>NC_133201.1:35948459-35983459 GCF_958299795.1 Porites lutea
ATATGTCACACTTACCAATTCAACATAAAAACGAAACTACGCCGGGCAGGGCTGTCAGTCAGCTGACAGTAGTTTAAAGTTATATTGGCAAGCCAAATTAAGGTCAAATGACAGCTGTCAAAATGGGACATGTACGGACCACTATCAGAAAACTAATAACGTGGCCTCAGGTTCGCTCAGGTACTCGATCTGGCGTTTTCCACTTCAAGCCGGACGGATATGTCTTACTCACACTCGTAGTCTGTTAATTAAAATATTCGCGATTGTAATGAAGGTTAATTGACAGCTGTCAGACTAGAATATACGCTGACCATCATCACCTGACTGTATCGGGGGCTCATTTTTCTATCCATTGAGGTCACGAAGTTTTTAAAGTTTTCCGCTGATATTTTATTTGATCACGGGCTCAATTCGAAGCCCCATAGCTTAGAAAATCTATCCATCCTGAAAAATTCGGCAATCACGTGACTGTACACCGACCGCCCGACCTTCCGTCCGTCCGCACAGGCATACCAATGTTTAATCTCACACTTTTCTTTCCTGATATAGTACATCCATGTTTTGCCGGATTAATTGACAGCTGTCAAAATAGTGTTTCTGCTGATCAGTATCGCCCGACCGTATCGCTGATTCAGGTATCAACCCACTGAGTTCGAGTGTTTTTTTGAAGTTATCCGCTGAAAAGTTGCTACTTTTCAAATGATCGCAGGCTCAGGTTCAATTTTTTTAAAATGCATGTGAAATAAGTTGTGTTCATGAGCCGCACTTTTAAAATTTTGATTTCGAACTGACCTCGAACTCGAAAATTCAACCGGCTTTTACATGCAGGGAAAGTAATCGCTTTTGACTTTTCTCACTGACACGCGTTGATCACGCTCTACGTCCAATTTCTATGTTCTGATTGTTAAAATTTGACAGGTGAGTTCATGCGGAAAATTTATGCAGCGTCGGGAAACTTGCTTACTCATAGTACTGTTTACCTGAGACGTGATGAGAAAAAGTATGTTTAACAGGCTGGTTTACACGCCACCAGATTCGTCGCCAAGATTTACTTGTAAAGTAAACTTGTCGAACACAAGACATCCGGCCTGATTTTTTATTTTGGCCTCCCAGAGGAATGCAACGTGTAAATTGGCTGCCACCAAGAACTATCGTGGCGCGTGTGTTTCTTAAAATTATATTTCGAGGTTCTCCAATTATCCATAGTCTCTCAAACGGAGCAATGTTGGAAAGACTGGTGAATGCCACATTATGATGCAACAGTTTATGCAAATACAATACACGAATAGGTCTATTTGTTTTTCAGGCCTAATCTACTGTGATCGAACATGATTGCTATTTTGGGTGTACAAATAAGACTATTAACTGGATGTAAAATTTGTTTCACTCTTGGACTGTCAAATTATTTTCTCTAAAATCACTTAGCTTTGCCTCAAAAGTCACAAGAATGTGCCCTGATCTGTGGATTACAAGTTTATTGTTTGATTTAAATTATGAATTTATTAACGGGAGCTTCGCTTTTAGCCCTGGCTAAATCTATATATTATTAAGATCTTTACGGAAGGAAGGTTTCAGTCAAGGTGAAGTGGACCACCTATTTAGCGCCTTATAGTCCATGGGCCAATCCTGATTTTGGTACCAAATCGAAGGACAAAGGATGATTGCTGCGAATTGATAGCACATAAGGTGGAGATTGAAAATTTGTATGATAACCTTTCTGTAGGAGTAGCTTTCAAGGTATTTTTTTTCATGTAAAAGTGCCGGAAATGACCTTTGAGATACCAACCAGGCCAACTAAGTGTGCACTTAATAAGTTCTATGTCTTTTGAAGTTTAATTTATTTGAGAGACATGAGAAGATTTTTGGTTGCGTTTTTTATCGCCAAAATATTAATTGTTGTGAATTTAACCAAAGTAGTGCGATGAAAACTCAAAAGTAGCCTTCGAATAGCATTATGGGTAAAATCCAAAATGGCGCTACCATGGAAGGTGAGTGGGTTCTTGATTTGCCGGATTAATAGCCATTTTACTGTGTAAAACGCAATAATTTCACGAAAAGTGAGCAAAATCATCAAGTTAATAAAGCGCTTAAACTTTTTGAGGCAAAAGTCTTTGAACTTTTGACTTAATAAGTAGAATTTAGGAAATACTTACAGATCTTGTAGAATGTTCACTTCGATAATCCGATTGAAATTGCACGTATAATTTTTGCTCATATCGATCATACACATCTGTTTATTTATAAAATTTGAAGTATAATCTTATTTTATGAATCAACCTGTTGCAGTCAACATTATTTTAATTATCGGTTATTCGGCAATGAAAATTCAATTTAATGCATACATACATATGGTTTCTTTAACATAAAAAAAATCATCAGTCTAAAAACGTTAAGTGAAGTAAAAAGGATATAAAGACTACACATACCTGAATGACTTACATGATTACCGTGTGCCGGGAATCAGAAAACTAGAGAGCTAACAGGTTTATTTCCCTTTTAAATTGACTTAGCAATGTTACTCTTCGTATGTTTTTTGTGGTAACTCATTCCAAATCGTGGCACCGCTATGGTAAAAAAAACACTTTTGGAAGTCCAGAGTTTTGTAAATTATAATATACCGTATTATTGCAACTTAAACGCTAGCTTAAAAATATTCATCTGATACAAAAAGGGTCCTCATCTAACAGAAGTGTTGATGATGCCGAGGAGTCAAATGCAGTCAAACGATTCTGCAAGAAGAAGTGTATCATTCACTGCACCGACGATAGCAGTGATTTAGTTCATCCTTAAGACGAGGAGTCGTGGAAAACCTTGCTACGAGCAGCACAGATTCGAAATAATCAAGAAATCGTAGAGCTTTCGAACTCTTTAAGCGAAGTCCTGCTCATTTACTACCATCAAAAGTGTCGAAGCATTTTTACAATGAAAAAGTTATTAGATAAATTATCCCAGACTCGACCGGAACAAGTGGCTAGGAGAGTCTCTATTCGAGGATCTTCCAATATTTCCACAACATTCGAGCGCATTTGCATTTTTTGTGAAAAGCCAAAACATTTCAAGGGTACAAGGAATCGTGAGCATTAAGTACAATGCCGAGATATGCGTGCAGATAGCTCTATCAGAAAGATAGCTACACAAAAGAATGACAGCAAGATTCTTGCCCTTGTGTCGTGCGAATTAGTTGCAGCAGAGGCTTGTTATCACAGGACATGCTACAGAAGTTACACTAGACCAGAAGCAAGCAGCAGTGTGAACCCTGATATGAGCAGTGATCTCCGGATGATGAATATGCTCGTATAGAGTCTGATGCTTATCAGATGCTTTTTGACTTTATCAGGTCAGATGCGATTGAAAACGAGAAAGTCTTAAGGCTGTCTGAGATGACCCAGTTACTTGTACAGTATCTAATGTCATTAGGAGCTAAGGGATGTAAGCCATCAACAAAGAAGCATATCAAAAGGAACATAGAAGCAGAATTCAAAGAGTTGATCAAGTTTGAAAACTTGCTAGACAACAACCGTGTATTCCTAATCCCTGCTAGCCTAACACCAGTGCAAATCGCCCGAAATGTCCTAAATATCCTTATGGCAGAAAAAGAATACAAAGGCTCAACAACAAAGATCTCCAATATTCAGAAAGCTGCGAATGACATCCGCGATGCCATTCGAAATGAAGAAAGCAAAATGTCATGGCCACCGCGCCCTTCAGAGCTCAATGACAGCGCCATAGAGGTCCCTGAAGAGCTAAGTGCGTTTTTGTATACCTTGCTGACTGGCAGCAACGATTCGTCAGGGGGAGAATGTTGTCAAAGAGTCCAGCGGTTGATGAAGTCGTTCGCTCAAGACCTAGCATTTGGAGTAACCAGAGGGAGGATTAAACCACCTAAACAAATTCTTCTCTCGTATGCTGTAAAAACTCTCACAAACAATGTTGAGCTAGTGTCTATACTAAACCGTTATGGTCACGGTATTTCTTCTTATAGAACGTGAATGGTCTTAAGTGCACAGACATGTGCCGGCTCTCCGAGAGTGATAACAGGCGAGAAGAACAATCCGTCACAGTAGACGTCGATGCTGATGATGACGAGAGTGACAAGGACTAGAATATGTGGTCTGATTCTGTTTCTCAGCATATTTCCCTTGGCTGTCGACCTGATTTATTGCCCACAGAAGAATGCAGTCATTGCTAGTCGTTGCTACATTTAAACATATGACTTGCTAAATGTGCACCCAAAATACATAAAAACAAATTGTCATTATAAGAGGAATTATAATGTTTTGCATGTCAACCTCGGACGTCCATGGCTTCACAGAAAAACCACAATTAGTTCTTTTGCTGGAAGAGTTTGCAACTATGGTTTTTTAGTTTATAGTTTTGAGAGCAGCTTCTTTCACAGCTTGAATTATGAGGATTTTGCATGTTCCTTCCAGTTTTTATCGTTTTGGGGGCACTTCAGGGAACAAAATTAGCATGTTTGAAAATCAAAGATGGCGGATCCAATATGGCCGCCAAAAAGGTAATGTCATATTATATCAGCCTCATAGGTAGCTATAACACCTGAGTCAAACTAGTATCAAGTTGTCATCTAGAACTATCATTTAACAGTTTTCTCAAACAATTCATCTTTATTACTTTAGTTAATATCGACCCTCTGGTTGAAAGGGCTACTTTTCTATGTTACCCTGGCAACAGACACCAGAATTCATCTAATCTTCCTACAAAAGCCTCGAAAATCACTTGCAAAACAGTGGTACCATTTAATCATCTAAATGTGTCCCCAAAACATGAATAAAAACATAAGGAAAAACTTATGTATGTAAGTTTATTTGACATTGTAAAAAGCCGAGTGACGTCATTTCATCACGTGATAAACCCTATAAAACTACTCATTTAACGTGGTTATCATACATTAAAATAAACTAGAGGAGTCATAGGTTTTAAAAATATTAGCCACTCTTTGTCCCTCTTTTTAGTACCAAATCATCAAATTTGAGGTCCTGGCCCATGGACTATTAGTCTTACCGAATTTCACTTATAGTCTGCCTGTTTATGGCGCTGTAGACTTAGATCTCACGGTCATACAAAACCTTCTGGATAGATACTTTAAAAGGAAATACACATCTAAGAGAATGGACATTCGAGAACTTTTGGAAGAGGCAGATAAGAAGATTTTCAAGGTACGTTCAGTGGATCCCGATTGCCCGCTCAGTAACATCATTCCGAAGAAGAAAGAAACAAAGTATCTACTCAGAAACAAAAGTGCTCATCGCCCGGATATAAAGACCGATAGATTTAAGAATGTTTTTGTAAATAGGATTATTTTTAGATATAATCTTTGATCTTCCTATTATTTGTATACAGTATGTCTTATGTATTTTTATCTTTTTATTTCTATACAGTATGTCTTTAGATTCCCAACTTCTGATGTCACTTAAGAATGTCTTTTTATCTTAGGAGAATAAAGATTGATTGATTGATTGATTTATAATTTATTTCTTCTCTATTCTCTACCATTTCTTTCGAGGGATGAACCTAACGCGAGAAAGCTCTAACTTCCCTTGTAATCGAACTGCGTTGTTGATTCAACAAAGAAAGTTCGAAAGAAGATGCCGTACGAGCCAATTTCTTGCTCTGGGTGGTTAGTTAATTAGTTTTTCTGTAATTTGCGAAGGCATCGCAGCACAGTTTCTAACCTTTCAGACCTTTGTTCCGCACGGATAGCAAACTCTTTTGGAGAAAGATTCTCCTTCCTCAATAGGTCGGCCAATTTTCGTAACGTTTCTCCGATTCCGGTAGGCGCAACAAAGACATTCGAAACACAGCCGCACATTCTACAATTATCCGACGCGCTCGGCTCTTTCGGCTTTCTCCCTCTTCGAGGAGCAGGCACAGGCTTTGTTTGCATACTGCTACTTTCACTCATTTTTGATCCTCCACAATATATACTACATTTCACTTTAGTATATACTAAAACAGTAGATATCGTTTTTCGCACGCTCTGATTGGCTACTCAATAAGTGAATATCCTGCACTATTCACTGATTCACCTCCAGTTCCTCCGAGCGAGCGACGCCAAACTCGCGTAAGTTGAGAGCAAAATGCCTTCCCGGTTTGCTGCCGTAACAAACAAAGAAATTTCACAATTAATCAAGCAAGCTGTTCCCGAAATACAAGAAGACGGTGACGAAGCTCGGTTTGGAAGTCTTAACAGGTAAAGCTTTGTCTTTTTTATTTGAATTTATCGATAAAACCGGGGAAAAATTTTTTGTTTACAAATACAAATTAAGCTTAAGTCTTGCGTTACTTTATTTAGTTGACTTGTTCAAAAGTAAGCTTAAAACTAAATTTAATAATCTTTTTTTACAGAATGATTTTAAATACAAAAAGAATTCACTACTCCTTTTGATCCCATACTGGCCTTGGATGCTTGCTATTGGCTTCATAAGGTTATTTCAATAAGTTTATCACGATTCAGAGACGATCATTTGCGATTTTAGGCGGCGATTTCCTGCTTCTTAGAAGATTTTTTAAAAGTACTGTTTGGTGCAGTGCTTATATGTATATTTTTATTACAGAGTGAAAGAGATCTGTAGTTCATACCTGGATTTGAAATTCGTCCATTCAATAGTAACGTTTAATGGACTTTATTACCCCGACAAGGAGGGGGAGCGCGACCAAAGAGCAAGGTGAGATACAGAGAAATCTTGCATCGTCTCTCATGACAATTTAATTTTCATCGACAATTTTATATTATTTTGCAAACAGTTACTGTTTGCAATCCTTATGAGCAAATAAATCTTCTATAGGCAAGGGAAAAACAGACCAAAAGTAGCGCCGCCACAGCTACTGCACAACAGGAATTTCACCGAAGCTACGGCCGCAGAAACAAGCCACGATCTTGTCTGTACGTTCATTGAAGTGAGCGCATTGTATCAATTTTGATGTAAACCTAACCCCACCGTTTAAAAACCCTGTGTGATGTTGTCTTCGATAATGGTGTTGTGTTTTGGTAGAGATTTATTCCCTCGCGTAAGTTGACATGAAGATTTGCATACAAATAGCACACACTGCATGCAAATTATTTTAAAAACACGCTTTCAGTTTCCGCTCTGGGTTATGAAAGATGTTTTGTTTCTAAAGGTTATCACAATATTCAAACTTATTTACCTTTTCTAGCTTAAAATGAAACAAACTCTTCGTGGATTTTGCGTTACCCACTTCACGTCAGCGTTCGCTTAAGCAAGTTTCTCAGCCCGTTTCCCGGGAGTAGTGCTACTTCGCTGAGACAATCTCTTCATTCCAAGACACTTTCAACGCCTCATAACAGGAAAACTGTCAGGGGTAGATCCGGGTAGACCCCGAAATTTACAAAGAAGAAAGGTTGAAGTATCAAGTTGACCGAAATAATCCGATAAACCCGCTACCAGTAACCAGGAATGAATCCAAGAAGAACGGTGAAAATTACAATCAAACCATCATGGCGGCTTGCACATGACCGAGCAATTCAAACTTGTCACAAGCGCTGAAGAAAGCAAAATATTTAAAAGTAACGCAACTGCTAGCACGATAAAGAGTTCCAACAACTTTCCACGGCGGTATAGTGTCGAGATTACCTACACAAGCTTAGAATAAAGCGAAAATTTCACCACATAAACCTCTGAAAACGGCTCTTTCCAAGCGCGAAAATCACTCTACAAATGACGCATTCTGATTGGTCGAATCTCGTGACGCACACCGCCTGAATTGACACTAACCCGTTAGTTATATAAGCCATCCGTATGAAGATGAATTGACAGCTGTCGAAATAAGGTATCCGCTGACAAAAATCGCATGACCACTCTCGGGTTCAGATGAAAGACCCGCCGTTTTGCCCCTACATGCAAGCCGATGTAGTATGTCACATTTATCAAGTGGACATAAAAATGAAACTACGCTTTCACCGGACAGGACTGTCACTCGACTGTCAGTAGTATAATTACTGTTTATTGATTTTTTTTTGGTCTTTTATACATATAAATGAATCATAATTATATTACATAAAACATACATAATTCGAAAAAAGGAATCTGAAAAGGCGAGGATGTCTAATCTAGTCTCAGGAAGCATGTAGGCTTATAGGTAAGACTTCTTTACATTATACTGGATTTAGTTGAATGTCTGCCTCAATGATTGAAAGAGTAGATTTATAGTCGTTCTACTCAACAAATTACTTGACGAGGCAAAGGCAACGAAAAATACATCGAAGATCTCGGAAAACAGCAGCAAGCTTTCTCTTTGTTTCAAGGAGCTGAGCCCCGGCCATTGCACAACCGAAACACAACATATTGCAAGACGAAAACAGAGTGCAGCTAATTGAATGTCACCAGTGAAATTCATCAAGATATCGGTCATTAATCCCTGGAACAACAGTTTAATACTCATGGATCACTTAAAGCCTCATAAAAGCAATTCAAAGGATTTATTAGTTTACATAGAGCGGTAAGTTGTCATTTTACCGAAACCTGGGTAAACACAGAGTATATTTGGCAAGAATAGAAGTTTGTCCCGTAGCAATGTTGTTAACACCGCAACTGCTCAACTAAGTAGTGTAATAGAACGTTCTGCGAAAATTAATTCTGACAAGTATTATTTAAACGTATACTCACAATAGGGAACACAATTTTTTGTAGTTTAAGTGGCACACCTATTTCAAAATTACAGCCATTTGCAAAAGTACTTGATATTTTCATATCATTTCCACCATCGGGTATATATAATTCTTACGAAGTCACAATGGCCAGGTCTCCAGTTGGCTTGATTGGCTCAATGGATAGAACGTTGCGTCCGACTTTCGCAAAGGCAAGGGTTTGATTACCGAGCACACCTGAATGTTGTCCATGTTTTGCCATTTTTTTTTTCCAACCGCTCAGCTGGTTTATTTAACTGCGAGGATCATTTCCACTTTCATACATTTTACCTTACTTTGGCTTTTACAAATGGTCTTTCCATGATCTTGTGCGTATGATCCTCCTTCCTCCCTAGTGAAATTTGCTATCAAAAGTAGACCATGGAGACTTGAAGAACCAATTTTGAATGGAAGGGAGAGAGGGGATGAGTGTTACATCTCACAAACGTGCAAATAGCAGCGATTTTGTCGCAATGTCTCAATATTTTTGCAGCTGGCCGTAGCTGGCTTCTGCTTCTACTAATGCAATCAGTTAAACTGGTAGTATAAAATACAACAGGCGTCTTTAGCTTGTATGTTTTGTTTTCCCAATGAGGGTCTCACTTGAATTTTGCCCTTTGTTTTCTCAGAAATTATGCGTACATATGCAAGTGAATAAGGCAAAATTTGAAAGAAACAGTCCTCAAGAGTACTAATTATCACATGACCTATATTGGAAAAACACAACATACAGGCTATGGTCTATTTACCGCTACATCACCGTCACACCCTCTGTATTTTGGCAGGCCTAGCGAGAATGGTTGGCACGGACTGTAACTGTACCACCAATTACCATCGTGTGCTCTAAACCTAATAACCAATTAAAAGTGACAAATCCTTCTCTTTGTATATAAATGAATAAAGAAAAATAGCACAACGTTTACAAAGAAGTATAAATAGCTCTAACAAACCTCTGACTTTATTAAGAAAAAATTTCACAGGGGCTTGAATATTTGAGATTGCAATGCAAAAGAGAAGTGGTTTGTATTTGTTTTAACCAGGAATTTATTTAAAATTCATCTTCCGAGTGTAAATAAATTTATTGTTTCCACTGTTAGCCTCAAATCGAACCCATGGCTTAAAAAACGGAAACACAACAAAATGTTAATTATTTTTAACTAATGAGCATTCTTGCGGGCGGACTGGGGGTCATGATTTGGAATCATTATGGCTACACTTTGCCAACAAAAATTTCAAATTCGACTTTTCTTTAGTCAATTTTCGAACGTTGTTTCATCGTTGTGTGAAATTTCTTTTCTCCAAAATTAACTAAAGTCAAGGAGAAAATACTGTTTAAGCCTAAACGTCCCAAATAACCAGTAGAACAAAAATTTATTTAATTCAAATTTCTCGAATCCTGAGTTTCCCTTCCAAAAGGTCGTTTGCACGATGGCGTCATTTTACTAGTACGACCAGAATTCTTTTCGGTTTTCTTGTCATATTTAAATTTGGTAGCCCCAGTGAGGTTTAAATAACAAAAGCCCTAATTTGCACAAGAAAGCAAAACCCTGAAGGATCCTGGTCATAGTAGTAAAATGACTCCATCATGCAAATGGCCTATTCCCAACCAAAAACTGGACGATTATAAGCTAATTAATTACTTTCGATTTTTTCTAACTCCTCAAGTCGTTATAGCCTTTTTATTAGCAAAATTGCCTCGCTCTTTTGCCCAAATAGCACATATTAAAAAATATATATATCGACCCTACTCTTTCGATTCACAGTCGACTTACTTGCTATTAATAGTAAGCTTAAGACATTTTCCAACAGTCAAATGATAACTATCCCCCTGTATAATTTAGCTCATTCGAATTCTGCAGTCCATAACTATAACACTAGGTTTGCCACTCATCAAAACCTGTACAGATGGAACTTATTATGGCCTTGCAAGTTTTAGTATAGTGGTACCACAAACCTGGGAAACAATACCTATTGAAATTAAGTGTCTTCCTTACAATACTTTTACCTCGGATCTCCTGGCTTTCCATGGAGACCGGCTAGGTTATAGATATTTTCTTTGTGATCGTAACCTTCGCAGTATCCCCCCGTTAATGCGACAGCCTGAGCGTTTGGAGTTCCCACACTATTACTGACTCCTTCCAAGGTCAATGCCATAAGGCACGTCATCCATCTCGAAACCTGCATTGCGTACGGCAACTGTTAAAAAAGATTCGGAATTTGATGTCAGTCCTTATAGATATTGAATGGACCTTTGTCAAATAATGAAAATTATTACGAAATACTGTGAACGTATCATCATTATTGGTTAGCTTTCTATTTGTTGACCATTCGAAGCTTGTGATCGTCAAACTTCTTAACCAAAGTATCGAAAATTGTTAGGCTATGTTCACACTCCACCGTATAGCTCTTGCTCCGGCACGATAGCCATACCGGATAGGGCCTCTTCACACATACATGTAAGAACGGTGAATTTGGGAGGTTCCCAAGAAATCGACTCATGGAAAATTCGCCTTTATTTGATATTTTCATGGAATTGGCATAAGCGCCACAAAGTTTGAGTGACGTTTTTGCTGCCGTCGCCGTCGTCGATGCTAACTGAAGCTCCATTTTGACTCTAGAAATTGCAAACTGTAAATAGGCTGCTACCAAAGAGTATCGTGCTGTAAAAATAAGACTTTTAGCTTGATGGAAGGGTTTTCATTTTAGGTGTTTTACCTTAATAATTTTTCGTAATCACCCAGCCCCCCACCCTTATAAAGAAGGATTATTTTTATTGGCTTACAGTTTATTATATTTGAGTTTTTATTCAATAATTGCTTATATATAAGTATATAAGCGGAGGCCTCGCTTTTAGCCCTAGCTAAATCTATATATTATTCCTCGCGAAGCGAGGCGCCGAGCGAAGTGAGTTTATAATCTCGTCTCGCGAAGCGCGCGCAGTGCGTGAACCGCGTGTGAATCCTAGCGAGCTGCAAACTCGCAGCTCTCATCTTTACTTGTACATGTTGTGGTTCAATTTTATCCTTGGTTTATGTTTTATTTCCCCTTGTTTTTGGGTATGGTAACGTAAAAAACAAAGGGAAATAAAATTTAAACCAAGGATTATTGAACCACAACATATATATCCGATGGTGTCCGCCATGACGTCATACAGTAGTTGACGTCACGGCGCATTTTTGTTTCTAGGCAACATTCCACTCAAAGAGATTTCGAACTCCCATCAATGACCAAAGTATTCATGAACAGCTGTCTTTTCATCGTCTGCAAAACAATGTTTACTGTCGGTGAATCTCAAGCCATTTCTCATGCAAACAGAACAGCAAACACAAGAACGCCGAATTGTCAATCCTCACAGGAGAAGATTTGACACCGAAAAATCCTCTGGAGCGAGAACGCCGACTTGAAATTCATCGGCGCAAGCAACAAAGATGGAGACGGCATCAACAAACAGCGGAGCAGAGGGAACATCTCTCAATGAATTTCGAATGCTAAAGTACTTTAAGAGCAAATGGAAGCGATTTTGGATAATTAGGATTTTGGATAATTAGCTCGCAGCTCGCAGCCGAGTTTATACCGTATCGGCCTAGACTGTTGGGCTTCCATTCTTTACATATAAATGCGATGAAATGCATTTACGTTGGGTTTTCACTGTCGAAACTGCAGTCATTCTTCTGAAAAATATCTTTGAATTCACGTTTAATAAGGCTAGAAGGTTTTAATAATAAAATTTCGCCGATTCTTTCTGTGTGTACCACATAGCCTAGTGGTAAATCAAAACACATGAAATTCCGAGATTTTTTTGCTAGCAGTGAAAAAAAAAGCCATTTAAGCGCGCGCGTGATGGCGCGTACTGTCCAGTTATTTAGGCATGACGCGGACTGTCCTATTTAACTGTCCTATTGAGGCTGAAATCAGGGAAGTTGATAGTCAATCAGATTTAAGAAAAATTACGTGCCCGATTACCCCTGAATTGTACGACACGAAGTCCTATTACCAATTAATTTTGCCAATAACAAAATGCGAGAATCTCAGTCTTGGAATATTTATTAACGTAAGAAATAGATTTCAAAGCAAAAAAATGACTGGTTTCAACTTTGGATGTGGAAGCCCGACCGCATGAAGATATTTTTTTCAAAAAAGTATATTTTCAATTAAAATACATGTACGCCAATATTTGAACAAAATGGGAGAATTTTTAAAAGTAATGGAATTGAAGTACAGCTTGTCTCGTCAGCTTACAGATTGCAAGGCAAATATTATGAACGTCCCAAAGGAACCGGAAATGGTACAACTTGTTTGAACTGACAAGTGATTGACAACTAGCTCAACATTACCAAATAAGGTGTACGAGATCACCCACTCATAAAACACTTTCGTTACGGGCGACATTTTCGAGAACGGCTCACAGGGTTAGCTTTTAACTTTTCAAGCATGAATATTTAGACAAAATGAATAAGTATGTGAGAGAAAACAGTCAATGTTAAAATTCAGTCTTCATCAGAGTTAATAATGTAAGCTCGTTTACGCTTTCGCCTTGGAATACTTGGGCTTGTTATCTCGCCGATCTGACATTCTACTCTCGAAGAACTGGCTTGATTTGTTGACTGCGGCCCAAAGTAGTTTTGGATGTTTACAGTGCACTTGTGGAATTCCTGAACTGCTGGGTCGTTTGTTCGTGTAATTGAAGACTGGACGTTAGAATACTGATGGGCGAGAGAATAAGCGCTTGCTTGGCTGATGGCTGTACCTAGCGAAGTTGATGAAGACGTTGCATATTTGCTCGATGGCACAACAACATCTGTTGATGGTGGAACTGGCAATGAATTCAAGCTTGGCGGCGATGCTTTGGAAGAACTTGTCGTTGTGGATGGTCCAGAATAGCCGCTTATATGTGACAGAGTTCTCCTTTCTTCTTCATCAATCTCGTCGTAGTCATCGAGCGAGGTTTCGTTTGCATGGCCTGTGATTTGAATTATTTTGTGCCTTGGTTGTCCGGCTTTCTTCAATTTGGCGACAACTGCTTTTCTGGTGGAATGATTTGAAATCTTCTTTCCATCAATGCTGATCGTCTGTGTTAGGGTCTTCATAATGCTGCCAAGTTTGTTTTCACCCATCCTGGACTTGGTCTACCAAACTTCGGTTTTCGGTCGCTGTATTATTGCCAAGTACAAAGGCCCAGAGGTTCGCATTTCTAATGGGCACCTTCTCAGAAATTCTTCAAAAAGCCGGACTGGATCTCTTGGTCAGCCGTCTGTGGCCCACATCTCTTGAGGAGTTTTTCTGTGTTGCGCTGAAAGGCCACCGGAACGGGTCTTTTTTGAATTTTCATTGAAACGAACGCACTTTGCCAATTCTCCTCCCTGGATCTGGATCCACGCAACTTCAAAATCTTGTACATAAGCGTTGTAATGGTCTTGACGGCCACGAAATCCGAAGTGCTCGGACAAATTTTTGAAGTTAACGTTTGTGAGAGCCACTCCATCGTGGTCGCCTAACAGACCACTTGACCAGAAGGACTCTTCTTCGGCAGAGTTGTACGGCAGGGCGCGATTTTTTCTCTTGACATCAATGTCAATGGCGTCAACCTTTGGAAGTACGTCGATGACACATCGATGGCCGAGACAGTCCACAAGGGCCAACCAAGTGGAATCCAATTTGCTGTAGACGACCTAGTTAGGCAAACCGAAATAGATAAGTTCCAATTGAATGAGACCAAGTGTAAAGAGTTGCAGATAAGTTTCTCAAGGTCTGTAGATCCTTTCGAAGCAGTTACTATTAACAACAAACCAATTGAGGTTGTAACTAGCGCAAAACTTCTTGGTCTCACAATTTCAAACAATCTAAAGTGGAACGCTCACATAGAGAATGTTATCAAAAAAGGAGCCTCTAGGCTATATCTTTTAAGGCAGCTTAAGCGTGCAAAAGGAGATCCTGCGCAGCTACTTTGTTTCTATACTACGTGTATCCGGCCCATGTCTGAATATGCCTGCCAAGTTTTCCACAATGGTCTCCCTGAGTATCTCTCTGAAGAGCTAGAGAAAATTCAGCGCCGTGCACTTAGAATTATTTTCCCAGATTTAGGCTATCGAGAGGCTCTAAAAGAGTGCAATATTGCCACCCTCCACCAACGGCGCCAATGGCTGACAGAGCGCCTATTCAATGAGATTAAGGACAACAGCCTCCACAAATTACATGGCCTTTTGCCGCCACGTAATCTTAGTACTGTAGCCTTAAGGAGAAAGCGCGCTTTTAACGTACCTCCTTGTAGAACAAATAGACTAATGAATAGTTTTGTCATGCATAACGCGGCTATTTTCTAATGGTTTTATTGTAAATTCGCGGCTATTTCCTTAAATTTCATGACGTAGTATTTTGTTCCTTTGTTTTATTTATTTACTGTTATTTATTTATAATAGTTAGTCTTAGTATCCAACGTATTGTACAGTCCGTAATCCAGCCCTTGGGCTGCAATGGATTTTCAATAAAGCTATCTATCTATCTATCTATCTATCTTGCCGTAACCATTCATTCGTAGTTGTTTTGCTTTTGCTTCAAGAACAGCCCTTGAAGATGAGAACTCCAGGCTATTTATCAGACTGTATGGATATTTCTGGGTGGATAGATACCGTTCCAGGGCCGCTTGGATAACTTTAAGTGAGGCCGGTTCATACTCTGAGCCGTCTTGCTGTCTCACTTCCAGATAAAATTTTTGGAGGACTCCGTCTAAAGTTGCGGGCTATACTCTCTATACTCTCGTTGATTTGACGTGACTTTGCCCAGGAACACCAAACTCTCATCCACGTATTTGTACATCTTAGCGTGTTCTTATTTTCTGCTTCTTTAATTGTCTCTCGTATTTGTCCCGTGGAAGTAAGTGGAAACCTGGACTCGTCTGGTGCCGGTAAGTTGTTTGTTTCCGCCAGGACAGCTCGCTCGCTCTCTCGGTTTGTTGTATTTAAGACTTCGGGAACTGTATCGCTGTTTTCTTTACTTTCAAGGCTTTTTAAATCAATTGTACTAAACAAGCTGTCAAAGTCTACAGAAAAAATGTCTGAATAAAAGTCACTGGACCAGTTAGTTTCCTCCATTTTTCTTTTCAAGTTGAAGCTGGACAGCTTACCTGGTCACAATTTTTTCATTGATTTTGATTGGTTATCATGTGCCATGTAGTGAAATTTTATTGGCTAGTGGCATTTGCTACTTGATTTTCATTGGTGCTTTAACTGTCCGATTGCAAGTTTCTGGTAATCGGACAGGTCAAATCGGACCGTTTTGGAGTTACATAGCAAGATTAAGCCATAAATATGGGCTGTTAAGAACCAATCATATTCAAGCATTTTGTTATTGACACAATTAAGAGAACTAAGAGTACGAGTGGATACAGGTAACGTATTCCAGAGTTTAGCAATACGATTAGAGTAACTAAATTGAAAGAGCTTTGTACGGCACTTGGGAATTAGTACGTCTTGATCAGAGCTATGGCGAGTGAGACAAGTGCCTTTAGGCTTGACATAATCAGCTATGGGTAAGGTGTAGTGGCCAGCGCGACACTTGAAATATTAAAATTAAGTCTTTCACTTCGTGCCAGTATGTTAACGGTAGCAGATTGAGGCGAGAAAGGCGCTCATGATAAGAAATATCCTCTTGCCAGTGCGTGTTTAAGATGAACTTTTGTTGCCCTGCGTTGAAGACTCTCTATATTTGTTATACTACCGATCGTACTGGGAGCCCATACCTCGCTAGCATAGCCAATATATGATCTTACAAACGTGAGATATAGTAAATACTAAAATTAAGTCTTTCACTTCGTGCCAGTATGTTAACGGTAGCAGATTGAGGCGAGAAAGGCGCTCATGATAAGAAATATCCTCTTGCCAGTGCGTGTTTAAGATGAATTTTTGTTGCCCTGCGTTGAAGACTCTCTATTTTTGTTATACTACCGATCGTACTTGGAGCCATACCTCGCTAGCATAGCCAATATATGATCTTGCAAACGTGAGATATAGTAATTTCCTATGGTCTGTAGTGAATGACATAACACTATTGCGGCGCAAAAATGCGAGCATCCTATTGGCCTTAGCTAAGATAGTGTTAATGTGAGTATCCCATGTGAGGTCCGGCGAGATAGTCACTCCGAGGTCTTTTACTTGAGTGACGTGTTTAAGTAAGTTGTTGTTCAACTTGTAATCGTAGCGAAATGGTGGCGCTTACGTGTGACGGTTAGTACCTCACATTTAGAGGTGTTAAACTTTAGGTGCCAATTATCTCTCCAGCCATGCAGACTGTCCAGGTCCTTTTGGAGTGACTCACAATCTTGTAGTCTTTCAATGACCTTGGAACATTTTGAGTCATCAGCGAAGAGTGCGATACGATTCTGTATCACCGGCGGGAGATCGTTCACATAAACTAAAAACAGCAGAGGACCGAGGATACTGCCCTGAGGGACTCCTGATGGAACTGGAGAACGACTAGAAGTGAAACCGTGGACCAAGCACTACTGACCGCGTCCACCTAGATAGCTCTTAAACCACTGCAGAAGTTTCCCGCTAACTCCGTACCGGGAGAGTTTCAGAGGCAGCCTTTGGTGGGAGATACTGTCGAAAGCCTTTGCGAGATCCAAATACACACTGTCCGACTGCAGGCCCTTATCTAGAGACTGGCCAATCTCGTGATACAACGCTAGAAGCTGGGTGGGTAGATCGACTCTGAAGGAAACCATGCCGTGCATTGTCAAACAAAGGTCAGAGAAAATCCTTGAAGTGCTTGAATATGCATCGTTAAAGGGACTGGTTCACGATAATGCGCATGTGTGAGTTCTGACAGTAGCTGATTGTTTTTCAACCAATCGGAAGCGAGTTAGATGCACGCAAGTAAATTTACAAAATTCAAATTTAATTGTTCGCGACGCGAAAGTATTTCCAGGCATTTGGTTTGATTTTATTTATCCTCATAATTCAAGTTTATTCTTTGCTACTCCTCAGATATATGTTGCAGCCGATAAGAATAAGATTTACAGCCCTGTCCTGCTTTGAAACAAACATTTACCAACGTGTATTTCTACGAGGTCGTACCCACGCTAACAAAACAGTCAGCGATCGGCAAACAGAATTTGTAAACAAACATCTTATCACTGTTCTCTCAGTTCGCCTTATATAAACCCAGAAATACCCACAAATAGCGCCTGACCGGCGACAAAAACACACAACGTATGAGTATGAAGATTATCCTTAACTGAGCATAAATTTCAATTGCTTATCAGCAAATGAACAAATTCATTCGTATTGCATCGGGTCAGTGTTCCGCAAAACAAATGTTATCGAGTAGCACACATAAAGAAACTAGGTTATAAACAGAATATTCAGGCAATAATATATTTTAAAAACATCAATTCTTAAACATATGCGATCGTAAAGCAAAGATACAAGGAACATTTTAAGTGTACCAGATCGGTGAAGATCGCGCGGCCTGTTGCGGTATAACTATAGGTCGGAGTCAAAAATCAAATCAAAGTTGAACGAAATCATGCCTTTAACCACTTTCCAAGTGTCGTGTATTCTTTTCGTAAGCCACACACTAGTCCTAGAACCATACCAGATCGATAGGCTAAGCTTCTTTATCTCCAAAGACTCTTGAGAACGTCCTGTTGCCGGACGGCCACGATGCTCTTCTGAACCTCCATGATCAAAACATTATTTTTTTGCGTCTTCTTAAAACGTAACCAGTCAAACGACACAACCACACGTTAATCACCACTACCGAAGTATAACTAGACCAGCCAAAGCGACGGATGTCCGAATAAAACGAAGGATTTTCAATGATTGTACCGGTAATGGCGATTTCGAATTTAGTGTTGACCCGACAAATTTATTCTGAAGAGACAAACGGCGCGCATGCGCATTATCGTGAACCAGTCCCTTTAACACTTTGTATACAACGCACAATAGAGGGATGGGTCTGTAGTTGGTAACGTCCTCCTTTTTTCCTTTCTTATGAACGGGGACGACAAGGGCGTCTTTCCATTCGGTTGGCAGTTTACCCTCCGCAAGAGATAAATTAAAGAGGGCGCAAAGAGAAGGTGTTAGTTCCCTTGCACACGTCCTTAGCACCATTGTAGGAAGACCGTCAGGGCCCGGAGCTTTGCTCGGGTCTAAATTCAATAGCACCTTATAGACATCGTCTCCGCACAGCACTAAGCTGTCGAGGACGGGCATCCTACTGTCGGGCGGCGTAAATGCATCAAGGGGTTCCTCAGGCGCATGCGTCAACGTAGAATAGAAATACTTGTTGAAGGCTTCTGCCATCTCCACTCCAGAGGAGATCTGTCGCCCACCGTACGTAACATTAGCTGGTATAGAGTTTTATTTGGTTTTATGGCGGAAGTAATTCCAGAAGCGCTTTGGATTGACTTTCAAGCTGTCACCAAGAGAAGTGTGATACTCCTTTAACTTCCCGTTATCAATGCCTCAGATTCTTTACTTAAAATCCTGAACTTTTCAAGGTAAAAAGCGCTGTTGTGCTTCTTGGCGGCACGTCTAGCGGATTCTTTCCTCTTCAGCAAATGCCGAACTTCCTTGTCAATCCACGGCGGCGTGTTTGAGTCCCTGACTCTAGCCTTAGGGATATTAGCGTCAATAATATCCAAAAGGGCGGATTTCCAATTAGACCAGCAGGTTTCAACACCTGAGTTACATGACACGCTATTACTGATAGCTGAGCTCTGCATAATCTGCAGTTTGAGGTTCTCAAAGTCAGACAATTTGAAATTGTAGGCATATCGCGCAGGTTTCTTCACCCTACGAGGCCTGGCAACAAAGTCAAATTCAAGTAGGTCGTGGTCGGTCTCAAGGCCAGCCTTTATAGGAGTCAAGGTCGCGATGTTCATTATACGGTCAGGTGCATCAGTTATTATTAAGTCCAGAATATTCTCCGTGCGGGTCGGAAAAGGATTCCCTTGCAGTAGAGAATGGTCTTGTAGAGTTTCACAGAAAGCAGAGTCAGCCGAGTTCATGGAATTCGAGAAGCCGCAGCCTTCAATCCACTTGATGGCAGGATAGTTGAAGTCCCCAAGGATTAAGGAATGGTTCTAGAGGAGATGAGCAGAGTTATTGAGGTGAGATGTAAACTCCGTGACGGAGTGAAAATCATAGCTTGGTGTAGAGTCGGGTGGTCTATAAATAGCACTGATTACTATTTTAGAAGAACACGCGAGGTTTAATTCGACGCATAACATTTCAAGCCCTGATTCTAAGTCAGATGTGCGACGGCAATCGAGATAGTCCTTTACTGCTATTAACACGCCCCCACCTTCACGTTCAGCCCTATCACGTCTAAAGATCGTGTAGCCAGTATCCAAAATCTCAGAGTCCAGGAAAAAGTCTTTGAGCCAAGTCTCAGTAACACAAATGATGTCGTATGCGTTACTGTATACCAGCTTTTGAAATGCATGGATCTGGCAGCACATTTCGCTTCGTGGAGACTTGTGTTTGCTTTTTGGGTTTCGTGAATTTCATGATAGGCATTTTAGGTGACAATCTTTGGTGGAAGGGCAGGGATTAACAGACACGTCCCCGCCTCTAACGAGAAGCTGCCGCGGCGCGGAAGAGTTTGGATAGTATAAACACGGAGCTCCCGTTTTCTTAGTCTTCTTGCGGTAAAAGCGGATATCTTTGAGCGGTAGATGGAATAAATGTCTTGAGTAAACAGGAATGCCGCGATGAATTGAGCGGCTACCAACAATACCGCGATGGACAATGCCTCCAATCGACCAGAATAAGGATGACAATAGCTCATCAAATACGGAATTTATCCCATTGTTCATATGCAAAATGGTTGGATAACCGCGATACACAGTTGGAAGAGACCAGGAGACCTCGTGAATCGTGATTTCCATAGTACCAGTGAAGCGTGATCATGTGCAAAATTATTTTCCGTGAAACGAGAAATAAATGTTTAATTCGCCGTGAACCGTGATTTTCATTATGTCTTTGTTATTTTCGTCAACCGATATTACGTAATAAATGATATTGCGTGACCGTGACAGGACGGTTGATCCCTGTTGCGACAAGGTGGTTGGTCTGGTTTTCGGTGACCTTTGGCCAGCCATCATTTTCATCCTTTGTTTCGTCTATTTCGACCACAATGGCGTAAGCGCATCAACGCGATGTCCGAGATGACCAAGATCGACAACGCACCGTCCGACAAGAAACCACCAAGTCTAAGGCTGGTACTCTTCCCTTGAACATGTATCAGACAGCTGTCCATCGGGGAGAACGGCTAGAGTTTGCACCAGTTGAAAGAGTACAACAACCTGAATTTTCAAAGGAGGAGGGAAGAGAAGGCGCGCCTACATCGAGGGACCCAGGAGACGATCAGCTCTCCGAATACCGATGACGACTCCTCCGAAAACGACTCTGATGATTTTGAGGTGGAGGAAGGTGGTGCCATTCGTGATATGCCGAACTCGTAACTCGTTTTCCTTTTTTGCATTGCGCAGAACGCGAAGTGGACGGATAGTGAAAACAACAAACAAGGCTTTGCTTTGGACGTAATTTTTCAAAATGAAACGGTATGTAACTTTTGTTTAGAGAAAATCGTTCTCCTTTTTTTCCGTGAGGCGTGAAATGCCTATTTTATTTTTCGTGAATTGTGAAAGGACCGTTTTATTTTCCGTGAGACTGGATCTAGACCCCACTCCTTTACCACCCTCTAATTATAAGGCCAATTACATAGGGCTTCGAGATGAATCACTTGAACAAAAAAACAATTTAAGTTCGTATCATAAGCACTTTGACCCAGAGTCATATTACGGTAAAAACAAGAATCGTCGAAACGCGATTTTTCCTGTGAGAGGAGGTCTGTACACACTCAGGACATCGTCGCTGACCATTGCGTGACCTCCTCTCATGACAACATACACTCATTTGAACATTGCACCCTTGTGAAAGACTTTCGTAACAAGAAAAGTAGTACCATTTTTAGTCAGTAACTTTTCAAATTCCACCATTATGAGTGGTTATGGTTTTGACATGACGTCACTAGAATTCAAACTACAAAACTATCGATCCTACTGAGATTTTACTTTCATGGTGTATTAGAACAGCTGAACACTAATTTTCGCACAAATTTTCGCTTCAAAAGAATTCTTGGTTTTGTAATTGAGTACGCTTGTATTTCTAAGCTTTTGCGTGACGCAGCATTTACATGACGGCCAAGAGAGTTGTCATTTAGGTTAAAAAAGTGACTTTTTCGAGGAATTTTGCTACCTAAACAGTTCAAGTATTAGAAAAAGTATTACTTTAATGTTTAGTTCCTCTAGGAGTAAATTCACGCTTTTGTAGCAAAACTCAGTAACAGGTGTTTCTGTTGGTTTCCGTCCGCCATGTTGGAGCTCATCCGGATGAGCTCCAGCATGGCGTCTCCATACAAAGCTCTATAAATTTGGGTAAAACATTTCCTCGGATATCTCGTATATGAATTATTCCTTCGACCCAAATCTTGGCGAGGGTCTCTATGTATTTCCCTCTTTTCGTTTCCCAGATTCTGGACTTTACCTGTCGAATGGTTTTGATTTTTATTTTGATCTACTTTGAATGGCGTGACACTGAAAACCAGCAATAGCATCCCATGATGCACCTCGTTTCATGTTATATTATCACTGCGTACGTGACATATCATGATCACTACTCTTCAGCACGCGCATAATGAACATCACAGTGCTCGATGTGTATGGTTTCCAAACATGTTTCCGTTCAGCAGCTTCTGCTTTTGAGAATATTGAGTTAGCTGATATTCATTGTGCTTTGAAGAAGAATTTCAGCGTTACTTTGAAGGGTTACATATTTCTCACTGATCTGTCGAGAACTACTCCCGACGTAGTCAATCGAACGTTCGGTAATCGAACCCAATCGAACCCAATCGCTCGGGTTGGGTAATCGAACTTAATCGAACGCAATCGAATGTTCGGTAATCGAACAGTTCAACAATCGAACATAATCAATTCCCCAAACCCTCGAACAACTATCTTTTGCTCGTGCCACGGATGTTATTTTTTTTACAGTTTAGAGATCCAGGGACCATTCATTCTTGCAGTTGATGCAACTCCTGTTATACCGTCTCTGAAGGTGCATGGAAACAAGATCTTCGGGCTGGCCCAGAGAGTTCAAGTTGTTGTTAAATCTGCAGAAGACATCATAAGAGTTGTGGAAGACACATCCCTTGAGAAAACCAAACTTCTTAATGCCTTTGTCATAGCTCCGGTTCATTTATCTGAGCCGTTCTATGTACTAGACTTATCTCCAGTCATGAAGGGCGAGAACTCACAGACAATGAGTTGCTGGTTTGATCAAGCAGTTCAAATGGCCGTTGAAAACAATCTCCCAATTATTGGAATTGGCGCTGATGGTGACTCTAAGGTAAGGAAGTTCTACATGGACACATATATCAAAAAAGCGCAAGAAACAGATGGGTTAACTCTCGATTTCAAAGGTTTCGATTTTGCTGCTGTTGTCAAACATATCGGAACAACTAACATCGCCGCAACCATGCAACCAGACTGGAGGCATCTCATTAAGAAACGGCGCAATCAATTACCGAATACCAAAAAAATTCTGCTAATGGTGAAAAACCTTGTAATTATGGAGCACTTGATAAAGATTTA
This sequence comes from Porites lutea, assembly GCF_958299795.1. Classification (NCBI taxonomy): domain Eukaryota; kingdom Metazoa; phylum Cnidaria; class Anthozoa; order Scleractinia; family Poritidae; genus Porites; species Porites lutea. The sequence continues at coordinate 35,971,781 of NC_133201.1, forward strand.
TGAAACTTATAAGCTGGAATCGGGATTGTGGAAATCTGACGTTTTTGTACGCGACAAACAGAATGTGGATGCGGCAACACGACTTTTGCAGCCGGCAGTACGTGATTGTCTTATTAAGTCGCACTCTGATTCCACTAGAGGCTTGAGGGCGTATTTGTCCGTTGGTTCCTGTCTGCTACGTTGTTATGCCGATAATGAAATCAGTGTGCGCGAGAGAACGAAACTTGCATGGACTCCTGTGATATTTCTTCGGCTTTGGAAAATATGGATTTCGTCTAAACAGTACGATTCTAAGACCCACTTTATCTCCGATCAGACTTACACAGATACTATCCTTGCTGGACACTCATTAATTTTAAATATGCTAATTTTTTCGAAGTATTTTCCAGATGTGCCATTCTGCCCTAGCTTTTTTGGATCAGACGCATGAGAGGGTTTGTTTTCATACCTTTGAGGATTTACCATGGGTAAAAACAACTTCAATTTTCTTGAAATGCTCGACATAACTGCCAGGAAAGTTAAACTTTTGGAATTGAAATACCTTTTATGTTTTATGATTTTATCTTTCACCATCTGTGAAGCACAGTCAAAAATCCATTTACATATTATTTCGTCCAAAAAAGATCTTATTCTGCCAAGGCTGTTAAATCTGATTCAAATTTTCCTATGATAGAGAACTTTGCACCATATTGCCTTCGTCAAAAAGTAAAAATATAATATTTCGGAGGAAAATAATAACGTTTATACAAGATAGAGATACATTTACCTTTCCAGATGCAGGCATCTTATTTGTTAAGAGTTTTCAGGAAAGAATTCACTCAAGTCTAGAAAGGTTGTGAGTTCAAAATCACACTGCTGAAGAATTTCATCGACAGGCCCTTTATAGTCCTTGATAATGTGTCGAAATGTGGTCAGGCCATAATCACGCGAGGTGTACTTTAATTATAAATAGACTATGTCAATATCCCTTCTATACATACAGATTTAGTGTTGTATATAGAACTCAACGAACCGATCTCTGAGGTTGTTACACAAAGGTGGGTTAAACTGTTTATGTTGTCATATGCCTGCATCCTCTGACTTTCTTAAGTCAAATCACGCTAGTACATTGCCAAAAAGAAACATTAAAGTAAGTACAGGTCACAAGACTTGCTTTAAAATGCATGAATTATTTTTACAAAGCTATTTTTATGGTTATTGTTTAAAACAAGAAGAGTGAAAAGCTATTAAATCAAGACATAGGATGGATGGCTTGTCAGGTACATATCATATATAATATGTGTTAGAACGACTGAAAGGGCAACTTATTTTTTTCTTTCTGCCAAAAACTTTATTTGAAAATTTTAAAAGTATTGTAAGATACTACACAGGGCACTGAAGCTATACTTTGTATAAATAAGGCGATCATAATTAACGTTATCCTCACGTGATACGCACCAGATGTCCATGTTTTTTTTTGTCCATGATGTCCATGTTTTTGTACGCGACAAACAGAATGTGGATGCGGCAACACGACTTTTGCAGCCGGCAGTACGTGATTGTCTTATTAAGTCGCACTCCGATTCCACTAGAGGCTTGAGGGCGTATTTGTCCGTTGGTTCCTGTCTGCTACGTTGTTATGCCGATAATGAAATCAGTGTGCGCGAGAGAGCGAAGCTTGCATGGACTCCTGTGATATTTCTTCGGCTTTGGAAAATATGGATTTCGTCTAAACAGTACGATTCTAAGACCCACTTTATCTCCGATCAGACTTACACAGATACTATCCTTGCTGGACACTCATTAATTTTAAATATGCTAATTTTTTCGAAGTATTTCCCAGATGTGCCATTCTGCCCTAGCTTTTTTGGATCAGACGCATGAGAGGGTTTGTTTTCATACCTTTGAGGATTTACCAGCGGTAAAAACAACTTCAATTTTCTTGAAATGCTCGACATAACTGCCAGGAAAGTTAAACTTTTGGAATTGAAATACAAAGGCCGACGACTCAAGTGCAAACGCAATCACTCTGCTTGGCCAACTAATCTTGAAAAAGAGATCATTAAAGGCATAAAAGATGCAGAAAAAGAGTTGCTGAAAACAGTGGAAGAAATGGGAAAGGTGCCTGGACTAAGGGAAGCCAACATAGTTTATAAAAATCCCAAAACAGGAGAACTAACTTGCCTTAACACCGCTACTTGAGGCGTACATTTCCGAAAAGGACCTTTTTCCGGGCGAATTAAGTGTAGTCAGTGTTGATGAACTATTTGATCTCGAAAACGAAATTTTACTTGATAATATCGACAGCACAGACGTAGCTGAAATTGATGGCCTAACCGGTATTATTGCCGATGAAATGAGAAGTGAACAGTCGGAAATTATTTTTGACGAAGGAGACCCGAGAAACTGCCAGCTCTACGAAAAGGGAAATTGCAAGTATTTGCAAAAAGACTTTGCAGAGCCAGTGACCACTTACTGGATATTCTGCAAGTTCCCGGGATGCGGATACTGGTGGCATGAAGTTTGTATGGGGATCAAGTTCAAGTCAAAAACCGAGAGAGATAAATACTCGTTTACATGTCCCAGTCATGACTGCGGAAATACTGAATTGTATTCTGATAAGGTCACAACGTCAAAGGAGGACAAATCAATCCTTAGCAGTGCATCCGTCGCCGTTCTCCCAAAAGCTAGTGATCAAAGAAAGCGTGAACGATTCCTCCAAAAATCAAATCCTGAACAATACGTCGAGTACAATGGTAACATGTACCACATTGCAAACTTTTTTATCCCTTCAATTAGGAAAAACCTATATGCCAACCTGTGGACGTCTATCGCGGTGGATGGCAGCATCAAGGTCTGACTTTTACGACTCCATCTCGACAAGTGTTACCAACAGTGGTCTTAAGTTGGGCGATATGGCTGCATTATTAATCCAGGTTTAAATCTGGTAGTGGGAAAAGTTGTTAGGATAACAAGGACATTAAAAGCATCGACCTCCTTCCCTGTTCTGTATCTCGACAAGGACATCGTGAAATTACCAGGCTTGGCGGAAGTAGCTGTAAACGTTTTTGATGGAGTTTCGGATATTGCTTCTGAAAGTCTGCCACAAACATATTCTGTTTCGACTTCGTATATGTGGTGTAATGCTAAAGAGTGTGTCAGGGTGTTACATTGCGAGGTTTTAGATGGAAAATTTTGTATGGACGAACAAGACATGACTTTTATCACAACAAAGTTACCTGCATTCATGGAAAATGAACGTGAACGTGTTAGACGAGAAAAAGAGGAAAAACTTGAGAAAATTAGGAAACTGAAGAAAGGAGATCCAAAGGATATGACAGTTATTTTATTACGAGAAGTAGTTTTGGAAATGGGAGTGAATTTTAAAGCAAGTGATTCTAAGAAAAAACTCGTTGAAAGAGTTTTAACGGAAAGATCAAAGGCCAATAAGGCCAATAACGCGTCAAGGGAACATACCACAGACGCCAAGCCTCATTCAAGATCAAACATCAACATCATTCGATTCATCCTCTACATCTTTAACAACTTTAAAATACTCCACGTACTTCGCTTCCATTCCGGATATTCCAAAACCAGCAGTAGAGCCCAACACCAATGCGGTAATGCGCAGGAACAAAACATACTTTGTTTACTTTATTGATTATGACGTTAAGAAAAAATTTTTGTTATTGGTGTTAGTGTTATTTCTTTTACATTTAATGAACTGTTGTGACATCGAAAGTCTAGCTTACATTGCTTGCGTTTTGCAGCAGCTTCTGCAAACACCACTTGCAGTTTTAATAGAAATTTACCTTGAGGTAATGAGGACACTTTTAGCGCTAGTAGTAACTATTTTGTACACACTGTACACTGTTGCGTACGTCCAGATTCAGTTGCAGTGGTCGTTTTCTAGTTATCTAAGCGAAGCTTGAGCGACAGTATAAATCTTTTAAAAATATCCCCGTTCAGTGTTATCCCGAGCGATATAAAGACAGTTTACATGTTGTACTGAACCGTTCATGTTATATATATATTGTGAATGAATCAATTTCGAATCAGCTAAACAATAAAGATTTTAGTTCATTGAAATGTGTTAATATCTCTCACACTTGCTCCTCTAGTTAAAACTCAGTTAAAGAGTGAATTCCTTCCAATTCTACTAAGAGTTAATGCTTATCAATTTTGTATACCATTTTGTTTTTCTACCGAACAAAATCGAACCATTCGCGTCGATTGAGTTCGATTGGGTTCGGTAATCGAACTTAATCGAACTCACAAAAAAGCTCCAGTTCGATTATGTTCGATTGCCGAACCAATCGAACTCCAATCGACGCGATTGGGTTCGATTGGGTTCGATTGGTTTTTGGTTCGGTTTCGTTCGATTGACTACGCCAGGACTACTTGTGCGCTCGGTCGCAACTACAAACACAAAGTATAAGACTCGGCAACTGAAAGGTTCACCAGGAGAACCGAAACCATGACCTATCTAAAAAGTGGCTCAAACAAAACAGCCGCTACGCTGTGAAGGTAATTACCAAAGGAGGATTTATTTCAGCATCGCGCTCAAAGGAGCTCAATTTACAACTGCAGTTACAAATAAATTTTATCCTATCGATGCGACAAACAATCCTACGAATAACCCGGTACTGACTCCCGCAATCTTCAAGGAAATATCCTGGCCAGAATACTGATCTGTTATTTTGAATAAATAAAGTTTCTGATATTTTTTTTTCAATTTCTGAGCAGGCTTGTTTAGCGTTGTGCCGCTTGCATGCTGCGTGGCACCTTTGTCTGGGTTCCTATCACACTGAAACACACGGCAATATTCACCGCTACTTGATCTAATTAAAATAATTATAGTCCAGTTCCTTTTAAAAACAGCCACTATGAAAATTCAAAGTGATTGCTTTGGCATAAAGTGCTCTCGAAAGCGCCCAACAGATGTAGCCTCCAGCAGGCTTTACACATATAACACATATATGGTCATATATTATCACACATGGCGTTGAAATGTGATAAAAGATACGAAATTTCAGCCACCTTTGCTTGATAAGAAAGTGTCAAAATGTGGGTACTTCTGGGTACTTCTTAGACTGCACAATATTCAGGACTTCAATTTGCTGGCGTGAGGTCCACATTTGGAAGACTTCAACATATAATCCAAAAAATCGTGAATATTTATGACCTTCTTGTGGGTCACTGAACACTTTGTGGTAGAAGACTGAGTGAAACAATGAAAAATAAATGTTTCTATGTGGAAATTTCGCTCCTAAGCCATTGCAAATCGGAGAAATCATGTCAAACAACTAAATAATTCAATTCTCTTACTTTTACTGGAACAAAAATGAGAAAAAAGGCGACGACGAAACGACCTTATTTCACGATGGAATCTGCCAAGACTGCGATATTGCGTGATGCTTCTGGAAAAATGCATCATGGGATACTATTCGCTCGTCGTCTAACTACAGTGAAACCTTTATTAAGTGGACACCCTCGGGGAATGATGTAGTGTCCGCTTAATGATCTATAAATTGGTTAGTATTGTTGTCGTTGCTGTTTTTGTTGTTGTTGTTGTTAATCGTCTTCTTCTGCAGGTCTGTTCTCTTAAAACAAAATAGCGTTAAACTTTGAAAGTACTTTTAAACAAATCCATAGTTAATTGAGTGGAATGGTTATGAAACCCGTCAGACTCCTTTGTTATATGTTTTTGTGGACCTGAAAGTGCACAACGTTCAAATGAACTCCTATCATTTTGATTGTATTGACCAATAAAAACGTTGCATTAATTTATTCCGTAACAATTTGCCAACAGAAAACAAAGGATTGTGCACTTTCAGGGTGCTTCCAACATAAACTGCAGCACTGTTGTTTTTATCATTGATGTTTGCCGCTTTTCATAACCAGTCTCCTCTAATAACTATGACAAATCACAGAGTCCGCCCCTTCCGTCCCTACCCCAAACAAATAAAAATGGAAAAGCATCATGACCATCGACCTTTTATGTTTTATGATTTTATCTTTCACCATCTGTGAAGCACAGTCAAAAATCCATTTACATATTATTTCGTCCAAAAAAGATCTTATTCTGCCAAGGCTGTTAAATCTGATTCAAATTTTCCTATGATAGAGAACTTTGCACCATATTGCCTTCGTCAAAAAGTAAAAATATAATATTTCGGAGGAAAATAATAACGTTTATACAAGATAGAGATACATTTACCTTTCCAGATGCAGGCATCTTATTTGTTAAGAGTTTTCAGGAAAGAATTCACTCAAGTCTAGAAAGGTTGTGAGTTCAAAATCACACTGCTGAAGAATTTCATCGACAGGCCCTTTATAGTCCTTGATAATGTGTCGAAATGTGGTCAGGCCATAATCACGCGAGGTGTACTTTAATTATAAATAGACTATGTCAATATCCCTTCTATACATACAGATTTAGTGTTGTATATAGAACTCAACGAACCGATCTCTGAGGTTGTTACACAAAGGTGGGTTAAACTGTTTATGTTGTCATATGCCTGCATCCTCTGACTTTCTTAAGTCAAATCACGCTAGTACATTGCCAAAAAGAAACATTAAAGTAAGTACAGGTCACAAGACTTGCTTTAAAATTCATGAATTATTTTTACAAAGCTATTTTTATGGTTATTGTTTAAAACAAGAAGAGTGAAAAGCTATTAAATCAAGACATAGGATGGATGGCTTGTCAGGTACATATCATATATAATATGTGTTAGAACGACTGAAAGGGCAACTTATTTTTTTCTTTCTGCCAAAAACTTTATTTGAAAATTTTAAAAGTATTGTAAGATACTACACAGGGCACTGAAGCTATACTTTGTATAAATAAGGCGATCATAATTAACGTTATCCTCACGTGATACGCACCAGATGTCCATGTTTTTTTTAATATTTTGGTAGCTGGCAAATTTTTGGCAAATTCTCACTGAAAAGAACATTTTGGTAGGTCGACCCAACAGCTAACTAACTCCAATAAAAATAACTCTTGAAAGCGCGAAAAAAAAAAAAAAAACCAAAACCCTTTCCACGCACGTCTAATGCGAGTTTGGATGAGTCTATAGTCTAGTACGTCAGTATCTCAGGGGTCAACTATCTCGACTGTCTCACACGCCGCGCCGGTAAGAGGCAAACTTACCAGATTTTCTTTTTTAACTTTATAAGGCGTTTCTCAATTCTCGAAACCCGACATCTAAACTTACTCTTGTTGCAATAATGCTCGCCTCCTTCGCCTTCTTCATAAAAAATTGCCACACGGTCAATGATGACCACGCCGTCTTCGCCGTCTCAGCGACCTCAGCCATTGTGAGAAAACGTGTAAGACCTCGAATTTCCCAGTGGGGAGGAGCGTTGCGTGGCGACACTAAAAACGGCTGTGTAGCAGACTGGCACACGTACACAGATCGAAAAGCCTGGTAAGGTAACTTGAGGCGACTCATTGTCATTGGATGCAACAACAATCACATTGTATCTTATCGACCATAAACTGTCACAAAATGACCCACATGGTTTAATCATCATCCGTTATGTCTCAAGACTTCTTTTATGAACTTTTATTGACTTTATGTCCTACTGTGTTTTGTTTTGCGTATTGCATCGAAAGGAAAGCGCAAATAAACGGCACCGTAATACCGTGAACAATCTTATTTCACCGAGTACCGTCAGCCAAAATGATGAAAAACCGCGTACTGCAGAGCTAGATGATACCGCAATACCGCACGTTAAAATCAAAATTACCGAAATACCGCATTAAAAAAAGTCCAATATCGTTCAAGGAACGGGGAATCGGACAAAAGGGAAGGGGGAACGGGGAACGGAGAATCTTTAAAATGGAAAATCTTTAATACGGGGAATCTTTAAAATGTGGAATCTTTAAAACGGGGAATCTTTAAAAGCCGGAATCCTCAAAACGGGGAATCTTTAAAATGGAGAGTATTTAAAACGGGAAATGTAAATCACCTAAGGCTCGTGATTTACAAGTTTTTCTCGTGTTTTCCTTACATCTTGCGTGGGTTATTGAGCTGATAAACCCATAGAAAATGCGGTTAATTGTTTACGGTCACGGTCACAGAAAACAATTTCACTTAAAGATTCCCCGTTTTAAAGATTCTCCATTTTTAAGTGTTTTAAGATTCCCGCTTTTAAAGATTCCTCATTTTAAAGATTCTCCGTTCCCCTTTCTTCATTCCTATTCCTCGATTCCCCGTTCCAAAGACCGGAAACTCCCGAAAAGTTATTTCCCAAAATAGTGTATTATCATTGGTTTCGAGATTTGGGTGCTTCGTGCTACGGTCTTCGTTTTCGAGTGCTTCGTTTTCGATGCTACCGACTACGTTGGGCATCCTAACAACCCCGTTCTTTTACTTTTCTTTACTTTCGTTTCCACAACCCTGAAGTAATAGATTTTTGCTGGCAGGGCAAATGCGCATTTTTGTTTCCTTTATATGCAACATAATAAGAACTTGAAAAGTATGAGCACCACTTTTTCATGACATTACTGTGTACACCTGGTGTACACCCTGAAATGTACACAAATATGCAGGCCTTGAGTACCTAATATAAAGGTATCACGTAAGATATCCAACAATCAGATTTACCTTGTTATGAATTCATGATCATGGAACGTCATATCTTCCGTTAGGCCACGGTTTACTATCACTGTGTAATATTTCCCAACGACCATTGAGGCCATATAAAACTCTAGCACTACTTAGTTCACCGCTACACTCTTAAAAGCAACTCAAACACCGTCACTGTCAAGTCACATGACTCCAGACTTTCCGCCCTAGGGAAGTCTCAGATGTACACTACACACATTGCGTGACAAAACGAAAAAACACCGCCTTTGCAGAAGTGGGAAAGGAGGCAAGATTTTTCTTTTCTCACTACGAATAGCAAAGGGAAAAAAGGTTCAGCCAAATAGCATTATATTCAAAGGAATTTTTTCGCATTGTGTTCTTGTCTACTAGAACTCGGATAATGTTTCAATTTGGCAATATGGAGCCAAAACGTGCTTCGCGGATAATAAAGAACTTAATTTTATGGTGATGACCATTTATCCGTATTCAAGTCGCAATAAAGTCTGTTGTTAAGAGGGTACTCCTCAAATCCCATTCGAAATCAGGATACTTTAGTAAATGTTTGGTCCAAGAATTAAAGTCGGGTTAGGGCTGCTGTTACAAAGTCGAATCGTTCCAACCCATGCAATTGATTACAAACTTAACATTTTCAAAGGATTAACTTTCACAAAAAGAAACGATATCGTGCATACCTTGTCTCGTGCTGTTTTCTTTCTTCTTTTTTTTTTGAAGCGAAGGAGTGCATCATTCCTTTTACGATTCCCAAAATGAAATCAACTGAGTCTTTGTTAATGTGGTCACATTACGGAAATCAGACATTCAGACCCCCTTCTAATTCAACCAGATTGTTTTTACAAATATCCTGAGATATAACGTATGGAAGTATTTATATAATGTATGAATGTTTTTCAGTATTTCCATGAGTGCTTTTTTGTCCTTTTGGAAATACCAGAGGTACTCGAGAGTTACATGAGGCGATACTAGACTACATTTCTTCATATTGTCTCGCCTAAAAGAACAGACCCCAAAAGTTATCTCAAACCCGTTAGATCCGTACTAGTAGACATTACTAGACCGGCATGCGCAAACTCAATAGATACATTTCTTACCTCAGAATATTCTCTCTTCTCAATTTCAATGAACTGTGCGTCCAACAGATGATTCCCCGTAATGTTTGACGAAGAAGACGCAACGCAATTTGATAGTATCACGTGACACTGAGGGACATTTCCCGGACGCGTGTTGTTCTGTCTGTTCTGTCTCTGGGCGATTAACCGGGGGGGGAGGGTGGAGGGGCGGGCGAAGTACAAAAAAAATATTCGTGCAAGGGAAAATTACTTGAAAAAAAATTCATGCACGCCAATTAACCCTAAAAAATAATCATGCTACGGCCTAAAACTGAAATTCATACAAGGAATTTGATAACGAAAAAAATTCCTGCGGCTCAAAAATTCCCCACCCCCCCCCCATAACTTTTCTGATGGTCCGTCCCTAATAGATAAGATTTCTCTTCGTGATCCCCAGTGTCCTGCGTTCTTGCAACATTCTGCAAGCGCATCTGCTACTGAGCTTGAAGTCAATGGTTTCCCTCTTCTTTCAATTATGTGATTGGCGCTTTCCTTTGGAACTTGGCACGAATTGGAATAACTGTTCGGTCGCCATCTAATACCGAGCTCAGAACGATGGAAAGGGCATACATTAAAGAAACTTAGGGCGCTTTTTATTTGTCAGAACTGGCCGGCTGGACCTGACCAGTCATTTTTCCAAGATTTTTTGCTAAAAAACGTTCTCTTTCGAGCATACTATTTCGGATTTGACTGATCTAGCGGAAGAGTTTGATTAAAAGGGAAATTATCATTGCGACGGGAATGGTCTGGCTGGTCAGCTCTGAGCTAAAATAAAGTCTGTTTTTGTAATGCTAAAAATATTATATATTTTGGTCAACGACGAGTTATACTGACAATCTTTGCAACAAGCTTTCTTTCTAGTGCGGCTGTTTTGAAATGCAAGTCGAGCGAATCATAGTGAATTTCAACCCTGTTTTCGGCTTGCGAATACGACGGCGGGGCTTGAAACGGTTTTCTTTTTTTTTTTTCGGAAACGAACAGATCTTTCGAAGAAAAAACTACATGGCGTTTGTACACTTACTAAAGTCTATCAGTGTGTAAAAGAAGAGCGATTTTTTTTTTAGCCTTGCCGCACTTTGGTCGATATTTGCATGGAGTTGCCCTTAAGTTGTATTTCATAATTTTGTTGTATCTCTAATAATGATCAATGACAATCGGTCATGGGGATGTTCCTAAAACGTCGAACGGGGAACGGGGAACGGGGAACGGGGAACAGAAGTCTGGGATCGAAAAGTCATCGGTAACTAAAAAAATGACAGGGAGGCGTCAACAACAGTTAACACCGCTTTTTTTCTGAAACTAACTGCTTGAAGGAGAAACCAGAAAAAGCAAGCCGTATTTACATATTTTAAAAACACGCCAACCACCAGAAGCCTTTGTTTTCCCCCAGTCAAATGGTGAGGTACAGTGCGCTATCAAAACAAGGAAGTCTCTTAGTTCCCACTGAAATCTTTAAGTAAGGTATAGTAAAACAGGCAACAAAAAAACGCAGCTTGTTTAGCAACATTGCTACAAAATTAGTTGAAAAGGGATGTTACGCGTTTTACCAAACACGCTCAAAGACAAGTAAACGTTAGAGACAAAACCGAGGCTTATTTTATCTTGATAACCAATTGCGCCTGCTGGTTTTCCTTGAGCGGATCGGCCGCTTGTGTATTGGTCTTATTGGCTCACATCCACAAAACAATGCTTTTTAATTTTCCAAAAGACGTTTTCTGAACATTCTCTCCTTTTTATCTCCACCAAAGTCCCTCATCAGGTACGTTATCCATGTTTCCGTCCACCCCTCTTAGAACTAAAAGACTAGCTAAAAATCATAGTTTTACTTGACAGTTTCAAACTGTGATGGCAATAAGTAGCGTTGATAGAACAAAGTATGAAAATCAGTATTAAATGACAAACCTTTATCTCCGTGCCTAACAAACCAAAAATTCGGAGAAACATTGATCCAAAAGTGGATTAATAATTCTGGA
>NC_133201.1:35988459-36025959 GCF_958299795.1 Porites lutea
ATCTGTTTACAGACAGACTGTATAATGCGTTGCAGACGAGTATGACTCCACGTGTAGTCCAGGAGCCAACTCCTAAAGACGATCGACAAAGCAGCTACTGGAGCTATACCAGATCATGGTTAGAATACCCTGTCAAGGGAGTGAAAAATTTTGTCGGTAAAAAAATTCTCTCCTTGGAATGAGGCAAGCCTATACAGCTTACAAGCCTAGCTTTCCAGGTTTTTGCGACTTGTGAATAAGCCAAGACTCTGCTTTTAGCAATTTACGACATCGTGCTAGAAATGCTCGAAACGAAAGATTTACAAAATATTTAAATTAGTACATGTAGCAATTAGATATAAGAGGATCTCGACCTTATTTTTTGGGCTATGGTTATTTATGTGATTTCACTGATGCTAAAACAACACTGAGTCCACGCGGTAGTCACGAAGCTCTCTTAAACCTCCAGTTTTATTGGGTCTACATACCATGTTTAAACGCTCGGGCCCATTTTTTTTTTGTTCTGTTTTGTTTATTGCAGTTTTAGTGCTACTGGAGCCAATTCAGTGTGAAGAGGCATGCGGCCGAGAGCTTCGTTGACGCCCCGCAAGTCGGGTGCCAGTGATGTGCTTCAATACAGTTTTACTCAAATTTACGGGCAGCGCTTAAAAAGCACTTGAACTTTTTGAACTAGAGATTAGCATTGCTGTAGTTGTTACCTGCGTTAGATACCTACTGAAGCTGAAATGTTTAAGAAATACGTTTCGACACATAATTGCTCAAAAGGGCAATTTACTGTGCTGTATCGTTAAGCGCAGGGGAGGGAACTCCAATATTTATGCTGTATACGAGGCATATGCCACGGGATAGAAAATGCTTTGAGGTGCTCAGACCTTGACTAAGGGATCCTTCTTGCTTTGTGATCCTTCAATAGGATTCCTTTAAACTGTACTTTCAAAATCACAGCACATAAACCTTTTAAAAAACGGAAGTAACCGTTCTGTATGTACAAGCAAAACGCCAGTAGAAAACTATGTCCCTGTTTCGAAAACGAAACGGAATAGAACCGGTTTAAACAATATTATGCTTAGCCAGATTTTCCTTCATCTGGGTGTCATTTTTCGCTGGATTTGGACATCAAAAAGGATTTAATTTTTCTGATTACTTCCTTTAAATAGGGTCAGGGCTTAAGAGCCTTCGGGGCACTAGCTTCCCCACTCAAGGGGGAATAAACGTAAACTCTGAAAGAAATTAAAGCTTCTCAGAGGTCTGTAGCTAGTTTAACAGGGGACTTTTTCGAGCACCTTAATATACCAAAGTACTTGTACTCTTTTTCTTTAAGGAGCTGAATACGTGTGACAAATATACAATTTTGCCTCGTTACCAGAAATCAATGTCAGGCATTAAAGGTCTTAAGAACAACAGATTTGATACCAAAGAGAAATTTCTTTATTTCATTAAAATCCCTCTAATCAGTAGCATGAAAAACTGGTGAGCAGTGTCAAGAAAACATGCGACTTGATTTAGAGCGAAATATTATGCTACCAAGTAGCAAACCTTAATTTTTTGGAATAGGCATTTGCTATTGATTTCCTTTTATTCTCTTTGTAAATTCATGTAAAGTGTCATTTAAGTGTAATATAAAATGTTTTTTTTTCCTTTCTTCTTAAAACTAGAAGTTGCGTCTTTTTTACTGAACAATAAAAAAGAAAGAAGAAATTTGAAGCTGGATTCAGAGGCGACAAATTTTCATGAATTCTAGTGTTTGTATTAAAAGTGTGTTGACTATTTATTTTACGGCATTCTCAGCCGGAAGTGCCTTAGATACATGTCCCAAAAAGATTTATAACAGATTGAGACCCCTGCTTGCTGACATCAGCAGTAACAAGTACGTCAAATTAATAAATAAACTTAAAATTGCACGAGAAAAATCATGTGATTACTTATTAATAATATACACGAAAAACATAACTACAACAACAAATTTTGACAGCGCGCGCATTTTTAGTTCATTCAACTGATTGGCTGAAACAGACTACTACCTTTGTCAAATTCAAACTTTATCAAGACCAACGCTTTCAAAATCATTCAGCTAAGAACTTGGAAATGTGCAAGGATTTTTTTATATGGTCACCAGCCTGTTAAAGATAACTTGGTTTACAACAATCAGCAAAAGTAAGTGTTTTTAAATTCATCCTCGATTATGAGAGCTCGGCGTTTACAAGAAGCGTTTTCAAGAAGTATACTGCCGTTTTGAAATCAGAACGCTTCGAACAGCCAAAGATGAAAGACACTTGCTAAGGTTTTTTACCGACTGTTTATCATTGTCTGTTCCTGAGACCCCATCATAGCTGGATTCATAGACAAATTTTTGAGATTTAAAACCCGAAAATGAAGGAGGCAATTTGTTTTCCTTCGACGCTGCCATCGATGGGTGAGTGGAGCCACAGTTGTTGTGATGTCGGAAACTGCCAGTATTAATATAATATTTGCTTTTTCTCAGCGCTGGAGTTTTCATTATCTTATTTTGCCTACTGTAAGAGTCATCGTAGCTCTTCTTCGTCGGCTTCATCTCGATTCATCGTAGTCGTTAAGGAAATTTATACCAATTTGGCCTGTAACACTGACGATATGTTCTGAACTTACAAACTTTGCTTTCTTCAGCTTCCTGACTGTTGTTTTTCTCGCACAATGATTCGTAAACTTTTTTCTCACTTTCTTTCAGGCTAGTACCAGCTACGGATACTTTCATTATGTGAGTTGTGGTATTTTCGCCCATTGGTTTAGTTTGGACCAGATGTTAAACTTTCGGTTCGTTTGCTACTGAGGTAGAAAAAAACAGACCATCGCATGGATTTGTTAATAGAGGTCTTCGCTCCACAAAAGACCCAAAGAGAGCAACAAATAACGTACATGACTTGAAATCCCTATTGTTATCATGGAATTGTAACTTTGTTCATTTAAGTGCCTGAAGAGTGTAGCTGTCATGGTTTGCGTGTGGTTGCAACCATTTTTGTTCTTTATTTTTTACTTTAGCGTAGTCTGTTATAAGTAGCTTGTTTTTTAGTTTCTCTGGCTCATTTTCTTCGATTTTGTTGACAGTATTTTTCTCTTAGCAACGCATTTTCAATACATTTAGCCAGAAACACTGAAAGACGTACTTTTTATTGTGTTCGGGTTTTTGGAATATTTTTTAACTTTTCTATTGTTGTTTTGCTTACAAAATTAAATGCCGTCGTCGTCTGCTGAAAATCATGGCCATTTTCTTGAATTTTTGTTGTTAAAACAGCACTAATCTGATTGGTTCTTGTTGGTTTCTTTCGTGTTTTCACCCAATCAGAAAGTATTTTTAATTTGCACTCGTGTTACAAGTTTGCACTCGTGTTACACTTTTTGCACTCGTGTTACAGAAGAACTGCACGCCTGTCTCAGCCAATCAGAATTGAGTAATTTTTTCGTGTATATTATTACTACTATAATTATTATTATTATTATTATTATTATTATTACTATTATTGTAACGGCACTACTGTGCTTTAGATGCTGTTTCGTAGTATTTTAAGCTATTTTCTCTATTGTAACTGTATTTACCTCACAATGATTTTTCGCTAGCCGTCACATGACCTTAGCTTAAATATCTCAACACGGGCGTAGTTTTTCTCTAACGATCACAAATTTTCGACGGGTAACCATCTCAAGAAACTTCTTTATTGCTGTTGAACATGGAACCTACAAGAGCGTTATTCCCAACACCTCATACAACGAGATTGCTGTAAGAGTTGAAATAATAAATCCTAGCCTTGTGGAATCTGTGAGTCATTTAGTTTCCATAGTTTCACAGTCCTCTCCGCCACCGGAGTTGACCGTAGTATTCCTGGTTACCTGGGCCTTCAAAGGATGCCGCCACCGCTATTGTTTAAAGGCTATTGTTCTTAGTTGTCAATCAAAAATTCAAGATGGCGGACTCGCTCGGAGAGCGCCGAAGAGGACTCGGAACTTAGTTACTTATGAATATGTAAAGGTGAACTTATATATGTGGATAAAGGTGATCACTTACACATGTGGGACAGAATGCGCACTACGCATGCGCAGTACCGAATCTTGAGTAAAAACGATCGACTCTACCAGGACTTGAACCTGGAATCTCCTGATCCGTAGTCAGGCGCCTTATCCATTTGGCCATAGAGTCTCTACGAAAGAAAAAAGAAGGCACAGCGAGGTTTTGATCCTCGTATCTTCGGGTTATGAGCCCGACGCAATCACCATTTCGCTACCATGCCGCTACGAGCCTTTCAAAGAAAAATAAAGATCTGAAGTTAAGAAGTTTTTTATTACAGTGTTTTAAGATTGCGTTGACATTTAGCGCATAAGAGATTAATGTCGCCAACCATATTATCATAGATCAAAGTCTTCTCTTCTTTTTTCACTTCTTTCTTCTCAGCGACTCTCTTCTTCTCTCTTTGTTGTCTCCTCATCTCTTTTCTTTTCAGACTTTGAATATACTCTTTGAGTGTGAGAACGTGAGTTTCTTTGAGTTTTAAAAGAGCCTTAAGATGTTTTACTCCAGCTTGACGACCAAACCAAGCTTCCCCGAGCTCCTTAGTCGTTGACATCTTCAAAGTGTGTGAATTATAAAAATGAGAACGAGAGATTTATTTCGTATGCTAATTCACGCGCGCTTCAAAAATTTGCATGTAAACTCGCTGAGTCAGCTAAAATAATGTTGCTCCTATGTCTTAGAAGAAAAAAGAAAGACCTGAAAGAGAAAGAGAGAATCGAACCCGTAAGCTTAAACGTATTGAAAATTTACCTGTCGTCAGTACTAATGCTTAACGCTTTGCGCTACGCACGTTCCCGACGAAAGAAAAAGAAAAAATAAACTAGTCTTTCTCAGTATTGGGCATTGACTTTTAATCATGTGGTGGTTCTTAAAAGAACCGTTTCGTCAAAAGACGATTAGTAGAAATTGTTTTTTCTACTTAGAAATTCAGAATAGAATCCCCAGGTGAACGGGTAGGCAGTTATCATTTGCCATTTCTCGCCTGGTACTTTCTCAGAGTAATACACTGCAATGTGAAATGCAGGAAAGCCTTCTGGATCAACACCAATTGCCTAAGAATTTGTGTCGAAGGATTGACAGTGGAAGGGCAAATGCGACATGATAGATATGAAAGAGTTAATTTTGAAAGGGAACGTCGTAAAATCTTTAAGTTATATAGACATACCAATGTTTTACAAAGACGCATAGCGCTTGAACAAAGAATGATGCAATCTTCTGGTTTGTTTTTGTAGAGAGGCTTTACAAGATATTCGTTTTTTACCACGCAATCCTTTTACGGAGTGGATTGAAATTAACAGACAAAAAACTGATTTTCGTATCACTGTTTTAAATGTAACCATGTATGATTTAAATCTTGTGGACAACCCTTTCTTTCCGCATGTTGAATCCATGATCGAACGCTTTGAGCGAACATACGCTCACTTAAAATTAGAATTTCCTTGGTTTTTTCGAGATTATCATGAAGACTTGTATTAAATTTTTTTCTTGTATCCAGATCCATTAGGGTTCCAGTTTGTAAATAAGAAAAAGTGCTTTGAAAAGGACTTAGCCGACTTGCGGCTAAATATGTTCCTCTCATTGCATTTACTAAGAAAGTTATTGTAGCATTTTACCGAAGGGAGGTGAAATGAAAATAAAATTAAGTTTGCGTGTAATTTACTTGTGTCTTTGGGAAAAAGAAATGAACTGAGATTGTCAAATGAACGCTCAGGCAGGGGAGGGGTTTTCTTAGAAAATTAACTGAGATTGTCAAATGAACGCTCAGGCAGGGAGGGGTTTTCTTAGAAAATGAACTGAGATTGTCAAATGAACGCTCAGGGAAAAAAGAACAAAGATTATAGCTGAATCAGCCAAAAAATAATTAGAAAAAGAACAAAAATTCATTATAGAGGGGTCAGTTAAAAAATTAATTAGAAAAAGAACAAAAGATGTCATCCATTGTAGCTGACTCAGTCAAAATAAGTCATTAGGTAGTGTTGGGTAGCCTTGAAATTCGAAGCACGCGCTCCAAAGCTAATTTAACTAAGTTGCGTCTCTGAAAGCGTCATTCAGTTTTTACTGTCTTACTGTGCGGAGCTTATCCAAACGATCTTCAAAAGCGTAACATGGATCCTTACATTCGTGCGCTTATAGAGAATGATGGTTTAGAAGAGGTTTTAGCCGAGGAGTTAGAATGGACTGCTAGTCAGGGAGAGGAACTGATGGATTCCGATGACGAATTTGACCTGTTAGCCGCTTCGCGCAGAGCAGATCAGTACGGTGGAAATCGGCCATTTGCCGTTAATATGGAACAGATAGGTCCGATACGGCGATGGAGAGATGGTGTAGCAGTTCAGCACGCTGTTCGCTCCCGCTTAATTCAGTTGCGTCCTCCTAATGGTGAATTGCAGGGAGAGGCGATTACTGAAGCAACGATTCAAGGCCTGAACGAATACGTTCGTGATCCCCGAAATCAACTTGGACGCATTGAAGATTTGTCTATGTCCATGGCTGTTCATCATAGTACAGGCACACACACATGGACCAGTACACGACCTATTCCGTTAGAAGAGTGGTTTAATCGCAGCGAATACACCGAACATTGGTTAGATAAACTAGCCAAGCAATTAAACTCAGCTGAGGGTTCGATGCAAGCAGTGGCGAATTTTACATTGAACTGTTGTTTTTTAAGAACCGTCAGCGCGGAAGGGGGCGTAAAGGAAAAAACCTTGGCAGTATGTCGTATGAAGATATGCTCAAAAAGAAACATTGTCTTATCACAATCAAGAATAAAGATGACCTTTGTGCTTCGCGGGCCCTCGTCACTATGCAAGCCCTTGCCGATGGAAATCCACAGTATAAGACCATCAGATTAGGTCAAGGTCAGCAAGGTTATCTCGCCCATAAACTTTGTCAAGAAGCCGGGGTAGCCGAGGGACCTTGTGGTGCTGAAGAATTGCAGCAATTTCAAGATCATTTAGGCCCTCAAGATTATCAGATTATTGTCTTTGAAGGACAACGAGGCATGATTTGGTTTAAAGATCGCGCTTACAATGATGTATCCAAGAAAATTTGCCTACTCAAAGTAGAAAATCACTTTCACGGTCCGCGTAGCATTCCAGCCCTGTTAAACCGAAGTTATTATTGCCATCACTGCGAGAAAGGCTACAACCAAGAAACGAGCGAAAATCATAATTGCCGGGGGCAGAACTGTAGCAGCTGCAGAAGAACGAACGGAGCTTGTCCTAATTTCGCGGCCTATGTGACACCAGAAGTCTATTGTGATCAATGCAATCAAAAGTTTTACGGACAGAACTGTTATGACGCACACAAACGAGGAGCGAATAGTGTTTGCAGCCGATTTAAAAAGTGTCACGAATGTTGCCAAGTTTACAAGTTCCATCCCAAAAAAAAAACATCACTGCTATCACGCACTTTGCCGAAACTGTAAAGAAGTCACTCATGTCAATCACCGTTGTTTTATTCAACCCATTGTGGATGAAGACAAAACAGCGTGGGGACCCCGTACGGTCTCAGAGGATGCGGACGAAGAAAGGATGATGGAATTTGAAGAGGCAGAGAGCGAAGGAGACAGTGAAGGAAAAGAAAAAGTGGAACCCATGATTTGTGCCATGGACTTTGAATGTACGCAGAATGAAATCGAAGAGTTTGAAGTAGTGTGTGTCGGATGGAAATATCTGGGTGAGATGGATAGTTATCAGGAAGCGGGAACGGCGATGGATTTGTTGCGTGACGCACAAGCGAGAACTGTCACGGAGGACGGTAAAGAACGCAAAGTCTATGTGTATGCTCACAATATGCGTGGTTTTGATTCTTCATTTATTTTGCATGCTTTGTATGATTTGGGCTACCAGATTGTGAAAGTATTGAGTGTGGGAGCCAAGTATTTATCGTTCGAGTGCGGTAACCTTATTTTTCGTGATTCGTTAAATTTTTTTAATATGGCGTTAGAGAAATTACCGGCGACATTCAATTTGACGGAAACACACAAGGGATTCTTCGCGTATTCGTGGATACGCGAGGACAAGTACGAGTACGTGGGCGTTTATCCTCCAGCAGAGGACTATCACCCAGAAAGGATGTCAGAGAAAAGACGTAAAGAATTTTACGCATGGCACAAAGAAAAAGTGGAAAGCGGAGCAATCTCCGATTTTCAGAAAGAACTCTCTGCCTATCTTTATAGCGATGTTGAAGTCCTCGCTCAGTCCTTGGAAGCATTTGGAAAAGAAATGATCGAACTGACTGGAATTAATCCAGTGATCGAATGTGTTACCATCGCGTGTACCGCCAACAAAGTGTGGAGAAAGAACTTTCTGATTAAAGACCTGATCGCGTTGGAACCCAGAAACGGATGGCATCAAAACCAACAGAATCAGAGTGTGGAGGCCCTGCAATGGTTGGAGTTTGAAAATGCCAAGATCGGAGGCGGAATTCAGGTAAGATATTTAAATTGCAGTAAAAGTATGCACTTAAGAAAATTCATTTGCACTGTTTTACCACATTTTTAAGTTCACGACATGTTTCATACTGTGCAATGGCAAACGCACACTACAAATCAAAAATTAGAAGGAATTGTATGGGAAATATGTGTAAAAAGTCTGCATTTAAGAAAAATTATTTGCAGTGTTTTACCGCATTTTTAAGTTCGCGAAATCAATTGAACTGTGCATTTGTGTATGCACGCTGTAAAAATTATAATCTGTGGACCGCGCAGAAAACAATAACAAATGTATATTTTTCTATTTTTCAGCATGTGCGAAACTCACTCGATGGCGAAGCCCGTGTTTTAACCCCAGCTCAGTCCTACAATGTGGATGGTTATCATGCAGACAGCAATACAGTGTACGAGTATAACGGATGCATTTTTCACGGTTGTAAACGATGTTTCCCCCTCAACGGTCAGAAGAAAAGACACTGCCACACAGACCGAACCTTCGAAGAGGTCTACGAAGCCACCTGTCTGAAGGCTGCAATCCTCCGAGACGCTGGCTACACCGTGATTGAAAAATGGGGGTGCGACTTCGCCAACCAGAAAAAAACAGACCCAGAGCTCCAAACCTTCCTGGAAAGCTTTGAGTTAGTTCCACCGCTCGAACCACGAGATGCCTTCTTTGGTGGACGTACCGGCGCCAAAACATTGTACGCCAAAGCCGCTGAGGGAGAAGAGATATCCTATGTAGATTTTACCTCGCTGTATCCCTCCATCAACAAATATGGAACTTATCCTGTGCGATTTCCAGAAATTTACCTCAACCCAGCCGATCAAAATATCTTCCATTATTTTGGTATCGCTCAGGTCGACATCCTTGCGCCTGAGCAGCTTTTTCATCCTGTTCTCCCCGTCAGAGAAGGAGGAAAGCTAACGTTCCCTTTATGCGGAGAGTGCGTTAAAGAAGAAATGGCCAAACCACTCCTAGAACGCAGCAATATGTGCGGTCACACACGTGAACAGCGAATCTTACACGGCACCTGGTGTACTCCAGAACTGCAAAAAGCGGTAGAAAAAGGATACGAAATCCAGAAAATCCATGAAGTCTGGCATTTTACCCCAGAGAACCGCTGCACTGGACTGTTTGCAGAGTATGTCAACACCTGGCTCAAACTAAAACAGGAGAGCACTGGCTGGCCGATAGAGTGCGTGACAGACGAGCAGAAAGCAGAGTATGTCCGAGACTACGAGGAACATGAGGGGATTAAACTGGAACATGTCGCAGAAAATCCTGGACGGAAATCTATTGCCAAAATGCTTTTGAACAAGTAACTAGTTATGTTAAAACGTTTTTACGATGAAACCACGATGAAACCCCGATAAAACGATGAAACCACGATGAAACGGCGATTCATCGTCGATGGAACCATGATGAAACCACGATGAAAAATGTTTTAAAGTTTAAGTTGCAGACTTTTTCCACACTTAAGATTTTTAGTTGCAGTAAAAGTCTGCACTTTTTAAATTTAAATTGCAGTGTTTTACCGCATTTTTAAGTTCGCGAGTTGTTTCATACTGTGCAATGGCAAATGCACGCAACAAATCAAAAACTAGAAGGAATTGTATGGGAAATGTGTGTAAAAAGTCTGCACTTAAGAAAAATTATTTGCAGTGTTTTACTGCATTTTTCAGTTCGCGACATGGTTTGACTTGTGCAAACGCAAATGCACGGTACAAATCAAAAATTATAATCTGCGGACCGCGCAGAAAACAATAACAAACTGTTCTTTCTTTTTTCTATCTTTCAGTTTATGGGGCAAATTTGGTGAACGACAAAATAAACCGATGACCCACTACATCACACAACCCGCTGATTTTTTCCGGATCCTGGATGATCCAACATTTCAAATTTCCGCCATACGTATCTGTTCCGAAGATGTGATGGAGATCGTGACAACCACCGCGGAAGAGGAATATGAACGCAGCTTTAAAACCAACGTGTTCGTCGCGGCCTTCACGACATCCCTTGCTCGCCTCAAACTGTATGAAGCCCTTGATTTTCTAGGTGACCGAGTTCTGTATTACGATACAGACTCTGTTATCTACAAAACCAAACCTGGTCAGGAAAAACTACCACTGGGACCGTAGCTCGGACAGTTCACAGATGAACTTAGTGGCGATTCAATCGTCGAATTTTGCAGTGGCGGCGCGAAGAATTATGGTTATCTTACCAAGAAAGGCAAGGTGGAGTGTAAAGTACGCGGGTTTACACTCAACTACGAGACACTCCAGACACTCAACTACTACACCACGCGGGATAACATCCTGAAAGAATTAGATCACCCCATGCAGCAGCGGCAAGAAATGGCAATTACCATTCCTGATTTCTTTGCACGGGATGAAACGACCAAGAAAATTAAACTCACAGAACGAGTGAAAAAGTATGGACTTGTCTTTGACAAACGTGTCATTGATCCTGCCACTCGCGTGTCCACACCATACGAATACAATTGGTTCGGCGGAGACGCAGAACTGTTGCTTTCATTGTAAATAGTTTTTTCTAAATTTTTCTTAAAGGAGGTAAGGTAGCATGGAGGCGCTAACCCCTTTATATGAACATTTTTCAAGCTTTTTAACTTTTTGAGATTAAATTAGGAGTAGGGTTTGTAACGTTTCATCGAAGGGAGGTGAAATGGCCTAATAAACTAAGTTCGCGACTCAAATTATTTGCGTGGTCTCTGTTAGTATAAATAGAGGGGACATGGATGGATAAGTTACTTTTCGTAAAATGTCGAACATTTACCTGACCCTCGTAAGCGATGTCACCCAAAATTACGCGAGTAATGTGGCAAATCAGTTTAAAGTCAAACCTGGGTTAAGATTACATGGGAAAGGATGGAAAGTCTCAATTGCTTCGGCAATTTTGCCTAAAATGTCTCTATTTAAAGACTTGCAGAGTGCCGATGTGAATTTAATGGAATTATGGGCTGAGACTGAAAAAGCAAATCAATCCGGTGTGTCGCAAAAAGGCTATATCAGTGCAAGTGATTTACGTGAATGGGAAAAAACAGGCGCCTGTCATGAAGGGGTGGATTTTTTTAATACAGTGAAACATAGAATAGAAGAAACAGCGCACGCTAGTTTGGATGATGGTTTTAAGTTTAGTTCAGCCCGTTGGCATCCATTAGCGTGGAATAAAGACGGGGTGCAACCAGAACTCGTCTTAACTCATAGCCATACGGACAATTCAATTTATATCTACAAACCGTTGGCGGAAAAATTGCATTGGATAAATACCAAGTCTAATCAAGCCGATAGCATGGGACCAAATTTGGTACATAGCTACCCCAATCACACTAAAGGAGCCAGTTCCTTGGAGACGGGAAAACCCACCCAAATACTTGGCAATTGGCTTCATTTAAGTACTCTCTCCGATTGGCGTTTTATTAACCTCAATCAAAGTTTTGAAGATGCCTTAAACCTCTACCCCAGAGCCCTGGAAGTCTCAGCCAAAGTGACCGCTAACAGCGTGACCGTCACGCAATCACTGGGTCAAGTGTACTACGCGCCTCAAGGAAGAGAACGCTATGCGTTTTCACCCACCCGAGAAAACTTTTACGAGGTACAAGACAATCATTGGGAAGAGGTTGAAATCACGCTCAAAGAATTAAATGGCAATCTAGTTGAGTGTCAATCAGATAGTCAATGTGTGATTCAGTTACATTTTACCAAGAATTAAAACAAGACACTTTAAATGTAAACAAAATTTAATCAGCAATGAAGAAAAAAAAAGTTACAGTTTAAGTTTGCGTTTTGCTTGCATAATGGTTTTGACGACCCGTTCTTGTTTGGTTTTCTTGCCTGGGAGATTCGTAATAGCGCGAATCATTTTATCGTCGGCTTTCCACTTATCTTGTAAATTTTTCGCTTTGGAATAATCGATGTCATGGATTCGCGCGATTTCGTCTAAACGATTGACGCCTCGGTCCCCCCTCTTCAATCTTGCCTCCAAATGGGTCCCAGGCCCCGTATAGTTCATTTTAGGCCAATGAAACTCTTTGCCTGTTTTTTCAATAAGTTTCTGAATATCCAACTTGCCTCCACGCTGACCGCGCTTTCTTCCCTTTTGCGGTCTTTTTCTGTAAACCTTCTTTTTACCAGTCTTTGCCATCCAATCTTCTTTTCGCCGGTGTCCCAAACGGTTTCCAACCTGGAGCAGGTGCGAGTTTCTTTAAGGCTCTTTCTTGAGCTCTTTTTGTTGCCTCGTTAAATTTTTTTTTAATACTATCCTGAGCTTTTTTCCAAGGGGATTCAGCGGCAAAGCCTTCTTCTTCTTCCGCCGTACTAAAAACCTGGAAGGAGGGGAAGGAGTCTTTTTCTTTTTAGGGGTCTTGTAACCAGATGAAGGAGGGCTTTTCTTAGGGGTCTTGGGTAACAACCGCTTTGCTTTGGATCCGGTCTTAAAGGTTAACTTGGGTTTTTTACCGGTAAAAGGAGTTTGTTTGACAACAGAGGTTTGTAACACTGATTGAGGGGTGACCGGTTCGGCTTTCCTTTTTATAGCCTTACTGATTTTTGAAATGTTTCTCATAAATTGTTGTAATGGGCCTACGGCTAAATTTCCTTCATCCTCATCGCTGTCGTCTTCAGCGCGACTTATTCCTCGCATTCCTCCTGGTTGACGAATTTTCTTGACCCATTGTTGTACTTCTCGGTTGACTGATTTTAAACGGGGTTCTTTCCATGTATCCGGTGCAGGACTCTCCAACAAAAGTTCTTTTTGAGCGGCTGAACCTGCTGCTTTGGTTAAACGACTGTCGTCTAAAAGATTGGATTTATATTTATCTCGCAAACGTAAAAATTGCACTGAGTTTTCAATCGGTGTGGATGAATTGCCGTCCATGCTTGCTAATGAAAATAAGAGTTAAGCATTGTCTTTATATCTGTTTGGGTCTGCATCTCACTTTGACTTTTTGTCGAAACTCTTTGATCATTTGTGCGAGTAGAAGCAAATAGTCTAATACACAAAGAAGTCGTTGTAAAACTTTACGATTCAGGACTTAATAGCGATATTGCCTTTTAGCACAGTGATAACAGCGATGTAATTCTTTCCACGCCCCAGCACCTATCTGTGTACTCATCAAGTGTTTGCGCTTTTTTATACTCTGACGAGGGTTGGCAATGACTCGGAGAGATTGACGATACGGTTTTAAATGACTCACTGTTTTTCTCCCAGGTTTGACACTCCCACGCAACGTGTTCATCACTAACTCACTCAAGGCATTAATTTGATTTGCATTCGCATACCGTAATTTTTGTTGCCGTTTATTTTGGTTGGCTTCTTTTAACACATCGTTTAAAAAATGACTCTGTCTGGTCATACGTCCCGTCATGTTTATTTCTTTCTTCGTGTTGGTTGACGTCTCCTCCTTTTATACTTCTTTTTCTCTAACACTTGGATTGCTTTCCTAGTGCCATAATTCGTCAATGCACTTAAACCTCCTAACGCGGCCGCTTTTCCTCCAGCTGCTAAAGCTGGAATCGCTGGGGCTAACATGGGAGCAATCCCTCCTCGTTGTCTTCCTACCCCCGTTTTACCTTTTCTTCGTTTTGGTTGTCCTTTTCGTTTCATGTTTGGATTTGCGTTTGTTTGAGAGTGAACGGCTATTTATATCTTCGTCAAAGGTATGAACACGCGTAGCTCCCTCTTCTTTGGTTAAATGACTCCAAATGCGACAACAGTCATCTGAGGCAGGATGTAAATCCAACATAAAATACCCAAAAGGACGGGAGGTCAGCTTTAAAAACAATTTGAGTACTTGACGCCATTTTTCAGGGTACACCTGAAGCAGTAAATGTCGAATACCTGTCTTATCCCTGGGTGATTTAAAACAAATCACATAGTGTGCATTGCGGTTAATGGTTTTCGCAAACTTGCCCGGGGGAAAGAGATCTTGTGTAATATAAAGAGCAGTGATGCCTCGATGGTGAGAATCGTTCGTAAATAAATCCAACACACGCTTATCACTTCCCGATTCTTCCATTAAATCATCCAAAATGAGTATGCCATGATGCACTGGTTTAAACCATTTCACTAGAGCCCCTTCAGGAGGAAGTCCTTTGTAAAAAATAATATGTTTTTTCATGCGATCAAATCGGGGTTGCCATCGGTCATAACAATACACTACTTTTTTCGAAGGAGGGTCAAACAATGTTTTTCTTTGAGTAATTTTTCCACTAATTCACTTTTCCCGTAATGTTGTACGTTATCTTTTATACCTTTCAGCGCTTGTTTTCCTAAAAAGGCCCCTAATTTGATAAAACTAGGAGAAGGACCAGACAACCCCATGGCGACTCCCTCGGCAATTTTATCCACCAGACGTGGTTTTCGTCTAAATCGTGCACCCCCTTTTTGACTTTTTCGTTTTTTTAGGACTCTGCGATGTCTTCGTGTTCGCTCTATAGTGATTGATACAATCGCGGTGAGTTCAACTGAATAAGGATTAGTATTTGATCTTTCAAATGTGTTTCACCTGTTCCTTTTATATGATTTTTTAAGTCCCACCACAACTTAGCTTGCACTAAACATCGTACAAATTGCCAATGATACCCATCCCACAGTTCCGCTGGATCAAGACAGAGTCTGATCCATTCTTGTTTGTGATCTTTCCAATAAGACCATTCTTTTTCTAACAGTGCATTGAGCACTTTTTGAACATCACCCCGTAGTATCATGATAGAAATGACACAGTCAGAAGTAACACACACAATTTTATTAATGAATGAAAAAAGAAGAACGGTTTACATTAGATTGCTCATACTCTGTCAGCTCTGTTTTAATGAGACGCTGCAGTTGGTCTGCGACTCGCCTATCATTTAACACTAAATTATTGGAATGCCACTGAGCTAAAAAATCTTGAAAAGAGGCATGTCTGGCTTTTGCTTTTAAAAAGAAAAGGGCATAATGCCCGCACGTAAAACTATCCATGGCTTGTAAAGGCTGATCACTGCTAATGATTTCTTTCCACTGGTTGAACCAAGCTTGTAAGGTAGGGTTTTTGTAGGTAGATAGCGGTAACCCATAACTGTCAAAGACTTCACAGGTAGTGTGATTCGTCCAAATCGCTAACCAATGTTCACCCGGTTGACTAGCTGGATCTGTGTTAACAATGTAAGCATTCACTCGTTTCTTAGACACGGAAGGTAATTGGTCTGCTGGAAACACGCCACGAAAATAAGGTCGTAATTCGCGATCGTCTTCTGCTAAGTAATTGAGGACTGTATCACTGATAGGTACGAACTCCATCCTAGCTGTTGATGGAATAAAGAATGCCTCCCCACTGGTCTATTTCATAGACATTTTCATACTCACTCCAAATTACCACGGTCACGTTGTGACCTACATTGGCTCTGAAGTCAATTTCATAACTGACATTCCCCGTGATTTAGGATTTCTATAGCTAGGATCATCAGCATCCCCTGGAGCATTGTTAAACATGAACGAGGTACAATTGTTGCCTTGTTCCCAGTCGCTTGGGAGCAACATGGGTACCCTGTGGTGCTTGTAAGCGCCTGACGCTGTGAGAAAGCGATCATAGCCTACTAAATCTTCTGCTCTGGAATTGCCTGTTAGTTCCAAGGCTCTGTAAGGGTATTCTTCTCCGTCAATTCGTTGTCGAACTCGGGTGACGCCAAACTTTTCATAAGCATAAGGGTAATACTTCAGACTTCCATTGTAATTAGTGGAATTCATGAGTCCGATAATGACTTTGACAGGAACCTTGTTCAAGAAGACATTGTCCTGAGACCAACGAGTGCTGTTTCCATCGAACGAATACGTTCGGATTTCACTTCGAACTACAGGGTAGCGGACTTTTTTGGTTTTACTCAAACTTCTTTCTTTTTGTAGCCTGGAATACACAGAGGCATTGAGAGTGACTTTTTTCATCCACAGAGTCACAAACAAATCATTGTCTCCCAGAGTAGGAATCTTTTTGTTGACAGTCGTAGTCGTGTCTGGGGTACCAAACAGAAACATGTTGCTGTTATTCAAATACAAGTCCAAATCAATCTGCACGTTAGGAACCAAACATTTGCCTGTTTTGAACACGGCGATGTGTGATGATAAAGGTATGATACGCTTTGCCGAGTAAGCGACTGGTGAGTGCTTTCAAGCCTGTTTTTCCACTCCAGTTGTTGGGGTTGGGTTTATCATTAGTGCCTGCGTTGGTAGGAGTTAATTCTTCAAGGACATTGAGTTCATTCACCCATCCTTGAGCGGCCAAGGTCGTTTCTCCTTCTTGGCGATTAAAATTCTGTAGGGTTTCTAGGTAAGCTTTCTGGTGATAAGCATTGCTTTGTTCTGTCATCAACACTCCATTGAAAGACACATTCATTTGATTAAAGAGAGAATGACCAAAATTGTTGACGCAATAGACATATTTGGTATCATTACCATCCGAAGCCCCTGTTTCATCATTGGAAAGTCCTCCTGTCCCTGTGGTGTTCATACGCACTTTGATTTCTCGCTTGGTTTCATTCAAATCATAATAATCATCCCCTGCCGGTACAGTAAAAAGAATAGGACGTGTTCCAGTATTAGCTGGTTTGAAAGGAATCCACCGTTTGGCTTCATACCTATAGTCAATGTTGGGAATGTCAAACAGATTCAGCGACATGTTGACGGACTGATAGCTTAACGTCGTCTGCGTCGTCTATTTATACGTTTCCGTCCTTTGTTTTTCCAAGGGTAGATGACTGGATGCACTTTCCCTCCTTTTTGTTATCTTAAAGAACAAAGAATCATTGGATCTAATGGTTTATAGGTCGTGGATCCCCATGGGTTGGTAGGTTGTCTAAAAATAGTGCCTCCGCGTTGATAGGGAGAATGGTAACGACCCACTGATCGTTGATGTCTTATGTGAGATTGTGATTTTTGTCCTCGCCGCATGTTTTACACACCTAAAATGTCTTTAACACGTTGTCGTTTCTTTTTTTAGGTTTGTTTGGCTTTGGTTTTAACCGCAAGACCAATAGCCGCCGGTATTTTACGTTTTAGTCCTCTTTTTAAGACTTCTCCTGAACCTTTTAAGGCTTCGGAGGCTGACGCACCTTTTTCATAAGCATGTAATCCGTGCCCAATCGATCGCACTACACTTGGTCCAGCTAATTTTACCAATTCTTGCATAAAACCACTCCCATGCATGGTGGGGGTATGATAACGCGTCAGCGATCCTCCTAACATGTTGTTTGTTGTGGTTGTGATGTTTCCATAATACACGGTCTCTTTTATACTTGTTGAAAACCAAGGGTGATGATGGTTTTGCCTGGGGATAAGACCAACAAGGAACCACCCGGTGTAGCCAACGACACTTCAATGCTTTCAATGTGTTGATTTCGAACTCAAATCCGTTCACGATGGTAAGGTTCTATGGTCGCTCTCCCTTCTCCTTTTCTTTCTAATTCCACTTTTCTTAACAGCGAATGTCGTTGTGATCCTACAATGGTGGATTCTACAGCATCGCAATAAATCATGACCGTTTGTTTTACGGTTTCCACATGCGTATTAAACAGGACATTCAGATTTTGAAAATGCCAATCCACAGTACGAGTGAGATACAGATACGATTGACCATTCTCTTGTTTGACTTTGAATAACGAGTTTCCTCCTAATAAATCTGATGGACTAATGCTCACAAAATGCTCTCCTAGCCATTGATACTTATCATTGCTTTTGACGGGTGGAGTGGATGTCGTATAAGTGGTTGTGGGTAAGACAAAGTCTAAATTGGGTCCTAATTGGTATTGGTTGTTTTTGTCTTTGAACAATAAACCAAACTTTTCCGCAAAATCCACATGTATCCCCACAGAGGAAAGGGGGTGACTTTTTAGCTGTCTGTCACGAGCAAACGCATCTTCACGGGATACTTTTTTCAACACGAGGGTGTTTTCGTTCCATTCAAAGGTGGATTTCCAAGTAGATTTCAGGGAAACAGTGCCTGTATTACCTTTGGTTGTTTTCCAAGTGTCGACGGTTGACTTTACATCTTCCATGATGGTTTGTTCCATATGGGTCATAATATTCTGCATAATTGATGACCTGAATAGACAGGATACGAACTACCCGTGACATCTTTCAAAGTCACAGTTTTGTCTTTGAGCTCAAAGTTAATAAACCAATCACTGGCCACAGCATGACGCTTGGTCAAGGTATAGCGATAGTTGAGTATCTTGGTGTCACTATTACTGTGAATGACCGCAGAACTATGTCCTACATCAGGGACCGAGACACTCCACAAACTGGCTTGCCAGGTATTGCCTTCTAAATTGAGTCGCACCGGTAAACGAACTTTAAAACTATTATTTTTGTTTTGGGGGTGTTCCTCCGTTGGATCGCTGATCAAGGTTAATCAAAAACTCTTCATAACGCTTGCGAATCGTTTTTCCACACCCAACTGTAGTATTTTTTTGGCCAACCCTTCCAAGACACAAAGACTTGTTTCCCTTTGCGTTTTAAGACTTGATCAATACGAAATAACGTATCATCCGGTACAATTACTTTTTGCACGTCCCCCTGATAAAACGTTCCTTTTATAGGAGTGCCGTCCATTTCGTGAGTTTATACGTTACCACCGGTTTTGTCGTATAAATTTGTTTGACTAAAACCACTTCTTCAGTCCACCCTGGCAAATAACCTTTTTTAAAGGGACGAAATCTTTTATTAAGTCTCACTTTATCACCTACTTGACATTGTGGTTTTTTCACTTTTATGTCTTTTTTAGTACCGTATAAACGATACCAAATTTCTTTTTCGTTGGACAAGTTGACATTGACAGGTTTTTCTTGAATACTACGACAAAACGTATAATTATACGTTTTGACTTAAGCAGGTAACACAACAATATATTTCAATGTATTATGTGCAGTAAAATAACGAAACATCTTCGTTTTCAATGTTCGATTCCATCGTTCCACCACAGAGCCATGCGGGTCTCCATGCGTCGAAAAATGATTCACTCCCTGTTTTTTAAAAAATGCTTGCACTTTAGCATTATAAAATTCACCGCCAGAATCCGTCTGTACTTTTTCAGGCAAACGATCTCCTAATCGTTCCCATAGTCTTTGTAACGCCTCCACCATAGCTGTCGCACTTTTACTCTTAACTGGTTCTACCCACGCAAATTTCGACAGTACATCAATCACCGTCAGTAAATATTTGTAGCCTTTGTTGTATTTGGCTAGTTTTTGCAAATCCACCAAGTCCATGACAAATTGTTCGTTGATTTTAAACACCAGGGTTGGTAACGTTTTAAAACGTCGACGCCTTGGTTTATGCAGGGTGTAACTCAGCACTTGTTGCAGTTCCTTCTTGGCTTGGGACACAGGAATCTTGTGTGCTTTGGCAAATTTGGCAATTCCTCCCAGTGATCCAGGTTCTGTAGGATCGACATAAGCAGATAATTTTGTTTCCATGGTACGACAAATACTGTCCTGCCAAATACGAAAATGAATACATGTTCTTTGAATAATGCTTCTTTAAATAGCGAAACACGGTTACTCCTTCAGAAGGAAAGTGCCGATGTAACCAAGTGATGTAAATTGTATAATGTCCCCAGGACAATTGGTTATGATACATCATAAATTTAAACAGAGCAATAGGATGACAAGTGTCTTGAAAGAAGGCAGAGTCTGCACAAATATGTTGGCAAATCCACAGAGTACTTCTATACTGCAGATTTCCCATGACGGAATGACTGCTTTTAAAAACAAATCACCCACTTTATACCCTAACCCTAATCCCAAGGGGCTAGGGTTTAACCCTAACCTTATTAGCATTTTAACCCTAACCCTAACCCTAATCCCAAGGGGCTAGGGTTTAACCCTAACCTTATTAGCATTTTAACCCTAACCCTAACCCTAATCCCAAGGGGCTAGGGTTTAACCCTAACTTTACTAGCATTTTAACCCTAACCCTAACCCTAATCCCAAGGGGCTAGGGTTTAACCCTAACCTTATCAGCATTTTAACCCTAACCCTATCCCTAACAAGAAAACAACCACAAACAATTCCTTTTCAACACTTTTATTTAGAAATTGACAGAACTAGTAATTGCGTGTTTCAGAAGAGCAACTCAAAAGATACCAGTTCCAAATGTTCTAAATGTTTCATAGGAATAAAGAGGCAATCCACATTTTCTTCTCTCTGCATTGTTTGCATCACATTCTTGAACAAATCTCTTTTCTCTTTCTTGTTTTTGCTTGTCTGTTTCTTCTGGAACACATACATTCACTAATTGAGCAAAAAAACGTTCCTCAACTGGCGTTAAAGGCAATCCCTTCTGCTTTCTGTTGCGAAGATAGGAAGCCAAACTGCACACTTTTTCAGGCAAATAACCAAAAGGCCAGTCTTCATACACTGCTTTGGCGATGGCTGCTTCGTTCTTTTCATACTTTTCAGCCCCGGGAGGAGGTTTCCACTCATCATGTTTGCTTGCTATGCATGCATTTAAGAACTTTTCATCCGCAGATGAAAGAGAATGACCTTTGCTTTTTTGTTTTTCTAGATACTCAGCTACATTTGCATCAGCTAAAGGAAGATGATGCCATCCTTTCACACGAGAATTAAACCTATGGTTGGCAATACTAACAGCCTCCTTCCATTGCTCTCGTTTCTTGAGCTCCTTGGCTATCTCTGGACTCGACTGAAAGGTGCTTGGCAGAGGAGTGCTCTTCCAAGGAAACGTTGTTTGCGCTTTTCTTTGTTCTTCTTGTTTTTTGGATGATTCAGCAAATTTTTTGGCTGATTCAGCAAACTGGTTCAAACATGAAGTTTGAGTTTGGGCATCTTGTTGGTTGTACCATCCATTGCGTTGTTTCCACGTTTCAACATTTGCTTCCGCTTGTTGCTTCCATTCTGCTCCGCTCAGGTTTGTCGCATACTTGAGTTTATGGAGGGGTCTCTTATCGATAAACAGGGATGTGTGAATCCACTGAAAATATTTGCAGCGAGTCTCAGCTGAAGCGGGTGTTCCACAGGTTAAAAAGACTTTGTTCAGGTTTCTGGCTGTCTTACTAATGCGCAGGATAGGAATTCGTGAGCAATGACATCTCAAATCTCCCCATTTGCTTTTTACTTCTGCATGCATGTCTTTCTTTAAGGCATGATACACTTTCAGTTTGTCTGCATTCTTTCCATAAAATCTTGGGCAGAGTTTCTTTTCGTCAAAACAAGGGAGCAAAAATTGAGTGTTTAAAGCATCGTCAGGACCTCCAAAATCGACGTTCATCATTGCAAGATCTTCTTCTCTACTCATTTCACAATTCATGGTAGCAGAGTTTGTGATTTGACCAGAGATTGTCCCAATTTTATAAGACTCCTAAGGTCCCTAGGGTATTGGGCAAGATCGGGCAAGAATCCCCAAGGGTGTTAGACAAATAAACACACGTTTTTAATAAGATCACAAAATTTAATTTTAAACAACAACAAACTTTTTTACAACAACCAAGAAAAAAGTGTTTTTAGGGAAATTTAAATCCTCCTTCTTCTACTTTTCGTCGTTTCTCTAACTGTAATTTTGCTTGTACCATGTCATTCATTCGTTTCTTGAGAGCTGAGGGTGTAGAAGCTTTAGGGACCTTAACAGGTTTAGGTGCTTGGTGAATCCACTGAAAGTAATTACACCTGGCTTCTCTCTCCTTAGGACAGCTTAGGAACACTTTGTTTGGATTTCTTGGTGTTTGACTAAGCTTGAGTCAAGGCACTAATCCACAATGACAGGCAAAGGTTCCCCATTGTTGATGGATTTTGGGATGAATGCTGTTACAAATGGTAGTCAACACTGTCTGCTTGCTGTCTGCATTGCCAAAGTACACGGGGCATGTATAACCATTGGCCAGTCCTTTTTCAGGCAGGACAAAGTTGGTATGCAAAGGTTTGCTTGCATCCATCAGATACTCTTGCAAAGCCAGTTCTTCTAAATTAGGTACATCGAATTCCCCTTCTATAGGCCACCATTCCACTTGTTGACCCTCTGGTAACGCAGCGACTCCTTCTTGCATGATATGCACGGGATCTAGGTCAGGCTGTGTTTCCATAGAACTCGGTCCATTGAATAGATCTCAGTAGGCCTGCTG
Source organism: Porites lutea (assembly GCF_958299795.1). NCBI lineage: Eukaryota > Metazoa > Cnidaria > Anthozoa > Scleractinia > Poritidae > Porites > Porites lutea. The sequence goes on from NC_133201.1 coordinate 36,011,060, forward strand.
CATTTCCTTATAGGAAGGAAGTTGTTCATTGACAATCATTTGAGGTTCTGGGTCCAGGTATTTCTGCATCCTAAAATTATCGCCTGTAGTGTAATGGGGAGCTGTCCATTCTTTTGTAAGAGGTTCAGCATTCTCAATCATTTGAGGTTCTGGAGTTTTTAGAACTGATTGAACCACTTCTTGTCCCGTCTTATTTTTGGCTTTTCTGGATTTCTTTTCTTTCTTGGGAGGAACAGAGTTATCCATGTCAAACGGTTGTTCTTGCAGATAACGCATAGTGAAAAATCACATCAAACACACAGATTTATACTCACTTGACATACCTTAGGGAATTGGACATGTCTGGGCAATGACGTCACTCATGTCACGAACTCGCACTTATCACCCCCTTGGGACTTGAACATGTTAGGGCAGACTATAAAAGAGGTAAATTACCTCATTTCATTATTAAACAACATGATTCAGCCAAATGACAACTCGTTTTATGTGACGCTGACTAGTCAAAAAACACAGGAATTTCCAGACAATTTACCCACGCAATTTCAATACCGTTTGCCTCAAAGCTTATGGTTACCGGACAAATGGAAAGTGGGTTTGGCAAGTGTGTTTTTACCTGGCGTTTCCAATCCCATTCCCCATGTTGTCACATCTCATGTCAGTTCCTCTCTGACGAAACATCATGACACAATTCCTACCAAACCTTTCGCTATTCGCTCGATTCACAACCTGTACAAAGGAAGCGATAACGATATTTTATTTCAACAATATGCCAAAGCTTTCAAATCTAGAAATCTCAAGAATTTTTGTCCCAACTTAAAACAGCCGATTTGCAAGATGCCTCCAATGGATTTGATTTTATGTCCAAAGTATTTCGGTGGATGGAACAGGATTTAAACAAAAAATTGCCCACGGGGTATGAATTTGAAGACAGTAATGATACATGGAGAATAGATGTTTCTACTCAAGATAATTACACGACTTGGCTGCTTGGACATTACAATATTGACAGTACCAAAAGAAAAAGTGTGCCTTATTTAGCCATTAATTTGATCTTGGCTAAACAAATGGGATGGGTTGTAGAAACAGCTAACAATGTGTTTGCGGTGGGACCGAATTTACTCATGGAACTTCCATATGGTACTACTAGCGTAAAACCAGATCCTGCGACTTGTCTCAATGCAAAATTTACTTTTACTCAACCCATTCATGTAGTAGACGGATTGCTGTATCTTTGCTCCAGGTTTAGTTGGCGCTTTGTGAATTTAAATGAAGCCTTTGACAAAGCGATTCATCAACCCTATGAAACCCCAAAAACAGTTTTGAATGTGTTCAAACCCTGGATGACTAACCTTACATTATGGAATATGGATCTTGGACTCGACTTGGACGATAAGTTTGTAGATCTGCCTGTATCTCCCCATTATTGGAAACCCACGACTCTGAGTGTGACTTTGTTAAGAGGGGTACAAATTGTGGATGGTGTATCTCACGGAGAATGCGCTGGAGAACTGGGGATTGATATGAGCTCCTTAACTCGCAACAAAACTTATACGGTGGCATTAGAGTGGTACCAAAAGGATGCGTGGCTGTTTAACCGTTCTAAATTTTCAGCGGAAGGAACGGGTTTACAAGTTCATCATTTGCGGGCTGGAAAACATACTCATGAGCAAAACAAAACCCATTTGATTTATTACCACACATTGACTATTCAATTCACTAAAACTTCAAGTACCAATGCAACATTAAGCATTAAGTTTGAAATAGGGTTTCCACTGTCAGCGAAATATTCAGGTGATTTGAAAGACAACACTTTTTTGGTGCTGTATGGAGTAGAGGGTCAGGTAGAACAGGTACCAGATGTGTATGATGATCACCCAGTTATTCCCTCTTCTCACACAACCACTGAAACAACGACTACCAGTACGGGGGACAAGAAAGCATCCACACTTCCTAAATCTCATGGAACAGACAATTTAAGCCCTCTGTTTTTGTCTCGCAATTTAACCAAAAGCATTGATGGAAACAAAACCATCATGAAGTCTGTCGCTTATAATAACGAAAAAACACGGATTGAATGTAACCCCATTCAATTTTATTCCATGCGGAGTTATTTGGTGGACATTTTAGAAGTGACTGTGACAGAATGGAATAACATTATTCCCGACTTCAATCAGGATAGTCCAGTCATTGTCACCCTGTTTTTCAAGAAAAAGCTGACAGAGTCTCAACGCAAATACATTAGGTTGGATGAATCATTCGACCGTGACCAGTCCATATAAGCATGCCTGAACCACACAGTTCATCCATTATGTGTGAGCTCGAGTGGATCAACATCGCTAGTAAATCACTAGCTTATTGCGCTCAATTGCTGCAACAGATTAAACAGCTCAAGGAAAAGTTTGCGACACTCCAAGAAGAAGCTGCAAGGTTGAAAGTTTTGGTTCAAAAACAAGAACAACTGGTGCAAGATCTAACCGAAAGACATAGGGGCTACGACACCGTCCACTAAATTGGAACAGCTGTTAAGAAAAATACAGCCTTGTCAATTTGGCTCCTACCAAGAATTTATGCGAGCCTTGATGATTGAGACATTGGCCAACACCAGCATGACCTTTTTTCAATTGAATTACGACTTGTTTGCTTTGAACCGAGAGGTATTTCATCAAGTGAACAGAGAAACCACGGCATTTTTTAAGTTATTGGCTAACAAGCAACAGTGCTTCCTTCCTGATGGACCAACTACCTCACAAGATCAATACTGAGCAGTCCAACAGATTCGAGGAAATTTTACAGCAAATGGACCCTTCGCTACTACAAGGATACAAAAAGTTTATGCATGAAGTTATTATACAAGACGTCAGCTATCACGATCTTACTTTTGACACTTTAAACCGTTATTTATTTGACTTGAACAAAGATGTGATGGACCAAATTTTTCAAAAAGCTATTTCTTACTACGAGATGCATGCACCAGAAAAGATCAAGTCCTATGGGAATTGAACATGTCTGGGCAATGACGTCAATGGTCTTCTATAAAACTCACGTTGGGTTCTACTCATCAACACATAACACGATGGCTTTTACTGTAATCTCTGGTGGCGCAAATGGTGTGGATTTAGAAGCAGAAAAGTTAGCAAGACACTATGGTTTGAAGGTCAATGTTCTCATTCCTCCTTGTCATCCCAGAAAAGCCTCCGTACAACCCTTAACCCATCAACAATTAGCTAAAGCGATTCCTCTCACAACCCAAGTGGCTAATCGTCTCAACAAACAGTTAACCAACCCGATCAGTTTACAGTATATCCACCGAAATTATCATGCGGTGAAACAAGCTGAGATGGTGCTGGCATTTACTTGTTTTCAACCAGAAAGAAAAGTTTGCTTGGGCGGAACAGGCTGGGCAGTAGAAACGAGTAAAGTCCTCAACAAAGTCCTGTATGTGTATGATGTGGAGCGAAACATTTGGTTTTGGTATAACCCTCACCAAGATTTGTTTTACGCATGTGATGAAATGTCAGATGAACAGTACGCTTTACCCACACTAGTGAAGAAAACCGCCATTGTAGGAGTCAGAAACACCTACGATTACCCTGAGGCTCTTTTAGAATTGCAAGAGACTTTTAAACGAAGTTTAAATCTACGAAAACAAGACTGCAAGAATGTGAAGGAACTTTGTAACCCATTTAAATTATTATCTATTTTATAAAAATGTCTCTCTTTTACTACCTCGTTTCAGATCTTCAAGGTATAACCACTGAAAACCAATCTTGCTTTGAGCAGGTTTCACCTCGCTCCATCCGTGTGGTGGTTCCACAGCAATCGTTTTTGGTTTCATCTGAAAGTTACGCCAAAAGTAGTGGCAGTCGATGCAATTGTGATGCACTGTCTAAGGGGATTAAAGCCTGCCTCCTGCTTCGTATCCTGTGTAGATAGGTTTGTCGAGCTTTACAGAGGTGCGCTTTGTCTCTACCCACAAAGTACTCCTGCTTTGTTTCATCGTTCACAAAGACCTCACTTCGTTTCTTAAAAATCGAGGGTTCAATCACTAGCTTAATGTTGACGTTAATTACAAGAAAATAATAAACATTGTTAAACTGACTACTTTGTTGTGTGGTTGATCTACTCCGAAAGGGGCTGATAGTATAGTGGTTAAGTATCCCTGCTTGTCACGCAGGTGGCCCGGGTTCGATTCCCGGTCAGCCCGTTCTTTCTAAATCTTGTGGAGATAGCAAGGTTTGGAAAGACTTGTTTATTTTTCGTTTCAGAACGTTTTTACCCAAGATTCGGTACTGCGCATGCGTTCTGTGCAGAGACAGAATTCCTGTCCCACAAGTGTGAGTGGTGACCTTCATCCACATATATAAATTCACCTTTACATATTCATAAGTAACTACGTCCGAGTCCTCTTCGGCGCTCTCCGAGCGCTCTCCAAGCGAGTCCGCCATCTTGAATTTTTGATTGACAACTAAGAACAATAGCCTTTAAACAATAGCGGCGGCGGCATCCTTTGAAGGCCCAGGTAACCAGGAATACTACTGTTGACGCCGCCACAGTCCAATTTTTTTCCAATTTTGCAATATTTAAGCTAAGGTCACCTGATGGCTAGCAGAAAATCATTGTGACGTAAATGCGGTTACAATATTAGTAGTAGTAGTAGTAGTAGTAGTAGTAGTAGTAGTAGTAGTAGTAGTAGTAGTAGTAGTAGTAGTAGTAGTAGTAGTAATAGTAGTAGTAGTAGTAGTAGTAGTAGTAGTAGTAGTAGTAGTAGTAGTAGTAGTAATAGTAGTAGTAGTAGTAGTAGTAGTAGTAGTAGTAGTAATAGTAGTAGTAGTAGTAGTAGTAGTAGTAGTAGTAGTAGTAATAGTAGTAGTAGTAGTAGTAGTAGTAGTAGTAGTAGTAGTAGTAGTAGTAGTAGTAGTAGTAGTAGTAGTAGTAGTAGTAGTAGTAGTAGTAGTAGTAGTAGTAGTATTACTATTATTATTATTATAAGTGCGTTATACCAGTTTGAAATTCTGACGAATGTCAAAACAGTACCTGTTGGTCCAGGGCCGGTGGGTTTGTCTACACACCCATTTGGACAGGAACAAAGGCTCGTGAGTAAGAATTTCTGTAAACAAAAAAGAAACAAATCAAGTATATCGAGACGTGCAGGTTATTGCTGCACAATCATGTAAGTGGTTTATAGCCATCATAGTTCACAATACTCTCTCAGGCATGCCAGGGCTTTTGATGTAAAGTTTAAAACTTGCAGGGCTAGAAATTAAACTGTTTTTTCAATTCACAATGCCTCCGGGTAAACTCATTGGGATAGCCATCAGATTTTCAACAAACCTTTGTTTATATTTTGTATATTTTATTATGTATAGATTATTTTTATAGTTACAACTTTTCTTGAACCGATTGTAACTTATGCGTTTTTTTCTATAATTTAGGAGCTTTCATCTTTTATATGCATATAAGTTATCCATCCCCTAAAGTATCCTTCTACCTATCTGATAAACATTCGTTGCATTTTAAAAAGGGAAAGCAAACCTTAAAGAACCTTACAGAAAAACAAATAGGTTTACCTAGGTGTGACATATGATTTGATTGATTATAAACCTACCTGGAGGTTTGAAAACCAGGTTGCCTGAAATCTGAGGTCAAGTCCAGCACATTGCAGGCAATCTTTCAAAAGTTAATTTGCTTTAAGCCGTGATGCTTTAAGAGTTAAAATAAAAATCTCCCTCCCCAGGACTTACCACCCTCAGCCCTTGACCATGGGTTCCAAATAACTTCCTGGAATTGACGAAATCAGTGGAAATTGTTAAAAAAATGCTCGAGGTGGGTAACGGCCAGAGATTTTTTTCATAGGGGCGCTTCCGTCAAGGTGGGTGTAATCTTGTTGCATAGACACAGGGTTATCAGCTGGTATGCATTTGGGGTAGCCTAGTTAAATTCCAGGGGAGTGGGGCTGTTCTAAAGAGCCTGGTTTGTGGTGGACTGTTGCTTTACTGAAATTTTCACTGGGGCTTATCCCTGTTTCTCTGGGCTAACTGTCTCCTTCAAATTGGGGAGGACTTGTGTATAGCTGGGTGTCAGCATGTTGCATAGACACAGGACTATCAGTTGGTATGCATTTGGGGTAGCCTGTTCAATTCCAGGGGGTAGGGTTGTTCTACAGTTTGATGTGTTACTGTTCTTGGGTGCAGTCTAATGTTCCACGTAAGCAAGCAATCAGATTGGAGAATGTAGGAACTCGTTTTTTTTAGTAATATTGTTTGGATTGTATTTGGGAGACCAACGGCAACGAAAAATGAGGTGAATTGGTGAAATGGCTTTGCAATCGGGAAAATGAGGAAAGTTTCACTTTTGCCATCTTTAAGATAGCTGTTTCTATCAACTTGAAGCTCGTGCATTCAAGAATTTCTTTTTTAGGTGAGATTTTACTTTTCCAGTAAGAAGGGCCATTAAATTACCAATCATTGAGAGACACTGGCATTTTTTAGTAGCCTGGTTTTGTTTTCAAAAAACCAGATATAAACAGAAGTTATATTCTTCGACTCTAGAGACGAACTCTTCCTATATTCATCTCTCGATCCAGTACGTTAGTTAAAATATAAAACATGCGCAAACTTTGAAATCCCCCAATTAATATTTGAGGTTTTGCTGGGGAAGATAAATACTTTGCCAAACCGATTTTATTAATTTATTTTCATAACTGGCAGTTATTCTTATCCAATTGTTATCTTCGACACCTAAGGAATCAAATTTCCCGTCACTGGTCTTTCTAGATTGATCACACTTGAGGTGCACTATCGCAGACCTTTGTGGAAACAACCTGGAAAAACATCACAGATCTTAAAAAACCCGTATTTTAAACAATGATTTCGTGATCTAAAAATATATAAAGGCAATTAAATAAATATCTAACTATTTCTAATCTTTGGAAAGCTTTCGTTAAAAAATAGAGAAGCTAAAAACTAGATATAAAAATTTATGTTAAACCCTAAGAAAAAGTGCTGTCACTGTCGTACATCTGTCAGGATTTCCTAATCAGGTGCATACATGGACTGACACCGTAACTTCCATATGTACAGTTTAATTGCGTCAGAATATCCGAAGAAGTGGCCATTATAAAAGGTAAAAAGTATAATCATTGCTATCATCTTAAACCAGCCTGCTTTTGACAACTGAGTGATTAGCTGGTGATTTATGATCCAAAACAGAACAACCCCCATAATTACCTCCTATTAGGTCTTAGATACGAAATCAGAAAATCTAGCCTTACTAACAGACTCTATGACGACGCTACTCACAAGAAGTGCCACAGACTTTGAGCAATACACCAATTCAGCCTTATACCGGAAGTTAAATAAGCGAGGCCTCAAGGTTACCTTTCGCGCGAAACTCAAATCGACCATAAACATGGCGTCTTCAAGTAAACAAAAGAATTCGAGTCACAAGTGTTGCGCGGCTGCTCTTTGTAATAATCGTTCAGATAATCGACCAGATTTAATTTTTCATAATTTTTCTTTCTTTGGAGGAAAAGCTTAAGAAAATCTGGGATCAAAAAGTGAAGTGTGGGGACAAAAAAATTGCCTCGAGCATCTCACTCTTCTATTGTTCGGAACATTTCAGTAAGAAGGACGACAGGAAAAGCCTTACCGGCAAAAGAAGAGATCTTGTAAAGAATGCTGTTCCTTCAATTTTCCCATTGTCAGTTGGCAATGACGAAGTCTCAGAAAGGTTTGAAAGAGTCAAACGTCGTGAATAACAAATATTCAACTTTCTGCAAATCCATCCGAGACTATGGAAAATAAACATCACTTATATGATGCACCTGACATCTCTGAAAAGGAGACTCAAGGGGAAGATTCAGATCAAGAACCACTCAAAGAAGAGAGAGACTTAGTTGCCGAGAATTATGATTTTAAACAAAAGCCTTTTCTTTCAAAATTGGTTCGCAGAGGTTTGGATCGAATGATGATGACTTATTTTTCTACACAGGATTTCAGAGTTAGCGAGCTTTGATGGCAGTTTGGAACTCTATTAAACCTTGCTCTGAGTCATTGATCAGCTGTGGTTGTTTCTAACAAGGGTGCGTCTTGGCTTATTCGAGGGTGACTTGACACACAGACTTGGTGTCTCTGTAAGTATCGTGTCTGATGTTTTTGTTACTCGGGAAAACTACATTTACATAATGTTGGGAAGTTTACCTTTATGGCCTATAAGAGACAAAATAAAACAACACATTGCCGGATTCTTTTAAAAGCAAGGTATGAAAACGTACGGGGAATTCTTGATTGCACAGAGCTGAAATATGAGTTGCCCAAGGATTATCAGAAGCACTCAGAAAGTGCTCAGATTACAAATCTCACGATACATTTAAAGGGGTAATCTGCATTTAACCGAGTGGACGGAAAACATTTGTTAGTCAGTTGTATCCAGGAAGAATAAGTGATAAGGAAAGACTGGAGAAGAGTAACGTTTGTCAGTTAATTGAAATGGGCGACCAGTACCTCGAAACCAAGGGCTTTGAGATCCATGACCTAATGACCCTCAGAGAAGCAAGTTTATAAGTTTATATATTCCTCCAAAGAGATTTCCGCCAATGACCAGCTCACAAGAACTCAGAGTTTTGAGACCATGAGTATAGCAAATGTGGGTATTAATGTTGAAAGAGCAATTAAGCGAATCAAGGGTTGGCATGTTTGAAGTCAAGTTCTGCCTCTTTCCAGCTTTGGCTCCATAAATCAGATCTGGACTGCATGTGCTTTGTTAGTAAATTTTCAATATCCAATTATTTCAGTCTTTAAAAAAGGAAGCTTTTTTTTAGGAATTGAATGTTAAACTAAAGATTCTGAAACTGTTCAGGTTCTGTTACTTTATATGAGTCTCTGGGCTAGGTTTTCAATAATTCGGGGACTTGATATGTGAAAAAGTGAATGCAAAAATTACGCTATCCATTGCACATGGGTAGATTGGGTACTCAGATTTAAAGCTAATGGAAACTGACTGTTATTGAAGAAAAATATACCTTTTATAGTATTAATGATAGTGATAATAATATAGAGAATAAAACCAAAGTTTTAGTCTTTTTTTCGAAGCTAAAAGTTTATCTGTAAGACAATTCCTAAAAATACCAGTCAACGTTTTCAACAACACTACACAAAAATATCTAGTTTCACCTTCCCTACCCTAACAACATCCTTTGCACCATCCCATCACTTGTAAACTTGGACACCATTCCTTGTGCTTTAGAACATGCTGAAGTATCTTTTTTCAGACATTTTGTTAAAGTCAACATTTTCCAAGAAACTAATAGTGTTTGTTCCGCAGTTCTCAATACACAACTGTTTTAGTTTGCAATATATTTCTTGTGCAAAGCTATTAAACTAGGCTTTATTTCATCCTCCCACCTTGACAATGATGTGACCTTGAGGACTAAAACATGGAGATGTTATGTTGGTAAATATGACAAAGTCAGTCACTGGAATTCCACTGATTCCTATTTGCATCTGACACTGAAGCCAATATTTGTGCTTTTCCCTTACTACAGAGTTCAGTTCCATAGATGGGAAACTGCCTTTCTTTTGATGATCATTTATTGAAGTCTCTTGGGCTCTAAATATTTATTACACATTTCTGTATTCAATGTCACAATTGGCATACACCATTGTTACAATTCTGTCACACATAATTTTCTTTGTCTAAAATTAAGCCAACCTCTTGAACTGTAACTTCCTTGATGTCTGGCAGTGACAAGAGATACCGATATTCTTTGTACAAACCAGCTGCCGCAGGTTTATTTTCAATACCCAAAATCAATCCTTTACTTTTATAATTAAGGTGTTTAGCTTGTGACTAGATGTCAATTTTTTGGGGTGCTCCTTCTATTGTAATTCTTTTTACTAGATTTTCTGGTAATTTTGACCCCTGTTTTTGCACATGAGAAAAGACATCTTTACAGACAGTGGCAGTTATTCTGTTTTGCTCTCGTTCATACCGAGCAGGATTGGTTGATTGCCCTCTTGTTGCCATCTCATTTTACGTTTGCTTGTCTGTAAGAGTTTCAATAAATAATGTTTCTTTTTAGGCTTTTGGCAATTGTACTTTAGATGAATCAATTGTACTTTCAATAAAACTTGAAATATGCTGTTTATGCTGTTGGTTATTAACATTACAATCTGATATCTGCTAAAGCTGTAGCTCACCATAATCATCAGAAGGAGTGCTAAGGGGTCACATTCCTGATTCACACTGCAGAGTTAGTTATTAATTAATTATCAATTTCAAAAACTTATAAGGCGCAAATATCTATATAAATATATTCAAATGCGCCATAGGGAAAAAAAACAATAATACTACTAATAATAATAATTGTGAATAATTTTGATAATAAAAATGATAAAATAAGATGATAATATAGATATAAAACAGGAAAACTAATGGCTAAAAGTTAAAAAGTTAAAATCTGTTTGCATAATCTTAAAAATTATAAGCTAAAAATTATTTATAATCTAGTAAGCTAAAAATACAATCTTATAATCTAAGTGGTACAAAATGCTTTTTTAAAAAGGTGAGTCTTCAACTTTCTCTTAAAAGTGCCAATTGAGATGGATTCCCTGGTAAATCTTGGCACAGCATTCCATAACTTGGATGCAGCAAACAGAAAGGCCCGTTCATCGAGAGTTGCTTTGGGCTTAACATTCGGATAACTAAGTAGGGTACTGTCGCTAGAACAGAATGGAAGGTGGAGAAGAGATTTCATGATTTAAACTTGAATTTGAATTCAGTGCTTGCCCATTTGAGACAGGTTTCCTTTTTTTTTTACCAACAGGGCAGGAACTACTAAAATAGGGTACTACCAAATTTGGAGGCCGCCGAGGATAATCTTGAAGTTGCTTATGAATTGTTGAACGTTTCGTAACAGTGCCAACAGTCATTACTGTTTGAGTAATGAATGTTTCCTCTGGTAACAAAACAGAAAAGGCTCTACGAGCATTTATTTTCTGAAGATTTTGTTTCAGCTTTAAAATTCCATAAAAATCAAGCTTCTGTGATTTCAATGGTCTGGGATCATAAAACTGAGACTCAATACTCCTCCTCTTCCTACAAGGTAAGTCAGACGCACGTCTTGGCTTTGTTATTTTTAAAGCCATCACTGGGAAGAACTCTACTTCTCGTTTACTCCCTTTTTGCCCATTCCCTTGGTTTCGATGTGCAGCATCTGTCGTCAGGAGTGATATTTTTTAGCTCTGACTTTCTCGTCATGCTCTCAAGTTTCCATATGAGAGCCATAACATGACAACAACACCCATTGTTGGAAGCCGGACAGTTGCCTATCACACTTTGCTGCCGGGGGGCCAGAATCTTTGGGGTCTGGGTTTGGTTACAAACCATTTTCACCTTGTATTTAACATTCCTCTTAGAGGAAAGCCCAACAGTAAGCACGGGCGTGTTATTATACACCTGTAAATCGCGCACAAAATTGACCATAAGAGGGCCTTTGTCATTTGAGCTTACAACAACTACTGCATTGGTAAATTTCTTCATCGAATTTACCGAATTTTTTACCTGCTCAAAAGCATCCATAGGCACAAATGGGGGGCAAAACAGAAAGGTCCTCTGAAAATTGAGTGTCTTCATTCGGCGGGAAAGTGTCTAAACTTCGAACTACACGAGCTTTTTTGTTTGTCGCTCAGCTCAGTTTCGACTGTTTCGATTTAAAGGCCTTTATCTTTTCGACTTTTGCTTTCGTGTAGCTCCTCTCAGGAACGATGTACTAAACTTTCTCTCTGTAATATTGTTTTTGTAAGGAACCGAGTTGAATGCCTTAACCATGCCCCAGATTTTTGTCAAAACAAAATTCTTTTGACTAGCGCGGAAAGTTAGATGACAGTGTTTATGTAATGCAGGTGCTGTAAAACTTACTTTTTAACAAGTCCCTGTTGGTTCAGTCTTCTGCATTTCAAACAAAATTTCAATTGTGGGATTGTCCATTTACTTATCTTCTCTCCGCTTCTCACGGATGAACATGGAATGTCTTTTGGTGTAAGGTCTATCTCTTTGCAGAGTCTCGGTGTTTTCCGCCATGATTTTATAGTTTCACGCGAAAGATAGCCCTTGAGCCTCGCTTTCATGCAACTTCCGCTCTTAGGTTGAATGGGTGTATCTCTTTCCCATGAGCTTTAAAACTGAAGAACTCGTACAAATTAGACCTTAGAGAAAATACCCAAGATGACACATATTCCAAGATTATTAATATTTCCCATTATAACGTACTTTTTGTTGGTATATACCAGCTTTGGTATCATGTCCTCGTCAACGAATTTGCAAAGTGCTTCCGATTGTTTACCAATGGTTTTAAAGCTTGAGCGTTTATTTGGTTTCCACCGGCAAATCTAAAACGAAAAGAAACGCTTTTATATCAAATGGGATGTAATGCAGAGTAAATAAAGCCGTTTGAATGCCGTCAACACTGACCACCTGTAATAACTGTGCATCTGACGTTCCTTTTTTTTATCAAAAATGAGTAATATACCTTTACATTAATCACTGGTGCTCTTTACGACTGCCAGGACAGTAAGGCAAGTGGTTAGGGCAATGGATTTTCCTTGGATTTCAATGCCGTCTCCTCGGATCGATCTTTTGTAATAGTACCAAGGATAACTTCTCGACAACCCTCCATATATATGCACTACATGGAGCCAATTCTTAAGTTCCTCATCGCTACATATCAATTTATTTACTTCCATTTAATTCTTTGTTTTGTCGCCATAGACATAGATTTGGAAAAATTGTCACCACAATTGTATTAGATAAAGATGAAAATTGTTATCATCAGGGTTACAATAACATCGGAGTTGTCATAGCAGCGCAATGACGCCATCACCTATTTTACTTGCTGCAGTATTCTCGGCACTGGGAACTGTTCTTCCAAAATCGTTCACGAGGGCTTTCTTCTCCGATAGCGGCCTCGATAATCGTGAAGTTTAAGCGAAATCTGCAAGAGCGTTATCGAGATATTTCGGGATGAAATTTTTATGGTTAGAAATACGGTAAAAAAATGGACAATCGTGATGTTCGGCTATTATCTGTAGAAAACGAAGCGCTTTAGTGACATGCAATTTTACCTCATAGCAGTCTTAATCTTTTACAAACGTGTGCGAAAGATCGTGGAGACAGATCCAGCCGATTGCTAGAAAAGGCCTACTCTGGGACCTTAAGTCGCCTTAAATCGCCTTAAATCGCCTAAAGTCGCCTTAAATCGTCTTAAGTCACTTTAAATCATTATACTTTCTAAGAGGTTGAAATTGTCTAATAGTTATTATTTTTCTAGTTTTCTATTTGAATTTCCAGAATGTATGATTCCTCGTTAAGTGTGTAATAACCCATGTTCAATAATATTAGCCACAGTTCCACCCTTATCGAGGCCCATTAATTCCTTCTCCAGCCTTTTAATTGAGACATTGAATTACTTCAGGCAATTTAATACACAAAATAAATAGTTGCAAGCAATGTAAGAATAATTATTCCTGTATTGCCTAGGCAAAAATGACACAAGGTATTTCTTCAGGGAGGTTTGTCTCATATTTCAGAGTAAAGCGTTGTTGAACGGCATTCAAAGGTTCAAGTTCCAGCTAAATATATTAAACAGCGTGCAAAGAGAGTAGTGTCCAGGCTATAGCCCTGGGCTACTGGATTTTATTATTGGACTGGTGAACTCCGCTTTCAACTTGCCTAGATGACAAGTGAATTATTTGAGGGAATCAAATTACAGAACTGTAATCAATCCCATTCATAAAAAAATATATTAATTCCGGCTAGTCAAAATGGTTTTCAGGCTAGTGCATGCTAGGTACAGCTGTCAGAACAGTAAGCTGTAGAGCTGACTTCCTATGCAGCCTGAATAGACTATAATCTTATAATAACCAGTGAAAGACATTCCAGAAAAGTAAGATCAAAAAAGGTACGTTGCACGGAGATAAAAACCAATTATTGCCGCCACAACATCCATCTTACGTCTGTAAGTAGGGCAAACAAGTTACAAGCTTAAAGGTCTATCGAAACCAATGTCCAACTTCAACTTAATCCTTACCCAGGTACAGACTTTAAGGGCAACCAATAATAGGTCATTTCTCCTGTACACAACCTCTGATATGTACTTACCGTCGAATCATATCCATCTATCAGTCATATGCACAATCACTCTTATATACTCGAACACTTAGCTTATATAGTCGTCTCTTTAGTTCTTCCCTTCCAGACAGATATAAACTCAAGCTTTGTCTCCAAGTGTAAGGTTTCAACCAATCACTTGTAAAAACAACTCTGTACATCAAAGGCGCGTAAAATGGCTTTGTTTATATTGTCGTGATTGCTCCCTACCAAACGATTTGATGTAATCGACCATTTAACTTAAGTAAGAACGTAGAAACGCGAATGATGCAGCTCTTTCCTCTGTCCTCAATGTGCTACTCACCCATAGCACATGGCCGCCTGAAAGTGTGGTGTTTTGGTCACATGACAGGCTGGTCTGGAGGCAGGGAGAGGACGGGGGCAAGAAACAATGGACTGCAGAGGAATTCTGGGTAATTCAAAATGGCAGCTTGTTGTTACGGTTTCCTTTTGAAGATCTCCTTTAACTGGAAACTTCTGAGATTATAATGGAAACGTTTACACTTGGTGCTGCCATCGGTTTAAACATGAACGCTTCTTTTTATGTCGACAGCGTAAACGCTGCCGCGCGGAACAAAGCGAGGCTGTTTGTTTGAGTTGGTTGTGTTTTTGCTGGTAATGTATTCATGCAGATTCATGAAGTCAACCCGAGTGGAAGGTTTCCAAAGAGACCGTGGAATTTATAAAAAGCGAGTATTGACAATATTGGAGTGTTTTCTTTGATGGGGACAGGAAAG
>NC_133201.1:36028459-36057353 GCF_958299795.1 Porites lutea
GCCCAAAGTCGTCTTAAATTGCCTAAAGTCGCCTTAAATCGCCTAAAGTCGCATAACAATTTGAGCAAACTTTCCTAAAGTCGCCTAAAGTTACGGCGACTTAAGGTCCTAGAGTAGGCCTTAGAAAGAAGGATGTAATGTATTACGTAACTTCGCGTGACGTATGCAAGTCAATTACATATTATGGGATTTAAGTGTTGAGTTGAGTACATGGCCGCCTTCGAGTCAGTTGTTTATTTCTTCGCTGGATCGCTCCTGCTACTCGTACACTTCATTTGGTGACAAGGATGGCGACCTTATTCGAGGAGGCATTTAACATTCGAGGAGGCATTTAACGAGGAAAATGAAACTTGGGAGCATTATACCGAACGTTTAGGACATTATTTTGAGGCCAATGGCATTGGCGATGAGAATGCGCGTGGATAGGCAAAACGGCGGGCAATCTTGTTGAGTGTATGTGGAAGCAAGATTTATAAGTTAATGTGTGATATTCTAGCGCCAGCAAAACCGGGAGAAAAATCTTATCAGGATCTAGTTAAGCTCATTCAGAATCATCTGGCTCCAAAACCGTCGGAAATCGTTCAAAGGTTTAAGTTTAATAACCGATTTCGTTCGTCTCAGCATGGCTTAAAGAAATATATTAAACTAATTTATTCAACTTCATTTCTCTGTGCATTACTGCTAATAAATATTTCGGTGGCATAACTATAATTTTCAGGCGACATAACTTCAGTGCCTCGCATGCGAAGCAGGGCTCTTTGCGATTCCGGTCAACAGCCGACAGCCGGAGGAATTGGTTTACACTGATCTCGCGTTAATTCCAGGCTAGACCACCATTAAGTCGTGATTTTCAAATGGCCACGGTTACGATCAAATTCCAAGACAGTCTCAATTGGTATATTTGATTCACTTCGACCATTTATCAATGCTGATTAAATCCGCTGAAAACCCAAGCCATTTTTATCATCTTAGCAGTTTTAGTAATCAAGCGTGTTCAGCGTGTCTTACCCAAATTGCACGCTAACCGTGCTACAATTCGCACACTTACCGTGACATATGGCACGCTACAAAAAAGCAAAAGGCCTAGCGTGTTAAATTTACCAAAACAAAGTCAAGTGTGTCTGTCTTTGTTTTTTCAATTTAATATGCGCATATCAGTGATCTACGGCAAGCTAAGCGTGTCGAGCAAGCGTGTCGTGCAAGCGTGTCGTGAGCGTGCTTTCACCTTTAGCATCAAATTCCTCTGGAGGGTCACAAATGCTCTGGTTCCAGGATATTTATCCTCTAAATTTGTTAAACGATATGAAACGCGCTACTCCCTAAGGGAATCTGTTAACAAAGTAATTGTCCCGTTCCCGCGAACTAACTTCATGAAGAACAGCTTCAGTTATAGCGGAGCAGTGCTCTGGAACAGCCTGCCCTGTGAACATGGCGGGTTGCCGTTTCTTATACTGCTCCGTAACTCTGATTCTTCTTCTGCACGTAATCATTTTGTTGGATTCCTTTATTTCACCTCCCTGGTCTTCTAAGGATGATATTAAGCCAATTCTACAGTTTCGAAACCCTTTGTGCTATAATAGTCCTAAACGAAGCAAGTCTACAAACCACCTTTCGAATGGCCACATTGTGCCGCCATCTTGTCGGCATAAAATTGGTTTGCGTCTACTTAAGGTCTCTTTGGCAGCATTCCATTTGTTGCTTATGGCTGGAGATATCAGTGTCAATCCTGGCCCTATTAATTCACCGAGTCATACTCTGCCTGAGCTTCATGACATGCTCTCAAAGAAGGGTTTATCGATACTTCATCAAAACATCAGAGGGCTGTTGGCTAACAAAGACAACGTCTGCCGGGTTCTGGACGATTTTCACAAAATACAAATTCTATCACTCAGTGAGACACATCTATCAACTGATGATGAACCTCAAGCACAAATTGATGGTTATTCTTTTATTAGCAAACCAAGAAAATCAGCCAAGGGCGGTGGAGTTGGCGCCTATATCTCATCTTCAGTGCCGTATCATCGAAGATTGGACTTAGAGCTAGACGATATTGAATGTCTGTGGATAGAAGTTTTATTTCCTAAATCTAAAGGTTTTCTCATTGGATTTATTTATCGTCCTCCAGATTCATCGAAACATCTTTCCAAAAATTTTAATTGCAAATTGGAATCAATGCTTACGAACATCTCTTTGGAGAACAAAGAATGCATTTTAACAGGGGACATGAATTGTAATTATTTGGTCAACTCAGACCACAGAGAATTGAAATCCATTTTCACTGCCTTCGGATTAAAACAGCTCATTAAAGATCCCACGAGAGTTACACAGGATTCAAGATCTTTGATTGACGTCATCTACACCAACGAACCGTGGAATATTTATTCTGTCAAAGTTATTCCTGCTGGTTTGAGTGATCATGATTTAGTCGGCTGTACTCGAAAGATTCACAACTTCAAATACCAACCAAAGTTGATAACATGCAGAAATTATGCGAATTATGATCCTGTGGCCTTTTGTAACGATTTGAGATCCAGTGACTTTGGCTCTGTTTTTACATCATCTTGTGTAAATGATGCGTGCTCTCGCTTTAAGTGTATTCTGCAGCAGTCTATAGATAAACATGCCCCTCTAATCACCAAGAAAATCAAAGGTCGTCTGTGTCCTTGGATGACTAGTGAAGTCAAAAGTGAAATGAATCTGAGGGATCAACTACTCAGAAAGGCTCGTAGGACAAATCGTGAGATTGACTGGTCATCTTACAAACGACAACGCAACAAGGTGAATAGCCAAGTGAAAAAATGTAAGAGCAATTACTATAAAGATCTATTGCAAGACAAAGCCTCTTCCCCAGATAAATTTTGGTCAGCAATCAAGAAGTTGTACCCAACAAAAATTACAACAGGGTCTGCGGCAGCTATAAATATAAACGGAACTAAAACGTCAAACGCGTCCTCTATTGCTCAGGGCTTTTGTGACTTCTTTTCCACTATAGCTGGTGTTTTGAAGACCAAGAGTTTTCCGCTTTGCAATTTTGTCTGGAGTAAGCCTGTAAATTCATGTGAAACCACATCACCTGAACATTTTGTTTTTAGTTCAGTCTCCGATGATGAAGTCTTCAGAGAGCTGAGAAATCTTAAAAGAAATAAATCGACCGGCCTGGATAATCTTCCCCCTGGAATGTTAAAGGATGCAGCGACTATTATAACCAAGCCATTAGCTTACATAATAAACTTATCCTTGCAGTCTGGTTCAGTGCCCATGGAATGGAAAGCTGCCAAGATTATACCGCTTTTCAAAAGCGGTTCCATGGTTGAGCTTGACAATTACAGGCCAATATCTATACTACCAGTATTGTCTAAGATCTTGGAAAGGATTGTATATAAACAGTTGTTGTCACACCTCGAGAATAATGGTTTGCTGTCATCTTTCCAGTTCGGATTCCGATCTAAACGCTCTACTGAACTAGCGGTTACATATTTTACGGACAAAATCAGGAAAGAAGTTGACAATGGAAACATCGTGGGTGCTGTTTTTATCGATCTGTCAAAAGCATTTGACACTGTTAGTCATTCATGCCTTCTTAACAAGTTGCCGTCTTATGGAATTAACAATAAGGAGCTTCATTGGTTTACTGATTATTTGTTTTCTCGAACGCAATCAGTCCAATTCAAAGGTGCCTTGTCAGATGCCAATCCCATATTTTCTGGAGTTCCACAAGGAAGTATATTGGGTCCGCTATTGTTTACTATCCATTTTAATGATGTGCATACGCCTCTTCAGTCAACCTCAATCATCACTTATGCGGATGATACAGTAATTTTCACGGCTGCTAAAGATCTGGAATCCATTCAAAGGCATCTCAGTGAAGATTGCCACAACCTGTCTTCTTGGTTTCGTGATAATGAGCTTGTCCTTAATCTAAAAAAGGGCAAAACTGAGTGTATGATCTTTGGTACTGCCAAAAGGCTTAATGCATTGAATGGAAGACAACTAGCCTTGACTGTAAATGGAACACTGATTAATACCACGTCATCGTATAAATACTTGGGTGTAAATTTGGATTCATCCTTAAATCTCGAATCACATTTTGACAAAATGTATAAAAGAGCAGCTGGAAGATTTAATTTACTCAGGAGAATCCGACCTTTAATCGACAAGAGCAGTGCTGAGAAAATCTACAAAGCAATGATTCAACCTGTTTTTACGTACTGTGGAACTCTGGGTCTCTGTTGGTCACATTCCCGTAAGAGTCTAATTGAAAGCATTGAACGTCGAAGTCAGAAAGTCATTGGTGGAAATTATCAAGTCCAGACAGTGGAGAGTTTAATAAAGAGGCAGTCCTGCCAGCTTGTGTTTGATTGTCTTCAGGGTAATGTCTGTACCCCTTTTAAAGGATATTTTACAATAATTGAACACAACATTAACACTAGAAACAATGGGTGTTCACTAAAACTTCCCAAAACCAAATTAGAATTTGGACGGAGAAGTTTTGCCTTTCAAGGGGCTCTAGTTTATAATACTTTACCACGGCATTTAAGAACTGTAAATTCAAGGTTTCTTTTTAAGAGTAATTTAAAACAATTTTTTCAATAGTATTCCATAATTCATAACTCTTTTCAGTCTTGTAAGTCGATGATTTTTACAGATTTTGATTTTTAAATCTTAGATTTCTTAGTGTTGTTTTATTCTATTTTCCTTTTTCGATTTTTTTATTTTTTAGCTAATTATGAGATAATTACAGGACCCTTTTGATAACAGTTCTTTTTATTAGAACTGATAGGTTATCCTGTATAAATATTCGCGTTATTATTATTATTATTATTATTTAAGTCAATTTAAACGATGGTTCATCTAAATTTCTGATTTTCAAAGTACTGTTTACACGGCATTCATGAAAAACAGGTCTTAGTTAGGTTATTTGCAGACAGTTTTGCATATTGTTTAGGGTAGTTAGGTTTATTTATAATTTTTTTATACTCCTGATGAATTTTACCGTGTTAAAACAAAAGAATTATTCTATTCTATTCTATTCCATTCTTGTGACGCTTCACCGTATGGACTCGGTGCGGTCCTCTCACACATCATCAATGGGAAAGGAAGGCGAAGTAGTTTCTTGTACAGTCCTTTCTTTCTGGGGGGAGGTATTGGTTTGTTTAAAATAAAGGTAAGTTCGTTTACATCAAGGACCCTGTCCCCTTCAGAGCAAAACTGTGCCCAGTTGGATAAGGAGGGAGCCGCAGTGATATTTGGACTGAGAAAGTTTCATCAATACCTGTATGGTCAGAAATTCAAGATTCTTACAGACTACAAGCCGCTTTTAGGCCTGTTCAAGGCTGACAAAGCTGTTCCAACAATGGCACACCACAAATTCAAAGGTGGGCTCTACTTCTGGCAGCCCGCGACTATGAACTTGTTTACCGAGAGGGATGTAAACATGGTAATGCTGATGGTCTCAGTCGGTTTGCCTTGCCTGATACAGTAATCACTCCGGCAGTACTGGTTAAAACCATACTTCTAATGGACCGTCTGGAATTTATGCCTGTGAATGCTTATCACATTGCAGATTGGAGAGCCTAAGACCCAGTGCTACAGCAGGTTCTCAGAAGAGTTCAGCAGGGCTGGGGTGATAAATCCCTGACAAAAGCCTAGAGCCGTTCTCCATGAGGAGAGACGAATAAAGCACACACAGTGGTTGTATCTTGTGGGGGAACCAGCTCGGGGCCAGAAACAGCTCTCAGAAGACCTGCACACCTAGGAATGGTAAGAATGAAAATCTGACGCGGAGCTACCTATGGTGGCCAGGGCTGGATGGAGACACCGACGACAAGCTCAAGTCATGCAAAGTATTTCACTTACATAGAGCTGCACCTGCTGCTGCACCTCTGCTTCCTTGGGAGTCGCCAGAAACGCCCTGGTCCCGCTTACATATAGACCATGCAGGGCCATTTATGGGACCGTTATTTCTTATAGTGATTGACGCATATTGCAAGTGAATTGAAGAATATCCAACATCTAGTACCAGTGCAAAAGCTACTATAGAGAAGCTCGGACAAATCTTTGCCACCCATGGATTACCTGACATGGTAGTCTCTGACAATGGCACAGGTTTTGCAAGAGAAAAAAATGGTGATTTCATGATCAAGAATGGAATTTTACAGGTGAAAACAGCCCCTAGGCATCCATCGTCTAATGGCCTGGTGGAGAGGTCAGTCCGTATTTTTAAAGACGGAATGAAGAAACTGGAGGGATCCCCAGGTACAGAGCACACCAAACTCAGCCGATTCTTGTTGGCGTATAGATCAACACTCCAAACAACAACCGGCGTTACAACAGCCGCTTGCGAACGCGACTGGATCTCATTCGACCGGACGTGAGACAGCGCGTGGAAACCCAGCAATTGTAACAGAAGGTGCAGCATGACAACACAAAGAAAGAACGACAATTTGCAGAGGGGGACAAGGTTCTAGTTTAGAATTTTACTGCAGGGCCCAAGTGGAAGAATGCATACATTGAAAGTAGAACTGGCCCACTTTCATATAAGTTGAAGAGTGAAGATGGGGAGAGGTTACCCGTAGACATGTGGACCATCTCCTGAAACGACACGATGTACCTGGAAGGGGAAATGACGATGATGATGGCTATCTACCGGATACTATCATGCCTGCTGAGCAAAACCTGATACCATATACGGCCGAAGTGAAACAAGCGAGTGAGGTCACTAAAGAACCTTCCCCTGAGGCTGGCGATTCAACCACTGGATCTCAGATCAGAAGGTCACTGCGCGCCCGAAGAGTCCCCGAGTACTTGAAGGACTTTGTAACTTTTTGAACGTTGCCTCTCGCTTAGTTAATAATCATTTCGTGTATCTTGGTACATTCAGACATTATGGAACTATCAATTGAACTTTTAAGGCACTGTGTTTTCTGAACTAAGGGGGGGAAAAGATGTAATGTATTGAGTAACTTTGCGTGACGTATGCAAGTCAATTACATATTATGGGATTTAAGTGTTGAGTTGAGCACATGGCCGCCTTCGAGTCAGTTGTTTGTTCGTTCGCTGGATCGCTCCTGCTACTCGTACACTTCAAAGGATCTGATTAGTATGTATCGCGGAGCCCTTCTTGTTAGCGGTTTTGTAAGCATTTCGGTCTTCGCCAACAAATTAGCAAATAACAACGGCCAAACATCAAGATTGTCCATTTTTTACAGCATTTCTAACCATAAAAACTTCATCCCAAAAAATCTCGATAACGCTCTTACAGATTCCCTTAAAACTTCACGAACATCGAGGCCGCTATTGGAGGAAAAAGCTCCCGTGAACGATTTTGGAAAAACAGTTTCCAGTGTCGAAAAATACTGCTGCATATAAAATAGGAAATGGCGTCATTTCGTTGCTATGACAACTCCGATGTCATTGCAATGTTGATCATAACAAATTTTCAACTTTATCTGATACAATCTATGTTTACTGGCGACGTAATTTATGCTTGAACTTGGTACGTATTGACCCTGAAAAACTGTATCGGGCCACCTTAAGTCTAACAGCCTTTAAATTCTTGTTAGGCGAAAACAAATGGCTATTGATTTTTGGTCAACCTCATTAGACTTGGACCTTTTTGAATGGCTTTTATATTTGCCCGAAACTGGCTAGAAATTATAATATCGTGCCATTTGAGACTTTATTTGTAAGTGCTTAAGTTAAATGTACATGTACATCAGGGGGGGAGGTGTCTCCAAGGAAATCGGTGGAACAGTCCGCCTGCCAGTATGACGTCACGTCTCGCGTCAGTGACTTTCAAACTGGCGAGCAAAGTGTTATCGAAGAGACGGATAAAAATTTCGATTTTATAACGCAAATACTGTTCCGATTTCTTGAATTTGGAGATTTTAAGGTTTCTATTGTCATAGAAAACTAGACTTAAGTACTTTTTTGGAATAAAATGTCTAGTGGTGTAATGAATTTTAAAGATTCCTTTCTACCAGTCGGCCACTGGGCGGTGTTGGGTGTAAATTAGTACAGTTTGTGGTTTACTGTGTGTTGCTTGTCATAATGTCAACTAAAACTGAAGAAAATTCAGCTGTTTTAGAGCAGCGACATGTCTTGACAGCTTATGGATTTTTTCTGGTCCTAAGTTTGGCCAGTATGCAGATCAAGAGTTTTTAAAATCCCTTTCCCAAAATAAAACTCCGGACTTAAGCTTATATATTGATCCAAGTGCATGACCAGCAGGGTCAGCAGTAAGAATAAAGGAAAACAGGCCGAAAGGAAAAATAGTGTTAAAAAACAGAGACCAAACAGAAAAAAAAAACGGTACAAAGAAACAGAAAACAGCGTCGCCGGGAGTCGAAACCGGTTTATCTGCACAAGCAAGCAACTCCTTGACCACTGCACCACAGTGACACACATGATTTGAAAAGTTAATTTTGTCAAAACAATTTTTTCTTCCATAAACGTTGCCTGAATCTGGTGGAGCTGTATTTATCATGAATTCAAATATACATTTGAGGAAAATTAGCTTAAGCGCGTATTTCAAAGCCATTTCGCATTATTTCGGGTTCAACGGGCCGACTCGATGTAGATAATCGATCAGAGTACCTTTACTGAATTTGGTGGAGAATTAGGAGATCAACAGTCAGGTCTACACTCGAAAGAATTGATATGAAATTAGGCCCGTGAAATAGATGGCGATCCCGCAACACGGCCCGCAAAACAATTTAACAAAATTATACAATCACGAACACAAAATATCAAAACGGTTTAGACCAGCAGATTATAGCAAAACCAAAGCTCACACACATTTGATCAAATTAGCGATATATAGCGATATTTGCTAGCTTCTTAGCTTTTCCACGACCTCACTCGTCCTAATACTGTCGTATCCCTTGCTAATTTGCACAAGCGATCCG
Organism: Porites lutea; assembly: GCF_958299795.1. Classification (NCBI taxonomy): domain Eukaryota; kingdom Metazoa; phylum Cnidaria; class Anthozoa; order Scleractinia; family Poritidae; genus Porites; species Porites lutea. The sequence continues at coordinate 36,037,366 of NC_133201.1, forward strand.
AGGCTCTTGCCCGTTACTATATTACGTCAAACAGGCAGGCGGAGTGAGTCGAGAAACTTAGGTGGAAAACAATAGAGTTACCCCCCCCCCTCCCCCACCGATGTACATGTAACATGTGTACAAACGGTTTGGCATAATCAGTTGAACTGAATGCGTTTGGCTTGAATATCTTCTTCTTCTGCCTGAGGAGATGAAAAATTTACAAATTTTTTGCTGTTGTCGTTATTTGAGCTTTGAAAATGGCAGCTTGATTTCTTTGAAAAACGATACAAGAAAACGGCGGCAAGAACATTGCAATGGCTTCTCGATTTTCATTAGCTGCTTATATCATATGACTGTTTGACCCTCTCCTTTCATTGGTTTATTTCCGCCAATTTCTCCATTTTAGCCCGTAAAATGCGCCACAGTGCCCGACAAAGTTACAATAATATAGGAAGGGGAAAAGGAATCATTTTTTAAACAATCCTTGTTTAACGAAAGGTGAAGTTTGGCAGAAAGGTTTTTTCAAATGAAATGTATGTCACCCTTGTCACACAAGGTTTGGTGTGCCGTAACATTGCATCACTTCTAATGTTTACTTGTAGATCTTTGTCCGTATTTAATTGATGTCTTACTGTCTAGTCAGTTAAAAAGTATTAAAAACAATTTACCGCTACATCACTGACACATCCATAGTTTGGTGGCCCGCCCAGCGAGAAAGGTAGGCATGGGTTATAACTGTATCTCCACACACCATCTATTGCTGTGAACACCCTGATTGAAAATTTAACATCTGACAAGTTATGTTTGCTGTAAGTCGGAAATTTACCATCAAAGCCCAGAAGACGTAGTCTGCTACACAGCCGTTTTTAGTGTCGTCACGCAACGCTCCTCCCCAGTAACGGCTGCTGAAAACCGAACTACATTCCTTTCCCTTTGTGTTTGTGGTCTAACGAACAAACCAATCATGTACAAGAAATTTGACAATACGTGAGCCGCAGGGCGCTAGGAAGGTTGCGTGACGACACTAAAAACGGCTGTGTAGCAGACTACAGAAGACGTGGTCCGTATTCTTTCACAGCGGGACACTTGACTCACCCGCACATTCACAATATCTCTCAGCCATGAAATGACAGATGCACAAAAAACTGGCGTCAATTTTTTTAGTGGTGCAAAGCTAAAACGCAGCAAGATCTACAAGGGATATAGAAGGAATAAAATTCAATATTACTTTAAAACTATAAGATGTTCTTGAGCGCGGCCTGGAGTAAACCAGTTTCAGGAAAATCTAAAAATCGGGATTTATTTGCAATTATTTTGCCGAATATTTTGCAAACCTTGGTTTCCCAGAATCTCTTGCCAGTGGAGCGAAGTTATATGTCATATCATCTACACCAGGGCACGTACAATCACAGTTTAAAGAGTTTAGAATCGTTTTGTTCCCCTTAGCTCTCCGACAGGTATGTATGAACACCATTGCTAGAAAACACCTCAGCCAGATCTTCAAGAACATGACTAGTGCTGCAACCAAACGAAAATCAGCACCACTAATGATATACATAAGAAGAGTAAAACCTAGAGAGAAAATACCAGGGAATAATGTGATTATTGCCTAATTACATTTTAATTACCTGTTAGTAAGATTTACCAGTTTCGACTGAGGTGCATAGTTTTGTACACAGAACGTTAAGTTACAATTTTTGCAATTTGTGCAAATGAACATCAAATTTGTATTTATACCCTAGGACCCCTTCTATACTTATTATTAAGGCAAACTTCAATTAGAGCAGAATTTGCAATTTTTATAACCATTGCTAGCAGACAGAATAAGCCATGGATTTGCGAGCTTAATTTATTGAGCCCTACAGACAGCATCGTAATATTGAGTATATGCTCGATGAGCTTCGAATTAAAAGGTTTTCTGGAGAATCATAATGAATTATGTTAGGTAACGCAACATAGCGGCAAACAGCTGCCTCAATTCCAGGCAAATCTGAAGTTTTATAACCTGTATTCATTCCTATTATTCAGGAGACGTTTAGTCAGGAGTTTGTTTCATTTCCCAGAATACGTTACATCCCGCTCAAGAACCTTTACCTCGATAATCTTGCCTTTGGCTTTATTTTTTTATTATTATTATTTTTTTAAAATCTCGTTATTTACGTGTTTAGACTTGTTTTGGGATCTAGTTTGCTAACTACTTGCAAAATATAAGAACATTCGTGAGGAGTTGGTATCGTGGCTCGAATTACTTTACTGAGTGTTACTATGATTTCCCCCTTAATGAACACTGCGATTCTGCTCGTGTCGATTGACTCGGCGGTTCCTTTTCGTTTATTTGCTTGTTTGCAGTGGTCTGGTTTCTTCCTTTGCAAATTGCAGCGTTTGCATTTCCGGTGATTCGTTTCGGCGGTATGGTCGGTTCGGCCGTTGCGCTTGTTTCGGTGGATTCGTTTCGGTTGGTTCTTTTTGTTGTTTCGAGTATTAGTGCCTGTATAAAATATTTCTATAAGATTACTTGTATCATAGCTAAACCAATAGATGTACTCACCTCTTACGTTAAGCTTCTTTTACATTCGTTGATGTTTGCTCTCGTAGTCTCTGCAGAACGAGCAAAGCAAGTACATACTCATTTCTGGGAAACTCCCTGGACATCACATGACATTTTTTTAACTGGCGGCTCACTTTGAGTGACTTCTAACGTCTTCTACCTCCAGCTAATCCTTTAAATTTGTCTTACTTTTATCTATGGTTTCTTTCGTTGAATTTCCTTAAGCTGGCTAACTTAACTTGTCATGTAAATTTTTCAGTTCGTTCAGGTCAATTTGCTGTCTGAGTTATCCGATTCTTGGAAACATAATCCTTGCGATTTCTTACTCTGTAATAGTGCGAAATTGATAGCTGCTGAGATGTTATACACCGTGAGGCTGCGCAAGTAAATAGAAATAAGGCAGGCATTTTTTTTCTATATGACCAAGAAGCAGAGCTGAGGCAGCTCAAATAGATTTATCTCACACCTTTGAGTCTTAACATCATGGCCATTAGGAAAGATATCAAAAAACGGTCACCATGCATGATTGTATCAGATAAAATGAAAAATATTTCTACAACATCCGGTGTCTCAGCGACGTATAAATGAACGGTTATTAACTATAATACTCTGCGGTTACTGGTGGTGCAATGATAGCGACATGCGATCAGTCTTTAATCTTAATATGCTCTTGAAAGCAGGCAAATAGAAATTTTAAGGCAAAGCTTGACGGACAGCTATGAATTGCCCTCGAAATATACTTTACTTCCTCGGAATGCAAAAAAAGGTAATAGATAGATTTCTTAACCCCTAGTATAATCTCAGTTTCCCTAAACGTCTCTTTGCAGGGTCAACAGAAGTTATTCTACATTGATTTCCAACAGGAGAGCAATGTGATTTGTTTATCACGTGATACTAAGGGACTTTCCCTAGACCCTGTCCTGTAACAAGTCATTTCCGTCCCTGGGTCGCAAGAAGGAAGTTCAATTTCTTCCATTTGAGAAGGGTCCTGTTTTCCAAGAGAAATCTTTACCGATTGGATGCAGAAAGTGTGGTGTGAAAAGCAAAACTGAGGATACTTTTGAGGTAGGAGAGAGCGCCACTTGGTCACGTAATATTTGGATTCTCTTTTATGTCAAATGACTCGTCACTCAGTCGCAAAGATTTCTTTCCGTTATGTGTCTTTCAAATAGGTACGAAGACTTACGTCGACCGAAAGTATATCAGGCTAGTTCTAATTGTTTTAATCAGTAGACGCGGCGTGGGCGACTAGCTCGACTTATCAAAACAACAAAACCGGTTGACGAAAAACATCATCATCAAACAAGCACAGTTCTTTGGTCGTGTTTATCGTAGTAATATTCGTCCATAGTTTCCCTCTATAGCGAAGATTGATCGATATTTACTGGTCTCGAAAGTATTTACACAGGGACACCCAACGAAGGTTTCCTCCTAAATTTATTGAAAACACTTTTAGGCTATTCAGAGTACTTTAGATCTCGGCAGAAACGGCAATCTGTGCGGCGCTATTAAATTTGTATCTGTTCGGTCATCCCAGGGCAACTTGCGTCATTTCGAAATTACAAGTATTATTTTCCCGAAAATTTTAAATGTTTTAAAGTTTTACGACAGTAAGACATTTTCTGATTCCTCTCTCCATCACAAATTTCCAATCCGTCGTTGGCTGCCCCTGTTTACAACGGTTCTTGTGGTTGGCCGATAACAATATCTTGGTAATTATATGCATTTGCCTGTACCTGTGGATCCTAGGTTTTGTCGCGACCCTTGTCACGTAAATTTGATCACGACGGATAGTTTTTTTTTCAGTTCCACTGAATGAAAAATAAAAGACTTTAAATACGGCTGTAAACCAATAAGTTAGTAGACGGATATCAAAAGAAAGATCTACAATCGGCGACAAAAAGGGGCTTCGCTTTCAAACATGTTACAATGTTTAAGGACAATATGCCCGATATAACTTTTGTTCCTCAGTAAACTGATACCCTTGAGAACTTTCATAATGTATGTAAGCATAATTTATGAAAACACAAAAAACAAATTTTCTTGAGGACATCACGTGGTCTCAATGGCGAGAACAAAATTTTTGAAATGGTCTATTATTTGATTTTAACATGGCCTGGGACCAGGCTCCACAGTGGCAAAAAACGGGGTCAAATAGGAAAAATATCGGCGAGCGAGGCGAGCCCTCCCCAGACTACCTCTTCGGCTCACTTCGCCCGCCGGTTTTTTTTTCCCCAATGCGGAGCCTAGTCCAAGCTAATTTTAACATGGGAAAAGCCTTTTAAAAGGGTGCATTACTTTATCGAAAAGCAGAACCAGGTAGGGTTAGCCAGTGGCTTAAGGTTGAGTCATTTACCCTGAGAACTGCGCACAGTCGATATCTTTTGAAAAATTTTAACACGACTCCGAACCGACTTTCTGGTCATATTTCTACATTTGGGTTGGTTGTCTTTGTGCTCAAGCCTTTTCTTGGGAATGCGAGACAATGGTGAAAATTTTGCAATTTTGCCGACCCTCGGAGACATATAGAAACTTTGGTAATTAACAATTAATGAATGAGGCTGAGTATCTTATGAAGAATTATTCTTCATATGATACGAAAGCCGAATTTAACAATTGTTTTCTTATTCATTCAAATTAATTCCCAGTTTAAAAACATGGCTAAAACATGCTTACCTCCATCGATCCATCGATGTTAAGTTCATCTTCGATAGTGCTCGTTTAGGGTTGTTCAGCTCCGCGAATATTCTCCAAATAGCAGATGTCGCCCTTCGAGTTGTCTTCTTGCTGTTCTTGCCATGTTTTTAGCTATTTTTTCGCCTTGTTCTTACTCTTGAAACGAGTGAAATGTCCGCCATTTTTCAAGTTCACAACCAAAACAACTCAACCTCGTCCCCAGGTCTTCTCGGTTAACGGTGCCTTAACCTGCGAAAACGCTGCATTTTTGACGTCATTTCCTTGTTAAAGTCAAAATTCTTCCAAATTTGGTCATCAGTAACTGGTTATGGTGAATTAAACGTGTGCTTTTAGCCAATCAGAATCGGGAAATATTTTGAATGAATAATAACGTGGGTTATTGCCCTATTCTTTACGCGTTTGAATCTAAGCCTTTGTTCGCACTATACTGGATTGACTTTGCGAAAAACCATACTCGTTAGGGCTTCTGTTCACACGTAAGAACGGTGATATCGGCGCAACCTCTGTGACGGAGCGAATTTGAAACTACCCGATCTCTTAATCGGATAGCTGTTCACACTATAGCCCCCCCAAAAAATTAGAATGTGTATACCACGAGACCGGTAAATGACGTATATGACAGGGTAACCGGCATTGAGTTAGGTTGATAACAAACGGAAGAAAAGAACTGCCTTGAAGGTATGGTAATAAACGCAAATGGCAGTAAAGTGCAAGAAAACAAAGAAATTACTTGCCTTCAGCTTGTGATTTAGAAGTTAACGTTTGACGAAGTATGGTGAGTAGTAGGTTTTGAAATAACCTCGACGCGTTCATCGTTCCAGTCACTTTTCTCTTATTACAGGTCAAACCAGTGCATGGACAGCCAGATGATAACTTCAGTTCTGCTTTATGTATTTTGAATAATTTTAGTACCATGCTACCAGTAAATTGGATACGATGTGCCTTGTTTCCAACGTTACTGTTTAGTTCCCATCAGTCTCCAGGAACAGATGCCAGCGGGAGCAGAAGTAAGACTATATTTAAGTGTTAACTATATTGATTGCTTCAAACAGTTCTTGAGAAAGGGACACTGATTAAAGCCCTTCCGCCCGCCCGCCCTCCCCTTCCCGGGTAATAAAGGTGGATAAAATGTGAAATAAGTCCTTGTGTCATTTTTTGTTTGTTTTCTTTTCCCAAGTTTCCGACCACCATAGAAATGTTTCGTTCAAATGTCGTACTATTCACGAGCATTAACGTCTTGGAAAAAAGAGACTTGGCGAGTTATCTTAGAGCAACTCGTGGCCTGAATTGGGAAATCAAAACAAACAAGCTTGGGTCCCGTTCACACGAATCCTGATACTTTCGAAACCGCCGAAAACACGACACGAAACGCACGAACCCTTTAAAAAGGCAGTTTCAAAAATGTCCGGAATACATACTGAATAACATTTCTCATACTTTCTCTAACGAAGACGATGGTAAGACGTGCTTAAATACCATGATATAAAATACTAATTTGATTTACCTGTCTAGATTTTTAAAAAGGAGAGCTGGCTGGTACTCTGTAATTTCTCCCTCTCTCTAAGCTTGTTTACCTAGTTGTCGATTTTTGTTGTTACTTTCTTGGCGTAGCTTACTGTGAAACTCACAAAACCGTGAACACCAGAAATATTTATGGAATGTTATTGTGTTGCGAGGAAATAGCCAATAAGGCATGAGACAACCAAACCGCAAACAGCAACGGTAATTAGTTTGTGGTTTTGAGGTTTGCTCGCGTGTCCTGAACATTATTGTGATTGGTCACCACACAATCAAGATTCCTGAAATTTTTCATGTGTTCACAGTAAGACTTGGTTAAAAGTCTCAGTTGACAAAAATTTTACCACTCCGTCCCCTCTTCGCCGTCCCCCCTTTCGTCATTTTCGTCCCTGTTTCTACGCATGTCATTTTTTCTTGATATTTTGTCTAAAACTAAAACCTTGACGTTTCTTTCCGCCTGCAAGCTTATCATTACAAATGTTCGTGCTCTTATGGAGACAAAGTGTACAACCTGGCTGCTCTGCAAACAGATGAAGGTGACGAACCGAGGTTTGTAAAGTATTAACGGCATTAACGTAAGGTAGCATTCCAGTAGTTTTGAGTAAACTGGGTCAAATTTCCAATGTAACGTAAACGTAATATAGCAGTAGATTACTTACAGGGGATAAGACCCCTTAGCGTCCTGTCTTTTCTTTCCGATTAAATTTTTGTAACAAACTTTCCTCTTGTCAAACTAATTATTAATAATAATTCATAAAGAAAATACATAGGAAATTAAGGGTAAATGAGTGTTTGGAAATCAGATGAAAAACTGCTCAGTTTTCCATCAATAATTCTTCCCTCTAAAATCATTTTGTTTAAGAAATAATATCTAGATGCAAGCGCCTACAGAAGGTGGGAATTTTTGCGCAAAACACACACCTCTGTGGCTTCTGATTGGACACATCATTTTTCTCACATGCCGGTAAAAACATTGTGAGCGATTGTTATTGCACGTATCATTTTCTCCTAGCTACACGTGTGAAAATCATCGTTCGCTCTGATTGACTAGAATTCATTTGCTTATGAAAACTTTACGAGCTAGCTTTTTGTTCAGTACTTCGCAGTATGGGGTGTCAGTAAAGCCGGAGTCTATCTTTTTTTTAGGGTTAGAGTTACGGTTAGTATCCATCCTAACCTTAACCCTAAACCTAACCCTTAAACAGCATTCTTTTTAAAAAAACATACACGGTAGAACCCGACCCCGCGTTTTACTGACACTCCTCGGTATGTATATAATTAATATCTGTATGTCTATAATAATGCAAAACCAGTTATTTATACACCAATAATAAGAGAAACTGTTTTTAATTACTGATTTAAAAAAAACAGGGTTTTTTCCGCGGATGGCACGCAAAGTTGGACGTACGGTTACAGTCCTTGTCGCTCCTTCTCCAAAGGTGATGGTCAGTGTACAGGTGACAATGTAGCTGTAAGTATTTAAAAGCTTCCTTTAAGAATGATGAAAATTCTTGACAATGAGAAAAGGACGTAACTAAAATGGTAAAAAGCTATCTCTCCAATTATCGGTAAATAAACTTCTTAAGAGTAAATAACGCATTTTATTCTCTGAAATGCAAAACCACAACTACAAACCAAACAATTTAGCTGAATTTCAAAATGAGATTTGGAACAAAAGCATGCATGACAAAACAGCAATCTGCTTCTAAAGTGAAGCAAGTCAAGAGAAAATGAGATTTTACGATAATAGAAGTTCTATGTGCGCAAAAGTGTCGTGTAATTCAGAGTATCAAAGGCCCTTTTGAGATTAATGAAAACGTTTCATTAAGTTGCAAACCCAAACCTAAAGGTTTTAGATTTTATGTTTTTCGTTTAGCAATAGTTTTTTGTTTTTTTTCTAATTGGTGATCTAAAACAGCATTCCTTCTTGACTTGAGTCAACTGAAATTTTGCCCCACCGAGTTACGCTTCTGACGCTTCTGGTCACAGAAAAAGGTTCATTGCGTCATTGTAAAGATTCAAAAGCTTCATAAAAGCATTATCTCTGAATGGTCCTTAACGTTTTTAAAGTATGTAAAGAGAACTAACGCAAAATTTTTTAGACTGAGGTTTTTTCGCATCACTCACTACTTAGTGCGACTTCCATTCCACTCAGGTTTGTGCATGGGATGGACATGGACAAGGTAAAGGGAATAACATGCTCATAGGATGTCAAAGTAATTTTTCCTGTGTTAAAGATGGAAAATCTAGCAAGCCGCAGTTGGAATACATCTCCAAGTACGTAATATCTTTGTGTCTGAGCACTAAATTACTCTAAAGCAAGAGAGAATAATCTCATGTTGTCAAGACCTCGGCCTGTTGAGCTCATATTTCCGTGATCATAGAAATAGCATAAGGCTCGGTCACATGACTAGATATACTTGAAGGATATCACAATAGACTGTCCGCATGAATTGTTACTGGGATGAATTGCCGATCACATATTAGGAATGTATATCAAAACGACGTTGTCTATTTGCACAGAAGGAGTCAGCTATCCGCAAATCTCTCACATAGGGAACCGGAGCACTATAGAAAATATACAGTATATAGTACAAACATTAATTCTTCGGCATATTCGTTTGCGGTCCTTTGCAGTCCTTAGTGGCTAATGTTTGTACTTTATGTATTCTGGGGCCGTAGATCTTTTATAGATCCGATATGCCGTAATTTTTGCATGGTTTGGTCCATGTTCTATAGGTTGGTATTGGCCAATTTTTTATTTTCTCTGCGAGACATCAACTTGACACTTGGACTCTTGCCCCTAAGAAGACACGTGGTATGGCGTGATTCTGTGGGTGTTGAAAGTTCGAGGTCAGGGCTTAAATCAGAGTGCGCGGATATTTTTCACCAGAGTTTTCTGTGTTGTTACGCCATACTGACGAGCCCCAAAGAGGCGAAACAGCTGTCTATGGCTACAATCCCGCTCTGTTTTGAGTTCTTTCGGTGTCGTGTTGATGTCTTGCAGAGTTAATTTTTACGTAGTACGATCAGCATTGCAGTATTCTGCTTGCAGAATTTAATATGTCTACAGTATATAGTACACGTTTTACTGGGAGAACGTTAGAAAAAGTTTTCAAATAACAAATTCTAATCAGATGTGAAAATGAACGGATGGGCAAGATGTTACAATAGACGGCAATATATTAATAGATTTAGTCAGGGCTAAAAGCGTAGCTCTAGTTAATAAATATCATAATTTAAATCAAACAATAAGCTTGTAATTCACTAATCAGTTAACTTTAGGAGATCTATGTATTTACATTTGAGGGTGGGGCTGGGTGATTTTAGACAAAACATAATTTAAAAACAGTGCAAGAATGAAACAACATCTGAAATCTTGCATCATGTTTAAAGGCTTACTGCGCTTTTCAAAAACACGCGAACTCTGAAGTTCAAAAGCCAACTGACGTTTGCGTTTTTTGCTGCTGTCAACCATCTTAGCGGACCTCTTGGGAAACAGAACTTTACTTAAACGGGTTCAAAAGTTCATGGTAAGTGATCTGTGATTGGTGGATTTCGATCCGTTTTGTGTGTTTCTTTGTTTCAAGGTTCGTTGCTTGTGATCATGATTATGATTGACGACAGCGTAAAACGCAATTGTGAAGGAGGCTTTGGAACTTTAGAGTTCACGTGTTTCTGAAAAGCGCAGTAATAATATAGCTGCACATATACCCCCAAGAATAGCAATCACGTTTGGTCACTGTAGATTAGGCGTGGAAAACAAATTCTTCCAAAACAAAATTACCAAATCGCCTACTTGGACAGTCCCGAAATATAGTTTTATGATTTAAAGGCCGTTACGACGCGATAGTCCTTAGTGACAGCCAATTTACACGTTGAAACTTATCAGTGTTATGTTTCTGTCTAAAGAGAAGGCCAAAATAAAAAATTAAGGCCAGATTTTTTTTGTGTGTGTTGATCGCTACAAGTCAGCTTACAAATCAAGAAGCGCGTAAACCAGCCTTTTCACATCAGCCCTGAAGTAAACAAAACTATCAGGCGTTGTTACTTTAGTTTATCGCTCAGACCTCGGACAGAATTTATGTCATTTTTTGCCGTATTTTCCACTGAAAAATCTTGAACTCATTCAAGTTCAGGGCGATCGAAGCACTTCCCCGGCAGAGCAAATTATAAAAATGAAAACAAAATAAAACGATAAAAAAGTATTTATTTAAGAAATCGAAAACACCTAGTAGTGTTAAAGAGTGCTCGGAATAATTTTCGTTTTAATTCAAAGTACCATAATCTTTAAAACCATTTGATACATGTACGCGTGTCATTTTGAGTACTCCTGCATGGAGTGTTCAGGCACGACTGAAAACAACCGGCAAAGCGATAAGAAAGAGATTTTGATGAACAATCAAGACAAGAAATATGATTCAATGAAACATTTTAAAACAAAACAACTGTTATTCACGAAGACAAGGATAATGAGAGTGTAGTGTCTCTGAAAATCCACAGTCAAGAAAAAAAACCTTGCGGGTATAATAAGTTTACGCTTATTAGGTTTTAAGCCGAATTCGCAGTGTTTGCTATTTTTCAAACTGAACTCTAGGCAAGACCGTTTTCTTTCTAGTCGCGGTCAAAACTTTCTAGACTTTCTAAAGACATTTTTAAGTTCTGTATGTGAGACCTGACACTAGGTGTTACAAACAAGCGTAAAGCCAGGCTGTAAAGTAACGGCTTAAAAATGAAACCAGAAAAAAAATGCAATGGAAAATGTAAACTAACAACAGTTCGCTTTAATTCATTTAAGAAAGACGATTAGTATGTATGAAAAACCTTTGGTTTATTTAAATAGCAAAAACTAGACGAATGTACCTTGAAGAAAGGCTTTGAATAATTAACGTTTAAAACCTTTTTTTCTCAACAAAGACGGCAACTGAGTATTCTTGCCAACTTGTTGTTCCCAAGTTTATATGAACTTGATAAAAGGCCAGAGGCCATACATCACGTCTCAGCCAAATCTTGGAAACATGCAACGTATGCAATGTTAAACTATACCGACTAAGGTATTACAGCTCATGAATGAACTGAATCAGTTCTAAGCTCGTAATTAAAGCAAACTAAAATTAAATCTGCACGACCTGTTGTGTAATCTGCCTTTCACGTCAACAGATAAGCCGAACGACGACAACGACGGTGGCAAAAACGTCTCTTAAAAAGTAGATCCACGTTGTTTCAAATTTCATCTCTCCGGCTTCTGTAGTTCTCTATAGGACTATATTAATATTTGAATTTTTAAAAAAAGGTTGCATGAGAAAATCGTTCTCTCATGCAGTGTGCTCTCATCCTCCGCAAAACTGGTGAAATTAGGTAGTTAAATGTCGTAGTCGTGCAACAACGGCAAGACAATAAGCAAAAATATGTGATGCACATGCAAAGATGTTGTTTTGCTAAAATAAATCTATTGCTTTTTTCGTAACATTTTCGTCGCCGTCATTGTCGTATTAACCTCCCTAAAAAGTCTTAGAAAAGAAAGACCTACGGTGTACGGCCCTCTTAGTTTTTAACACTTGTTTTAATTCATGCTGTTTTACTGAATTCTGAAGAGATCAAAGTTTTTATTACTTTCAGGGTAAAGCAATTAAATGGGAGTAAATTTACAGGTTGTTGTCGTAGCTGTTACTTTGTCTACTTTTAAGTTTTTTAAGACTTCTTCATGAGTTACAAATAGTGTTGGCTCAGCACTCAAACGGTGTGTTATAACACAATTGGAAGTGTTGATCTACACTAATACAGTGTAAAATTCCCAGTAGTGTAAATTTACCTGACTTTGGTGTGCACACAGCTGCAATGGGTTTTACACATATTCAGTGTCATCATTACCCTTTTTTAGTGTAACAAAAACACCAGAACAGTGTAAAGGAGACATATTTTTGGTGTATTTTAACACCAAAATTGGTTTACGTTGACCCAATTTTGGTGTTACTAAACACCAATATAGAGAAAATATACAGCAGGTCAGTGTTGCTGTAACACTGAAAAGGTGTTTTTAAACGCATTCAGGATCGTATGTAGGTCATATTTACACCATTTTGGTGTAAATATACACGACAGTAGTGTTAACTGAACACCTATTTGGTGTTCACACAGCTGCAAAAATTTACACTTTTTTGGTGTTACCATAACACCTCGATTTTGCTGTGTATAGACAGGAAATGATGACGCCCGAAATCATAAAGAAATCAAACCGACCAGAAACTAACAAAAAAGCAGTACTGCTAAATAATCAACCTCAACTGATGAAAAGGCCCTGAATGGCAGTAAGCTTAAATTACGTCAGTAATTCACAGCGCGAAATTTGAAATTTACCGAACGTTACCTGATTCCTTAAAGTTCCGTAAAGTTCAGAGGCAAAGTTTACGCAAGTTTACACTATCATTTAAAGGTGCGTAAAGTTGAACAAGTAAAGCTGTCCGTTAAGCAGCCGTAAAGGATGCGTAAAGAGAGCACTTTACGACACGCAAGAAAAGTGACAAAATCTGCGTTAAGGCGATCTTTACTTATCAGATAAGGGGTTTGTAAAGGTCCGTTAGTAATGTTCGGTCCTTTCTTTTTGAAGACCCCGTTGATGGGACCGCCTTGTTATTACGACCAGGGTTTTATGGCCCAACGGTGGTCGTATTAACGGGGTTACACCGTCTTTTGTTACACACTTGTTCACTTGAACAATATCTGGGTTCTCTTTTTCGTCAAGTTGAAAAAAACAAGACCTGGCGATACAAAGAACGAATTATGCAACAAGAATTATCGAAATGAAGATGTATCTTATTTGAATGTTAACACCGCAGGATTTTGTCCACCTAGGTTTCAAAGTTAGAAAGTCAAATAATCTTACCATAATATGGCGCAAGAGAGAAAGGGTTTAAAAAAGGCGAACGTAGCAGTTTAAAAATAACCAAATTGGAACTCCTGGAAAATCCTACGTGCCCACTCCCCTACCTAACCTCTCGGAAAATGCGTAAAAGTGCATAAGGCGTGTCTTACGGTAGCATTACGCCAGCTTCATCGAATAATAAAGTTACTATTTCGTACTGTGATATATAAAGCCTGTATCCATGAGCTTTCAAAACGCAGCCAAAATAGTTATGGCTGAAGCCACCCGTTTATGCGACGCTTTCCTCAACCACAAAATAATAAGATAAACAAACCATCAAAACAACTATGAAAAAAGAAAGAATCTTGATAGAGACTGTATTTCCTGTTATGGCAGCATTGAAAGAACAGAAAAACCTTAAAACCTTTTAGTACACAACAAACAATCAGAAAGTTGTTATTAATTAAATTTAACTATAAGCTCGGACTGACGGTATATTATTATTACATTCCCTTCTTGAAACCACATCGATAAGGTAGATGCATAAAGAGAAAATGACTAATTTGGGGTCTATAATTGGCCCAAAAATAGACTATAATGGGGCAGGAGCTCTGAGAGGCCAGCGGCACATACCCAACAAACATTAATCCTGAGTACCCCCCCCCCCCCCCCCCAGGAAATGACCGGAATTTACTTGAGTTATAAGTCGCCTGAGAATCGAAGATGACTCGAACTGTTGCTCTGTAGTTCGTGTCGCACTGTTCGACTCGATCAATTTATCGTTTTAATTTTTTATGGCCCGTTTACACTTTTTTATCTCTTTTAGCTATGCTGAAAGACAAAAATGACTTCTTTTAAACACCTTGGAGTATTCTTGTCCACACATGACAGCGGTGACTGCATAAAATACTGTAGGCAGGTTTCTGAAGAAATGCATTAATACACGTTAAAAAAGAGCCTTGATTAATTTTAATTAAAATTTGCTCATCTTCGAAGCATAAGCTTATTATATTCCTGATTTCTTTGTATTCTCCGGAACTGTCAGTTGCTACTAGCTCAAAGTTTTAGTGTTAGTGGATTATACAAAACAAGCTTGTTTTTTCCGCTTCCATTTGACATTATTAAAGAAGATAATTTTTAAAATGAAGGTCAAATTAAAGACTCACATTGTTGACTTTGTCATGCTTTCTTGCCACCAAAAAATCGTAGGGAAAATATCGAGCCGTACGGGGTGTATTGCCTGATACCCGCTCTCTGATGTGGTTCCACGTGACCCAAAATAGCCAATTAAATCCTGCGAAAATTAATCAGTGACATACCATCGACCGACCTCGTTGCCAGACACGGCAGCCTAGCTGTTTATTCCTGAGTGGGCTAAAATAGAAAATGGTGTTCAGGGCTATCCGAAGTTGAAATAGAGAAGAAATTGAAGAATATGCAAACATTCCGCGATGGATGTTATCTAATTTTTAGGACTATCTGCAAGGAAAAAAATCCGTTTATATCGTGAAACCATGCCGGAAATTGACGGGAAATAGGCCAAAGTTTTGGAGAATGTCTACGAGTAATTATCACGGGAGAAATTATATAAGTTTTACACTTTTCGGACTTTTTTATATTTCTTAGCATTTATTCAGTCAAGTGCAGTTATTCTTTTTGATGATATTATAATCAAGGAACCAAGCCATCTTAAGTCCTTGTTGTTTCTCAACGTCCCTGGACACTTTTCCTACAAGTTATTCAAATAAAATTGTGCTTCCGTGCCTATACTTGTAGCGGACACTTGCGATTAAATTTGGGTAATTTTAGTCAAAAGAACATTTAGGTGGTATCCTTTGATTTTTCAGTTCTTTTCAAGTGCCCAGTTAAGATAAGTTGGTTATATTTTGGTTCTCGTGTGAGCAAAGTTAAAGATTTTACGCTGGTTCAAGAAGTTTGGAGTATTCGCTGTCAGTAGTCACAGTTCGTGAGATCGATCCTGTGTACCGAGGTTTGACGAACCTTGTTCTCGCTGCAAGAGGGTTCAGAGTTAGTTTTCCCCCGAAGAATCCAGTTTTGCCATGTTTATTTCTGAGGATGTTATCCACCTCTGCCTTCAGCCTCAGTGGATAACATCCTCCTCGCTCTGCATAATTCTTCACATCCTACTCAGCCTCATTCAATGATTGCTAATTATTTAAAGGAACGGTATACCGCTACTGCGCATGCACCAAACTTTGATTTTTGGACAGGATGTCGTGAAATCAAAAGATGCTAGGAGAGTAAGAGAACCTTGAAAAATCCGTTTGCATCGCGCTTGGCCGAGTTCGATACTGCACTAAAACTTCTCAGGATTACAGATCAATGATATATTGTTCCCGCTGAGTTTCGATTTGGGCAAAATCGGGATTTGTTGGCGTTACTTTTATTGCCGTTGGCCAAAGGACCAAAAGATGGGAAGCGCTTTGATGACCATTAAAGGCTTACTTCTTCTGCCAGCTTCCATGCAAGCTAAGAAATTGTGAAAGGAATACGCAGAAATGAAACAGCAACAATAGAAACCGTAAGAAAAAAACTGTTGAGACATGGATGTGACAGAGGAGATCTTGTCGAATTAAGCCTCGTGAAGCAGAATGTTTTGCAACGACGAGTTTGTAAACTTTTAAATTAACCTCCCTAAGGCCGACAAACTCAAACAAACAGGCGCTACATGTTTAGAAAAACTAGTGCAATGAAATCATAATATAATTCTTGACTAACCTTTGCGATAATTCATGGCGTTGAGATTTTATTTTTATTTATATCTCTTAAACGTTTGAGGCTAGAACGCGAGCAAATTAGCCAAATATTACTGGACTTGGAACAATTGACCTATGACACGAGTTTCACATTAGAAAAGCTGTTTTTAAAGCGAGCGGAACGACATTTTTGAGTCGCGAGGTGGCCCTGCTAGCGAAAAAATCGCGATGAGTCTTCGTGCCGCGAGCCAAATTTTAAATAAGACGAAAATATAAAATAAAAATGGGAATGTATGTAAAATATTAATGGAAATGTAAACAACAAATCTCCGTCGGCGGTGAGGTCCGGAAGGATATCTTGTAGAGTCAATATGACAGTTCTGTTGTCCTTTGAAGAAAAAACAAATGACGCTCGCGCACAATCGGGACAGTGTCCCTTTAATAAGCCCTTTCAAATTGCCCCAAGCCTCTGTTTCAAAGCGAGGCTAAGTGCAAAGCCATCGATATGAAAACGACTTTTTATTCTCATACAGCTTAAACACTCGTTTTGACAAAAAAAGGTTTTACACAGGCTCGTTTTCAAAAGTAAGAGTTCATAATTAGCTTCATTACAATCAAAATAGATTTGCATAAAGCAGTAAAAATTGTTTTCATGTTTTAGTTCTGATAGTAATAAAATTAATCATGGAGTTGCAAGAGGTGAAAATGAGCACATTGTCTATTTTAGAATTCAAGGATCGAGGGTCTTAATCAGGTTAGAGTGCAATCATTCACTGGTTACACCTGATGATGCCGAATTCGTTGTATATGACGATAAATTTGCTGATCCTTATGTAAGTATTTTACTTTAAAGATATAACATTTTGATTTATGACTAGTGTATGGTTTAATCATCAGGACTCTGTTTTTTGTCTTGTTGAGACAGGGACTGAGCTAGGTAACCTTTGTTTCGCATAATTTTTCAGATATTCACTTTCAGCCATAAGTGCGCTTGTCCAAATGGTTGTCCAGAGGAAACACCAAGTAGCAGTAAGTTACACGCTATGCTAACGTACTTACTTATGTTTAGGATTCAAAGCAGATCCTCTATTAAGAAACAAATATAGATCTATATAGATTCAGCCAAGCCTGAAAGCGAAGCTTCCTTTCAAAAACTTGGTCTTGCTCTACTGTCTGGCCTTCGCCATCATGTATTTCATTTGCTATAAGTATTTCCTGTTGCAGTGAGCACATACAGACGCTTCGTGCCTCGCCTTCACGTCTTAAGAAAACACATTTAATGTCCTGGATGGCAGGAACGCCCCCATACTGGCAGATGACAGAAGAAATGAAACATAAATTTCCTTTTATACCGCAACCAAGCCGACTGAAATTGTAAGCGCTGCGTGCCTGCGGCAACCTATGTTTGTCGAATGAAACAGATACCGTAGAACATTGGGATAATTTGCCACTCGCGTGGATTTCAAGAAAATTTTTAAAAGAGTGAGTAGTAATACTGGTTACTTCATCACACAGCCAATCAGAATCGAGTATTTCAAACACGTGCTGAATTAATTCACTCTCGACTAATCAGCGTTCAGGATTTCATGCGGGTTAATACTACATGTAAAACCATCACGAAAAGTCTCCCAACATTCCCCGGTCATGTAAGACACACGAAAAGTCACGTTTCAACCAATTTTATTCTGACGTCATACCTAGCGTTACAATCGGGACGTGTGTGACCTCCTATTGACAAATTTACAAATCTAATAAAATATCTACATTTTGTGCGTCGCACTCTGTCAACAACGTGTAGTCTACCAAAGAAAGTACTGCACAGGGTATCAAAATTCTATAGAAAACAACAGGTGGTTCTAAAGTAAACCCTAACTCTTTTGTTTCTTAAATCAACTCCATTTTTGTTCCTAATGAGTGGAAAGTTTATTTATAAAAATAAGAATAAGAGATGCGATCCCCTAGCAACACATGTCTTCTTATTTAGCGCTAAAAATCGGATATATAACAAAACACATACACACATACAAAAAGTGGAGCTGAAAACTCTCTATTTCAATTTTGACTCACCATTACGAAAACGTTTTCTCCGTTCCATCTCGAGGAAACGACTAACTATTGAAATTTCAGCGCTTGATGAGCTTATGGTTTTGTCAATTTACGCGCCGTTAGCGTTGGTCAGTTAATTATGCTGGCTAACAAGTCTAAAGTTGAATACAAATTAGTTCATCTCTACAGCTAGACCCAAGGGAGCACCTTGACTTATTATTGTAAAAGCACAAACAATTGATAACTTAACAAGGATCAATTTAAACACGCGACAAATAAATTGACAAGACACGAGATACAGTTTTAATAACTTTATTGAAAACCAGTGACAAAAAGAGTCAAATAAACAGCGATTTGGAAGGGATGGAAATTAATCATCTTCTTCGTTCTCCTCTTTAGAAGGTGAATAAAAATTGGTTTCCAACGTCTTGGCGTTTTTGTGTGTAATTAATCCACAATCGTGACACCGAAGAAAGCCCTCTTTGATGTATTTTCTCTCCTCGGGGATCTGGTGATCGCATATGGGACAAATCTTGTAGTTATCGTGCCAAAAGCATTTAGGACATTTCATGATCAATGTGGAATACACATTAGAGTTTTCGCAACGTTCACAGGGACTTTTAGAGTGAAAGGTGGTGGACGTTTCAGGGCTACTACTTTCTGCTTCCTCACTATCGTTTTTGGTGTCGTTGTCGCTCTCTTGGGTGCCTTCAGTTTCAACGCCATTCTCAGAAGCCACTTCCTCCTCCTCCTCCTGATTTTCAATATCCGATGAACTCTCGTCATTATTACTCTCATTATCGGAAGTATTTTCTACATTTCGGTAGACTTTTTCCTTTTCCATTAAATCACATAACAGCTTTTTGTTCTTAATTAAACCTTTATCGATTCCTAACTCTGCAAGTCCATCTAGAAACGTATTCAGCGCACGAGGCTTGGTAACCTCATTGTTATGAGGGAGTAACACATACTCAACTAGCTCGGCGATGTTTGTGACGGGAATAGTGCGTTTATTTCGAAGTAATTGTCCTCTGGGAGTCCAGAAAAGAATATCTTTGGAGGCGGCCATACTATGCAGCAAATCAGAAGCACGCTTTTCCGACACTGCTCGGGAAAGATGACTCAAAACATCTTTTATTCTTGGTTCTTCATCCTCGCTTTCATCACCAGAACTTTCACTTTCTTCATGTTCACTCTCGTGTTCTTCTTCAACCAAATCTATCTTTCTCTTCATTTTGATGAGTACCCGTGACAGACCGTTGCTTCAAATGAGTAACTTATAGTTTCGTTTCCTCTTTTATAGCATCAAAAATCCTAGGCTTGTAACAGCAGGTACCAATAGGTCTTGAATAAAACCATCACCCTCTTGTACAAGGATTCGCTTCTTTGTTTTGTAAGGTACATTTGTTTCTGCTAGGTTTACTAGAGCATCCTTATATGGCAACACGTTCCGCTTATTTTCTTCGGGGATAAGAATGTATTCCTTAAGTATATTGTATAAGACTTGGACTAATGCATGTAGTTGTTTTGGATTGGCTGTCCGTAAAAGAAACTGTCGCTGATGAGCTGGACAAACAGCTAAGAATTGAAGAAAACCACGATTGTTCTTGACAACTTG
>NC_133201.1:36057553-36097553 GCF_958299795.1 Porites lutea
GGTGGTAGTGGTGGTTTTAGGGGAGGAAAACAATAGAATTTTGTGGCCTGAAAACCTATATGAATGCGCAACATTCTACCTCTTTCTCAGTCTACATTTTACTCCTGAGGAGTTGACATAAGTTGGCTCTGTTCTGTCTGCGACAAATCCTTTAGTAGAAAAGATAATATGCAAAGGCACGTGATGTCTAAACACCGCAATGCTGGTCTCACACCATTTCAAACAGTTCCAATATTTTCACAGAAATGTCGACGGTTTCGCTTCGAGCACCCTTTCACCTCCATGATTGCCGGAATGACCGGGTCGGGAAAAACGGCCTGGGTTCGATCTCTATTGCAACAAGCTTCAGAGACAATTTACCCTCCCCCGGAGAGGATCGTTTGGTGTTATTCACAATGGCAGCCTGCGTATACACAAATGTTAATCGCCATGCCAAACATTGAATTCGTCAAGGGAATTCCTAGGGCTTTGGAGCAAGATTCCTATTTTGACGTGAACAAACGGAATTTGATCGTGTTTGATGATCAGATGATTGACGCCAGTAAAGACAAGCGAATTGTGAACCTCTTTACTCGTGGTTCTCATCATCGCAATCTGAGCGTGATTTATATCGTGCAGAATCTATTTCATCAGGGGAAAGGTAGCCGCAGCATAAGCCTAAACAGCCATTATCTGGTGTTATTCAAGAATCCACGAGACAAATTGCAAATCCTGACTCTGGCGAAGCAAATGTATCCCAGGCAGACTGATTTCTTTTTAAATCAGTACGAAGAGGCTGTAAAAAGACCTTTTGGTTATCTTCTGATTGATCTGAAAACTACTACCCAAGATAATTGTCGGTTGCGAACAAACGTCCTACCCAGTGAAGAAGGCTTTAACCAAGCAGGGTTTCAGGAAAATATTGCTTAAGAGCTTCTAAAATATCTGAAGCAGCAAACTCTTTCGCCTGTCCCGCTTCTTCCAGCTATGCAAGAAATACAAGGCAACATGGATGACGTGCTTTCTCGAAACGATCTTCGGGACGATGAAAAAGCTAAACGATACTTTCAGTTGCAAAACAGATACCTGGCTTTTAAAGAACAATTAAATACAAGAACACGACCGGAAGAAATGATCAGCACTGTTCCAGACTTAACATCAAGGACACAAGATTCTTCGACAGCAACGACAGTATTCTCGACTCCCCTCAACCCCTTTAATGTAACACCTGAATTAACACAAGCGGCTATCTCTCAAAAACCCGACAAAGAAAGCCTCACCCCTCCACCACCCTTAAATCCTGCTTTCCTGACCCCTCCTCCCACAGTAGAAACCCCATCACCACAAGGCCCGAAGCGCAAGAGGCGTCGGATTCAATCTCTAAATTATTTGGATGATCATAAATCTCATGGCAAACAGTTGAAGAAACGTCGGCATAAGAAATTTCGAGTTAGACCTTACAAGTACTCCATGGGCGAAGAAGATGAAGATTAATTAATTTCCATCCCTTCCAAATCGCTGTTTATTTGACTCTTTTTGTCACTGGTTTACAATAAAGTTATTAAAACTGTATCTCGTGTCTTGTCAATTTATTTGTCGCGTGTTTAAATTGATCCTTGTTAAGTTATCAATTGTTTGTGCTTCTACAATAATAAGTCAAGGTGCTCCCTTGGGTCTAGCTGTAGAGATGTACTAATTTGTATTCAACTTTAGACTTGTTAGCCAGCATAATTAACTGACCAACGCTAACGGCGCGTAAATTGACAAAACCATAAGCTCATCAAGCGCTGAAATTTCAATAGTTAGTCGTTTCCTCGAGATGGAACGGAGAAAACGTTTTCGTAATGGTGAGTCAAAATTGAAATAGAGAGTTTTCAGCTCCACTTTTTGTATGTGTGTGTGTGTTTTGTTATATATCCGATTTTTAGCGCTAAATAAGAAGACAGGTGTTGCTAGGGGATCGCATCTCTTATTCTTATTTTTATAAATAAACTTTCCACTCATTAGGAACAAAAATGGAGTTGATTTAAGAAACAAAAGAGTTAGGGTTTACTTTAGAACCACCTGTTGTTTTCTATAGAATTTTGATACCCTGTGCAGTACTTTCTTTGGTAGACTACACGTTAAGTGATGATGTAACCATTAGCCAAATCAGTTATCCTTTTGGATACCGCGTGTTGACAGAGTGCGACGCACAAAATGTAGATATTTTATTAGATTTGTAAATTTGTCAATAGGTGGTCACACACGTCCCGATTGTAACGCTAGGTATGACGTCAGAATAAAATTGGTTGAAACGTGACTTTTCGTGTGTCTTACATGACGGGGGAATGTTGGGAGACTTTTCGTGATGGTTTTACATGTAGTATTAACCCCCATGAAATCCTGAACGCTGATTGGTCGAGAGTGAATTAATTCAGCACGTGTTTGAAATACTCGATTCTGATTGGCTGTGTGATGAAGTAACCAGTATTACTTCTAGAGTGGCATAGTGACGACCGTCAGTTTCTAATTCTACATTCAAAACAGGCACGAATAGACAAATCCCTGCCATGTTAACAGAAATTAAAAAACAATAACTGTAAAGATTTGTAAGGAGGCGGCAGGGGTGAGGGCGGGAAAAAAAACGCATTTCGTGATTAGACCTAGCTGGTGTTTGCGCGATGAGTAGGAGTTTAAGGAGCGATTGTATTATGTATGCTTCTCTTATTAACCCACGAAAAAAAAAATAGTGCGTCGATCTACACTTTGCGTGTAACTTTCAGAACGAGTCTACAAGGCCTGCTTGACCAAGACGTGCCTTACAGTAACTGGATACTTGATTGCGATATATTATGTCAATTATTCGACTATTGTGAATCATAACTTCAAATTTTTCCATCCAGCTTTCCTAGTCGCGGGAGGGCAAAACTTAAATTCTTCATCATATTTGTGTGGGAGTCTCCTTAATTTCTGTGGCATACATGTCAGTTTTGCAACTTACGGTAAGGACAGTTAAACTCGGGTTTTAACTTAGAACAGGGCCTGCTTATACAAACTGAGTGTTTTTGCGAGAGGTCTGGCCGCTGTAATGTGCTAAATCGTACACCTTAGAAAATTGCAGGTTTTAGAGATAAATATTAAAAAATGCGGTTTTACCTCGGTCTCATTAAAAATTCAATAATCATAATGAGAGATCCTGACTATTGCTGGACATTCAAAAACCAGCTAACACTACTTTTTCAGTAGAAGGCACTCCGTAAAGGTAGGATATAACGGGCAACAAAAGCAGCAAGTTTTGCAACATTGCTGCAAAACTACGCGTTTTACCGGCAAAAGACAAACTTGTTATTCGTGACGTCAATCTTTGTTTGGTATGACTCACACGTAATTTTAACTAATCAGAAGTCAGTATTTGCGCAACCTGCAACGACCTGATTTGATGCAAGACAGGTTTGAGCGTGCGTGGTAAAAAGCGCAACATCGCCATTCAACTCGTTTTCCAGCTATGTTGCAAAAATGGTTGTCGCCCGTTTTTCCGTAACTTAAAGGAAATCAATTTTTTTGACAGGTCCACCTCCAAGCAGTCCTCCTCCAAGCACTTCAACTGCAACTGTAATTATTGGTGTTTTGGGAAGTCTTCTTGCAGTTGCTCTGTGTGTGTTTGCCGTAGTATTATTCCGCAAACTTTGCACTGATATTGACATGGAAAGGCGACGTCTCATGGGTCAAAATGGACCCAGCGGAAGGGAAAATCTCACCTATCAAAGCAACAACCAAAATCGGCATCTCGCTGATGAAGAAAACAACTTTATTACAAATCCAATCGGAGGAAAAAGGTCTCAGTCACCTTCTAACAATATCAGAGAGCTTAAAAAAGATAATGTCAACAAATTAAACGCGCTCTCTTAAGAGGGATGGGCGCTGGAATTATGATTCGTGAGGCTGTCTCAATTTAAAAAAAAAAAAGCATTTTAATCATGATCAGTTGATGTAATAACCTACTTACCTCGAGGGAGGAAGAGACTCCAACCTAAGAGCCTGGTTCATAATCCCCAATCTAATGTTTTTGCTCACGTGCCAAGTCTTATTCCGAATCAGATTAACAGATCTCGAGTAGTTTCAAGTAACCAAAATAGACCTACTACGGAGGTCGCTCTCTTGGCTCAATACATGGAGCTCTGAATGCAGTATAAAACAAAGACAGACCACTTCATTTCCTTACGTGTATTTCGTATTGCCTACTGTAAAAATACCCGGTAAAGTATTATATCGTGAACGGACGAAAATTCCACTTAAAATGCTACTACGAGAAACGTCGTCTTATTCATATTAAAGTTCATGCTTATATATGTGTAGTCTGATATTTCAGGATTTTTTAAACCATTGAAGAATAAAACAAATTACCATGTGCGCAAATGTCTAGTTTTGTCGTCGAAAAATGCAGTTGGGGTGGTGCTTGTTGAAACTTGTTAGGTAGTTCCCACGTCAGGCCGTACTGCTTGAGTGCGCAAACTGGAAGAGCAAAAGATGAGGGGTTGTTAGAGGATGCTGGTAATAGTCATTTAGGGACGATTCACTCCTGATTGAAGCCTAGAAAGTGCCTACCTAGTGCTCATTCAGTTACCTTCCTGCTTACTAGTTTGCCGAAGTAGGGAAGGGCGCGCCAAAGAGAAGGAAGCAGGATGAAACAGGTGGGGGGGGGGGGGGGGGGGGGGTTAAATATCAGATGTAAACAAGTACATCCAAAACAATGATTCACATATTTTCTCTAGTGGACACGTTTGTTGAGTAAAAATAGCAAGGGTCCCTTAATGTCTGTCTTCAGGGGCAGCAAAAAAATAATGTTAATATAACAGAGCAGAACAATTCATGTAGGTTAGTAACATTTTATTATAAACAAATTCTAAAGTCTCTAAGACTAGTTTACATGATGGGGGGAAGTATAAGGGACTTAAGGCTGCCTGCCTTGGGTTGAACTTCATTCAAACTAAGGCAAAATAAACGAGCTTTTTAACGTGGGAATCAATAGGTGAAATCAAGCACAAGAAAAATTAAAGCCAGCAATGTTTGTATTTTTGTAAACTAAGGATAAACATCAACGAATGGGCGGAGAACCCCTGTCAATGACAGTTTTGATGAAAGGCTGGAACTACCAGAACGATCCCCTCAAAAGTATTTTGTCCAGCATATACCTTTGAGTCAGCTGTTTGTGCCAGCTTGTGTTACCGTCCTTGCCAGCTGGGCCTGAAAGAGGACGTCAGTCAATATGTTCCCACAGTCGCAGTCATCGCAAATACCCGCTTTCATACGAAATTACACGTCAGAAATACCCTGGTTTCTCACCTTGCTTCTTGTCCGCGATCTGCATTCTCTCTTCGCTTCATTTAAAGCCATCTTGATCAAAAGGACAGCATTAATTTATGACATTTATAAACATAAGAGTATAAGAGTATAAACATTTTGAATCACCGAGCACAGAAAAGTGGACAAAAATAATGCACACAAAACAAAAGGTTTGAACCAAAGGGCCCAGAGACACTCAAATCATCGTGTGTACAACTGACTGAAAAACAAACTTAGGCTTTCTCGAGGACTGTCATTTTCACTTGCTTTTTGAACTGAAGCAAGCGCACTAAAACCGGATCACCAAGTTTTTTATGGTAATGAAAATTCCATTTTTCCAGAGTCTTTGCTGGCGTTGTCCCGCTGACCAAAAAGCCAGAAGACTGTGAGTAACGAGATTGGCCAAATTCGCAAACGAAATTCATCACCTTACTCGCTTCTTCGAGAAAGTGGACTCTTAGCTACGGTCACGCTTAATGATGCTCATCAGGCGCCACTAAAAATGAAAAATGGCTGTAAACTTACCAAAATCGCATACAAACCAAGCTCGAGCCGTTACTATAAATGACTACGCCAGAATAACGTTTTCAGACAACTCGAGCCTTCAGAGTCTTAGAACAGCACCACTTTCCAACCCCAAATACGGAGTCACGAAATCCTATGAATTGTTTTTATGTGGAAAATCACTCGAACCCGAAAAAGTCTCGGGCGTCAATGGGTTAAGCTGAATCACTGGACATTGTAATTGTAAATTTCACTCCCTGACTTGAGTTCCGAAAGCTGTAACCTATAAAATTCTAGAACCATCTTTAATAACACAACACTTTCGATTTCAAATAAACGGAAAACAGACATTTACAAAAAAGAAGAAAAGAGGACTTAGCTGTCAATAACGAGCAGTATTCAAAATATCTGTCCTTGTGTTCACTTTCTTGCTGCATGTGATCAGCTCTAGAAACGGCCAATTTTTCAGGAAAAACCCCGTTTAAACTGTTACTTCTATATATGCCCCGTAATGAAAAGTACTTGCCAGGAACAGCGACCTCTTTTGTAATGAATCAATAGACACTCTTTTCCTTCGTTTTTAAGTTCTCGTAAGAGACCGCTCAGTCAACAATAGGACAATTGCACGATGACGATATTTGACTACAACTACCAGAATTCATTTTGGTTGTGCTTAGTTATTTAAATTTGTCAATGCCGCCTGAGGGTTAAAGAACAATACCCCTAATTTGCACAAGAAAACAGCAAACTCAGGGATTCTGGTAGTTGTAGTAAAATGACGTCGTCGTGCAATTGTCCTATTAAAAGCATATATAACTTCCTTGCTTAATCAAGAGTAGTACAGACAAAAGGGTTAACGCATGGTTCGTTATCTTCAAATATTATAGGTGAAAGGTAACAACACTTGAATGCTTTGTGCTAAAATCTCTCGTATGATCGAGCTCAATAGTTGCATCACACGATCGCTTACGAGAGCCCTGATTTTCTTAGTCGTACAGCTCTAGTTGGGATCACTTTTATGGATTCCCCTGATTCCAGAAGTAGCCGCTTACGAGTTTTTTGACTGCAGCGATGATTATAGACTAGAAAGACATGGATATAGAATTCTTAGTCACACCGTATCGAGACTGACTCATGGGTAAACAAACAGGATTCCCCGCTATGTTTATTTTTATTACGCGCGCTCGACGGACTTTTAAGAGATAATAGTAAGATTGTCTGTAAACAGCCTACGCCATCATCATCATCATTTTCAGTCTCTGCATCAATATCATTACGTGGGTTCTAATTAGCAGTTTACAGTTAGCTTTCATTTTGTTCTGTCAACGCTTTCTTGGTCTTCCTCTTGTTTTGTTTCTGTGTACGTTTCTTGCTTTTTTGCTGAGAGTATGTTGCCTAAAGAGCCGAGATTTCTAACAGGTCAATGAGGTGCGTAATTTTGTTCAAATTAAGTTAATTTACAATTTTGTTATTCGTGTTAATGAACATTAAGTTCGTATATAGGCTCCCTTCTATAGTTTTTAGGCAAAATTCAATTTGGAGCAGAAATTGTGATTTCTACGAGCATTGCTAATCAAGAATAAGCCATGCATTTTGCGAGCTTAATCGGTTTATTTAAGTCTACTGACAGCATCATTGTTATTCTGAATATTGTCGATGACCTTTGTTTTAAACAGTTTTTAGACCTTTCTAGGATATCAAATCTGAAGTAATTAAACTAAGTATTTCCATTCCTATTATTCCCTTATTTCTTTTTCGATGAAAGCAAGAGTCGAGACCCTGAGATAGGAATATTTTTACGCCAACTGACTTCCCAGAAAGAGTTGGATCCCACCCTAGAACCTTCCGGTAACCTTGCCTTGGGTGTTATTTGTTGTTCGATCTCGTTATTTACGTGTTTAGACTTGTTTTGTTATCTAATCTGCAAACTACTTGCAAATTATAAGAACATTCGTCAGTAGTTGGTATATGTGGCGGGGTTCAATTTATTATCTCATCCATTAAGTACACCGCTATCCTGCTCTGGTTCCGTTTCGTTTATTTTCTTGTTTCCAGTGGGTAGGCCTCCCACTTTGCGATTTTTTTTCAGCAGCTTGTTCATTTCCGATGATTTTATTTCGGCGGTATGCTCAGTTCTGCCGTTGCCCTTCAGTCCGTTTCGGTGGATTCGTTTCGGTTGTTTCTTTTTAGTGTTGTTTCGAGTTTTAGTACATGCCTATAATAAAATCATTCCATTATATAACTAGTAGCATAACTAAATCAAAAGATGTAACTCACCTCTTATGCCAAGATTCTTTTTACATTCGCTGATGTCTGATGTTTGCTCTCGCAGTCTCTGCAGAACGAGCAGAGCAAATATACTCTCAGTCCGGGAAAGTCCCTTGACGTCACATGACATTTTATTTTCTGGCGGCGTTCTTTGAGTGACTTTCAGTTACGTCTTCTACGTCTAGCGACTGCTTTAAATTTGTCTTAGTTTTATCTAAAGTTGCTTTTATTGAATTTCCTTAAGCTGGCTAATTTAACTTGTTATGTAATTTTTTTTAGTTCGTTCAGGTCAATTTGCTGTACATCCTTGCGATTTCTTACTGTGTAATAGTGTGAAATTGATATAGCTTCTGAGAAATGGACCTCATTTAATACACCGTGAGGCCGCGCAAGCTCATGCAATTAAGGCAGGAAGAATGTTTTCTATATGACCAAGAAGCAAAGCTTGGTAGCTCAACTGGAATTTATCTCCCGTCTTTGAGCTTTAACCACGCGGCCATTTGGAAAGATATCGGAAAACGGTCACCACGATTGTATATGATTGAGATAAATGAAAAATTTTGTTATGACCGATGGCATGTGAACATCCGGTGTATCAGCGCCGTATAAATGAACAGTCATTGCCTTTTTAAATACTTCTGTTCCTTTGTGGTTCAATGATGGCGACATTAGATCAACCTTCAATTTTATCCCCCCTTGACTCAAAGCAGGGAACTATAAAATTTTGATTTATAGTGCTTTAAAAGGCAAGGATGGTCGAACAGCTATGAATTGCAAAGCAGAGAGCTTCTTGATAAATACTTTACTTCATCAGAATGCAAAAAGGTAATAGGTACATTTCTTACCCCTTAGTATATTCTCAATTTCCCTTAACGTCTCTTTCCATGGCCAACAGATGTTATTCTACATTGATTTACAGAAGGGGAGCAATGTGATCTGTTTATCACGTGATAGCAAGGGACCTTCCCGAGACCCTTCCCAGTGACGAGTTATTTCCGTCTCTGAGACGCAAGAAGGAAGTTTAATTTCTTCCATTTGAGAGGCGTCCTGTTTTCCAAGAGAAAGCTTTGCTGATTGGATGCAGAAAGTGTGGTGTGAAAAGCAAAACTTGGTATAACTTTGAGGTAGGAGAGAACGCCATTTGATCCCCATTTGCTTGATCTCGAAGGCGATATTTGGACTTGGATCCTCTTTAATGTCAACTGACTCGTCAGTCGCAGTGATTTCTTTCTGTATGTCTCTTTCGCGTTGGCCGAAAGTATCAGGCTAATTCTACTTATTATAATTTGTAGATGCGGTATGAGTGAGTAGCTCGATATATCACAAAAATAAAACGTTTCTGTCGGTGAACCATTTTGTCAAACGAGCACAGTTCTTTGTTCGTGTTCATCATAATACCGAAGTATTTTATTCCATAATTTCCCTATATAGCTTAGAATGAGCGATATTTCTCGATCACCAAAGTATTCAAAACGATTCTTTTGGTTCTGCAGATAACGTTATCTTGGTAATTTTATGTATTTGTCTGTACCTGTTCAACTTATTGTGACCTTTCATCACTTAAATTTTATCACGTCGGATAGTTTTATACACTTAAAGCGTAATTGACTGGATAAGAAACATTCAAGCAGATCAGTTTAAATACGGCTGTAAATCAATAAGTTAGTGGCCGGATATCAAAAGAAGGATCCAATAGATCAGTGAATGGGATAAAATCGACATCGAACAATTACATGTCAGATGTAACAACAAACGGAAAAATGATGTATGCCATGGAAGAGAGAAAGGAATGCCGGCTCACGATTCGTCTAGACCATTGGTACATACTGCGTTTTAGAGTGTCTGCGACCTAGGCTACTTATGGGACCGTTGATCGGCGAAAGCTCGTATTTTAACGACCACTTTTAACCACAAAATTTAAAGATCACTCTCTAGAACAATAATTTATATACTTTCAAACATGCTGTTGTGCTTAAGGACAATATGCTCAATATGACTTTCCTTCCTCTCTTGGCCGTTTTGGATAAAAGAAATTGTTAGTTTGTACCTTGCTCGTTTCCCATTGCAGACCACCTAAACTGGTACCCTTGAGAACGTGAACTCGTATGCATGATTTGTGAAAAATCAAAAAGCAAATTCTCTTGAGGATATCACGTGGTTTAAATGGAGAAAATAATATTGTTCGATTTTAACATGGAAAAGTCTTTTTCTTTTTTTAAAACACCTAGGCTGCATTACTTTTTCGAGAAGCTGAACCCGGTAGGGTTACCCAGTGGCTTTAGGGTGAGTGATTTACCATCTGACCACCCGTTCGATATATTTCAATTATAACATGACTCCGAGGCTTTCTGGTCACTTCTAAATTTGGTTTAGTTCCCTTTGTGGTCAAGTCTCCTCTGGGAATGGCGAGACAATGGAGTCGTGAAAACTTTTCCATTTTGTCCCTTAAGCCTCTGATTCATGTTTGAATTTTGAAATATCAAAAGTGGGCTATTGCCCTATTCGTTAAGCGGCCCAGGTCCCAGCCAAATTTTGGTCTAAATCCCAGTTAACAAATCTGAAATCCCATTTTCAGTGCTCGTTTGCGAACTGAAGCGCATTGCCATAATGAAGTAAAAGCGCTGATTGATGCCGTGGATTAACGATAATTTCTCATTCTGCTGGTAAACGCTCTTTCTCTTCCAACCCTTGTTAGCATAACCATATTAAAACCAATCTTGTCTTCCTCATTTTTGCCACTGGACCGTAAAACTCGTCAGTTCTCTTTGCCTATATATTTAAAGCTTCTACAGCGACCCGTGCAAGGCACACATGCACACGCTTGGAGTACTTTAGATGGCCACTGATTGAACTCTTACTCTTATTCACTTAGGGTGTTTTACCACAAAGCATCTCAGGCTTCCACCATCGTCTACCAATCTCACATCGTCTGTTTCTTCGAAAAAAAAGGCTTTTCTCATGCATAAGAGGCAACTTGCTCCCTTTTTCTTTCTAAAGGTCTTTGTTTGCTTTTTGGGTGTTTTACCAAGTTATTGGCTATGTTGCCCGTGCAGGAGTGCCACAAAAGTTGGAGTCTGAGTTTGCCGGGGAACGCAATGAACTCTGACTAAAGACGACGTTTATTGTTCCCTTTTTTAAAGGAGGGAGCGTCTGTGCACAGGCTAGATCACTCGGATGAACAAGGAACGTGACTCACTTCTTCTAGGCATTTCCATATGTTCGTCAATGGTCCGCGATACGAACAGCGCTTTATTGGGAGTTACCGGGTTCAACGAAGTCCACATAAAACATTTCTATTGCATGATCCGCGAACCCCCTCTTCGCGGCGGAAACTTCAGTTCCACGCCCGTATTTGAATTCTGTCGTGCGCAAACGTGCCCATGTCATTCTCCCGACAACAAACTGCTGAACTGACCAGACCAGCTAACTGTGTTGCGGCTCATGGCATGAGACACAAAGGCAAAAAATAAGACTGACATGATGCTATGTGTTTACTGAGGTCTACTGGTACAGAATATTATTTCTTTTATCTCAAATAGGCACATGTGAGCAATCGTGTCAAATAATATATTCGAAGATCGTCAAAGGAGAGATATCCCATTCCCAATTTAGAAATTGTCTATTTCTTTCCCAGTGGTTAAATCCCAGCCCCAGTGCAGTCAATCCCATTTTCCCAGGACCTAGATAGGCAAATCCCAGTTTCCTTTTTACCCGTTTAGGACCCTCCCGCAAGAATGGTGATTTTGGCGCGATTTCTGTGACGGAGCAAATTTGAAGGTGCCCGATCTCTAAAGTAGAGAGTCTCAAATCGGATAGCTGTTCATACTTTACCGGATAGCTTTTCGCGTCGGCAGGCCGGAAAAGCTATCCAGCATAGGGTGAACATAGCCGTAAAAGGCCAAGAATGTGTATAACGCGAGACACGTAAATGACGTATACGGCAGCAAACGGAATAAAAGAACTGCCTTCAAGTTACGGTAATAAACGCAAAAGGCTTTAAAGTGCAAGAAAAGAAAGAAATCACTTCAGGTAGTGATTTAGAAATTATCTTTCGATGAAGTATAGTGGGTAGTAGGTTTTGAAATAATCAGAATGCGTCCGTTGTTTGAGTCACTGTTCTTTTATTACAGGTCAAACCAGTACATGGCCAGCCAGATGGTTGCATATATTTTGAATATTTTTCGCACCATGCTACCGATAAAGTGGATAAGATGTGTCTTGTTTCCAACGTTACTGTTTAGCTCCCAACAGTATCCAGGAGCAGATGCCAGCGGAAACAGTAGTAAGACAATATTCAAGTGTTAATGGTATTTAGCGTTTTACCTCAGCGAAATGGGAACCTAATTAAAGTTGGATAAAATGTGAAATAGTCCTTTTCATCATTTTTTGTATGTTTTGTTTTCCCATTTCACTCCACCAGAGAAACGTTTCTTTCAAAAGTCGTTCTATCAACGAGCATACGCCTTAGGAAAAAGACGGCCTGAATTGAGAAATCAAAACAAACAAGCTTAGGCCCCGTTCACACGAATCCTGATATTTTTGAAACAACATCCTTTTTATTGGTTTAAGGTTCCGTCCACACAATCACAGGTTTGAAAAGGTAGTTTCACAAATGTTTGAAATGCATACTAAATAATATTTCTCATAATTTCTGTAAGAAAGAAGATGGTAAGACGAGTTTTAATACCATATGAATATTAATTTCATTTACTTATCTGGAATTTTGAAAAGAGGGCTTTATGCTATTCTGTAATTTCTCCCTCTTTGTCTAGACTTGTTTACCTTGTTGTCGATTTTTGTTATTACTTTTTTGACGTAGTTTAGAATTTTCTCGAAATTCTCATTTGCCAGAAGTTTTAAAACCACAACTCCTCCTCACCGTCAACCCCTTGGTCATTTTCGTCTTTTTTCTTCTACCCCTTCTTTTTTATTTTTCGATATTTTGTCTAAAACTAAAAAAATGACTTGATTTTTTCCCCTGCAAGCTAATTACAGATGTTGTTGCATTTATGAAGGCAAAGTGTACAACCTGGCTCCTCTACAAAAAGATGGTCCGAGGTTTGTAAAACACTAACGGCAATAACTTGAGGTAGCATTCCAATCGTTTTGAAAAAAATGAGTCAAATCTGCACTGAAACGTAAACATAGTCCAGCAATAGGCTACTTACAGAGGATAGGCCCCCTTAGCACCCTGTCTGGTATTTTGCGATTAAATATTCGAAAAAAAGTTGGATTTCTATTGCCCTCAGATCTTGATATTCCTCTTATCTCATAGTTCTGAACATACCCGTCACCCCTGCCGGTCACCTATTTGTCTTCTGTTACAAAAATCCTCTGAAAATATTTCCCAATGTCTGCTTTTGTTTTCTGGTGTCAAATACTAACACTATGAAAGTATTCCCATATCGAATGAATCCCTCAGCAAGGTGAAAATGTCTGAAAACAAGGCATTTTAGCCAAGTTATGTGTTGATTAAGCACAGCTCAAGCAGAGTAAGGCGTTATAACCAGGGGTCAATTTAACAAAACTTTTAAACACGTGTAACTTACAAGTGTAGCTTTTGTTCTCAGACTCTAAAACAATGGCTACAGTTGCAGATTACACGTGTAAAAGTTTTATTAAATTGACCCCAGATCCAAAATTTATTCAAGAGGAAAAAGGTCCGCCTTTCACCAAAAAAACACAACAACAAATGTATGAATAAATTTGACCAAAATGGCCGGTTTGAATATAAACAGTAGACAAAATAGTATACATAGCTCTAATAAGAAGTATAACGTAAGCTTACTTCTCGTGATTTATTTGGTTTTCCCCCTTTCCGCTGTTCTACTGGCTCTTTTCTTCATTTACAGTGAGATATACGAAACTATTCCACTCCAACTGTCCGAGATGTTTTTCAATTTTTCACGAAAAAACTCTGCGAGAGAAACGTTTTAATGTCGACGAAGCAAATCGATTCCAAAGCGAGAACGCTGTTCTGGCACGAAACTTAAACACCTGATTAGTGGACGTATATTTTTTTTTGTTTTCATCGTTCGCTCTACTGATTGGCTAAAACTCATTTGCGCCAGGAGCCTATGTATGAAAATTTACGACATAGCTTTTCAGTGGTTATATCTCAGCATGTACAAAAATAAAAAAAAAAACAGGAGCTAGTCTTTTATACCCGAAGGGTAAGAGAAACTGATTTACTGATTTTTAAACAGATTTTTTGAAGCGGTTGACACGCTAAATTGGGAGTACGCGTACAGTCCTTGTCGCTCCTTCTCGAAAGATGAACCGTGTCCAGTTGGCGATGTGGCTGTAAGTATTTAAAAGCTGCTTTTAATAATGATCAGAACTCTTGACAGTGATAAAAGGATGTAATTAATTAAAATGGTAAAAAGGTCTCTCTTCAGTTATCGCTGAATAAATTTGTTGCGAGTACATTACTTATTTTATGATCTGAACCGAAAAACGACAACTACTTACGAACCAAAGAAATCAGCTGAATTTAAGAGGGACTTATCTGGAACAAAAACATATATGACAAAGCAGCAATCTGATCATTAAGGAAAAAAGAGAAAAACTAAGGGGATTGTAAGATAACAGAAATTCGATGCGCGCAAAGGTGTTGAGTGATCCACAGTATCAAAGGCTTTTTAAGAATAACGAAGATCTTTCATTGTGATGCTGTAAAATATTATTTGAACTAAAAGACTATAACATAAAAGCCCGTATGAAAGTTTTTCTTTTAGCAATAGTTTCAGTTTTAGTGAAAGTTTTGGTGATCTAACACACGTACCATTCCTTCTTGACCTGAGTCAACTGAAATGTTGCCGACCGGGGTACTATTCTAGTCACCGACAAAGGTCCATTGTCTCATTTTATAGATACAACATCAATTAAAGCACTATCTCCGAATAGTCCTAAAATTCATTAAAATATATAAAGAAAGCTAACTCAAAATTTACAGACTGTGTTATTTTTTGCATGACTCATTACGTTGAGCGACCTCTATTCCTCTCAGGTTTGTCGATGGGATAAAAGCGACCCGAAAGGTGATCACGAGATCATAGGATGTCAAAGTAAATTTTCCTGTGGTATAGACAAGCCGCAGCTGGAATACACTGCCATTAAGTAAGTAATAGCGGGGCTCTCACAGCAGAGAAACTGTGGTAAGAAAACTTAGTTATCTATCTATCCAATAAACGTTGGTAGTCACATGAACGACCGTCTGCACCACAGAGAAACCAATGTGGAAAGTCACATTTTCTAGCTAGTATCCTGTAACCTGTGTTTAACTTGATAATGGTCATCTATATTGTGGTAAATTGACAGCTGTCGAAACAGGGCATAAGCTGACCAAAATCTTATGACCAGATCGCGGGCTTAGATCCTAATTCATCGTGGTCACATGTTTTTCTAAGGTTTTTCTGGTGACCACTTATTAGCTTTTCATTGATCGAAGGCTCAAGTTAACGTTCTTTAGCCTGTCCTCAAAAGTTATATGGTCCTCCTCTAAAGTTAATTATAATGCCCCCCCCCCCCCCCCCCACAATACAAACGTCTTTAAAATTCTGTCACTTTGCTCTATCTTTGTTAGTTTTCAACACATGACTTTCAAACTTCGCGACTTAACTTTTTTTATGGCGTTCTATCCTGTCGCGTTAGCGTATTTTCGCCAACTGACCCCAATGAAAAGTTGAATGGTCTGTCAACGCATCTGAAAACCTAGCATTTCCGCTTCACTACTGATCGCCACTTGACTCTTGGCTTTAGTCAGCTGCTTTCTGGAATGCAACATCACGGAATGGAGTTTTGATTCTCCAGCGTAAGGTCCTACCGATCGAGCAGAAACCGTTACGAATATATAGCCGCTGTCTTTCCCTACGTCACATACTGCTGGTCAACCTGGCACCCTGGAGGAAGTCGGTAGTGGTGTCCAACGAGGATTATACCCTTTTCTGAGGGGCAAAAAGTGGGGAATAAAAATTAACAAACGGCTCATAAATAAAATGCGTGCGAAACGTCTTAATTTATGTGGATTAACCAAGACACGCTGAAATAACTAGTGAGTTGTACTAATGACAAGTATTTCGAAAGAAGGTTAGAGTAGAAAGCGCATCGTTACACAAGCTCATAAATAAAATAATGCATTTTTTATTTTTGCTGAAC
The DNA here is from genome assembly GCF_958299795.1 of Porites lutea. NCBI lineage: Eukaryota > Metazoa > Cnidaria > Anthozoa > Scleractinia > Poritidae > Porites > Porites lutea. The sequence goes on from NC_133201.1 coordinate 36,073,787, forward strand.
ATGGTCAGGCAGGTACTAGTAATGACATATTTTAGTTGACGCAGGACCTGTCTTCAGTTTATACAGAATACATTCATTAAGCAATACTGAGATGACGGACACCGTAAGTGGGCGGGGAACGAACTAGAAAAAGCAAACAATAAAGAGAGAAAGAATGTTCTAAGGGACCGACCATTAGAAAAGTTATGGGGGCGAGGGGAATTTTCGCGCCGCGGGAATTTTTTTTCGTTATCAAATTCCTTGTGTGAATTTTTTTAGGCCATAGCATGAATATTTTTTAGGGTTAATTGGCGTGCAAGAATTTTTTTTCATTTAATTTTCCCTTGCGCGAATTTTTTTTGTACTTCGTCCGCCCCTCCTCTCCCCCCCCCCCCCCCCCCCATAAGTTTTCTAATGGTCCGTCCCTAATCTAATATATAGATTTAGGCGAACCTAAAAGCGGCCCTGACCCATTAGAAAATAAGTTAAATTTAGTCTACTAAAATGAAATATCATGGGAGAGTTAATTCCGTTAACAGGATTAATAAAACCAAGTGGGTCAATTTCTAAACTAGGAATTTCTTGTGCTACAGATTGGCCAATGATTGTAAAATGATTGTTAAATGCTTCAGCGATATCACCAGGTGACGTGAAAATTTGGTTTCCTGTTTTGACTTGAGACACTTTGGTTGATTTACTTTGCCGAGGTTGGAGTTCATTAATTCATCGCCAGGTTTTACGAGGATCACTTTTGTTTTCATCAAGGTTTTCAGAAAAGTATTTAAGTTTAGCTTTCTTCACTGAGGTATTGGCCTCATTTCTTGTAACTGCTTCCAAATCAAGGGGTCATTTGTAGATGCAGCTTTCTTTTTTAGAAAATCTCTTTTATGTATTTCACGCAACAGTTCCTTTTTGTTCTGAATGGTACATGCTTATCAATAACACTCGCTATCAGGTGTTTCCAAAAGTCCCACATTTCATTTGAGTTATTGTGAGTGGTGACGCGGTTCCAGTCAATCATGCGAAGATCTCGCAAAAATTCAGCTTCATTGAAATTCTTGAGCTGTCGGACTTCAATATTAGAACATATTATATTCAACATATTAGAGCGAAGATGAGTAACTTTGCGTATACGAAAAATAGCAGAGTGATCACTTATACCAACATTAATGACACCTGACTTAGGGATAGAAAATGGAAACCTATTGATGCCAGAAAATTTGGTTATGACGTCAGCGTACGCCCGAACGACTGTCCGTACGGACTCTGGAAGTAGGGGTAAAAAACTCAGTAGGATAGGGAAGTGAGCAGTCCCAGACATGTATGTTACGTTTCGTTTTGGCGCAAAAATAACCATTTTAGGAGCAACCAACGGATTTGGACGAGTAAAAATCTGGATTGAAGTCTCTTGTGTCCGACTTACAACAACATTTTCGCAAATAAATTTCTTAAGCCTTTTATTGCTTTGTGCTTGGTAACACTCCAGGAACAACCAAGTCTGCCCCCTCCCTGCTTGGTCTAAATTTTGACAGGTTGATTCATGAATGAAAAATTATGCATCATCAAGAAATTTGTTTGCTGACAGACTTGCCGACAACGGGAGCCTATTTTTCATTTCAGTTAACTTTTAAAATTATCGTGTTCTTGTCCGGATCCGGATCCCAGTACAAAGAAATCAAGGTTTACGGAAACATCTCAGTCACCCTTAGATTTGCCGTCTGATAAAAATGTTGGTGTACATCTTTCATTGAAGTTTTATTCATGTTTTGATTGTCAGTCATAATTTTGCAAGGTTTAATGCAGCTTTTTTTCCTTTCGCGGACTGTCAGATGGACTGTGTCTGAATTAAGCGTGAATGAAACGTTAAAGTTCAAAGCTTATAAAACGCTCAGAAACTCACTCGTATTGCACTGGAAAGAGCAATCAACTTAACCACCCTCAGTGCCGAACCTCCGTTACACAGCGCGCCTTCCCCTTCAGGGCTTCTAAAATAAAATATTGGAAAAGTCTTTCAAATGACATAGGAAACTCTGCTTCTGTTGAGGTTTTTAAAAGGAGTGCCGGGCTTGAGATAATGAGAATGCGGAAGTAAAGCATTTACTCGTACACCGTTGGTCTATTTTAATTAATTGTTTATTAGCTTTCAATTTTATAATTGTAGTTCGAGGATTCAAACTCAGTTGTAAATTATAAATGTAGTTTTTAGTTATTTCGTACATTACTTAGCCTAATGAGTCTTTAATTAATTAATTCTGAAAAACCCAATTGAGAAAATTAATAAAATGTATTGTATTGCCTAGCAGGCTCTTCTTCTTCTATATAAAATCATGTTTATTGGTTAGGTAATGTTTTAGACATTGGGCAGACTTAACATTCATATTTACATTCATTCATTCATTCTTTAGCCAGACTTGACTTTCTCAAGTCCCAAGGCTCTGGTATAGGGGAGGACCGTATTTCTCGATCAGAATCACTGGGGGTCGAATTCCGTGCTCGTCATTATCTTGAGGGGTATCCCTCGGTTTTTCTTGATCTTCCGTAGGATTGAACATCTGAGATTGGGAGGAATATGGCGTTTTCCAGGGTTTGCTGGCTTAATCGCGGCATTTCGCGCCAAGCTAGAAATCATTATTGCCCATATCCATCTCGTGTTCCATGGGGGTGCAGTATAGCAACGAAAATTGTTTTACTGCCTTAGTTTTGATTGTAGTGAAAATAACCATAGAGTTGGGCCAAGTAAAAATGAGCTCTTTTTCTATTTAAGAAATCCAGACTGGAAGGCCATAATCAGGTTAGAGTGCAATCCTTCGCTGGATAAACCTGATGATGCTAAATTCGAAGTACTTCAGGATAATACTACTACTTACGTAAGTATTTCAAAATAGATTTTTTTATTACTAATTAGTGTCCTATAAAGGTCGAATAAAACGCTCTGTGGTTTAATCATCAGGACTTAAATAACATTTGTTTCGCTTTATTTTTCAGGTATTCTCTTTAAGCCATAAGTGCGCTTGTCCAAATGGTTGTCCAGAGGAAATACCAACTAGCAGTAAGTTACTTGCTCTGCTAACGTTCTTACTTTTGTTTAGGTTTGAAAGAAAAATGATCCTTTCTTAAAGAAACAAATGTAAACATATAGATTTAGCCAAGCCTAAAAGCGAAGCTTCCGTTTAAGTTAATAAACTTAGCCTTGCTCTACTGTGTGGCCCTTGTCATCGTTTTCTGTTACATTTAGTTTTGTAATAAAATATTAATGAGCGAGGTTCGAATGGAAAGCTAAATAGGTTTTTAATATTTCCACATATTTTCTTTTCAAAGTCGGACGACAAACCTTATCTGTAAACCTGTCTCTACATTATGCATCACAATATCCGAGCGTATACGTCACCATATAATGCACTGTTTGTTTGCTATAAAGACAGACCGGCCTAGGACGGTAGATATCTCGATATACCACGTCCAAGCCGACTCTGAAAATAGAATGTGTACGCTGCGTGCTTGCGGCAACCTGTGTTTGCCAAATGAAACAGATACGGGCAGAAAAATATTGCGATATTTACCACTCTTGGCACTCTTGCCACGGATTTTTATAAAAATTGTTCAGCCGGTGTGACAACAATCAGTTTATCATTCTACGTCCAGAAAAAGTCGGGGTTGGAAAAGATCCCCTGTATATTAGCAGAAATTAAAACAAATTGTTCCCAGAGAGGACTAGTACTTACTGAAAAGAGGAAAAGAAAAGAAGACAAGAATCTAATATTAACTTCATGGAAGAAATTACCGTCGATGCTGGTTATATCCAACCAGTCGAAGAATCAGGCACCTCTGTGTTAAAGCTGTGTACCAGAAGGACATTTATCTCCAAGCGTGATAATTTTAATTTTTTATAGTTTGTTTCACTCGGTGTACCTTTTTCTTAAAGGGAGAAGACACGCAAGGACCTGCAAAAGTAAAAGTGACCAGATCTTAAGAATTAGAATTCAAATTATTCTAGCCACAGGAAGTAATTCATATGAAGCTTTCCTAGTCGGGGGGAAGGCAAAATTGGAATTCTTCAGCACAGTTTCTTTTCTTCTTTTTATCTGTGCATACGTTTTGCAACTTGTAGTAAGGACGGCGAGACTCGGGTTTAAACTTAGAACGGAACCTACTTTTCAAACGCGAGAGCTCTATCTGACCCCTTTAGTGTGCGAAATGTAGACCTTAGCAAAGGCTAATAATTTCAAAAAGAAATTTGGTAGTTTTAAGAGATAAATATAAGAAACGAAACTTTCCCTGTGTTTCTTTAAAATTTCAATAGCCATAATGAGGAAGATCGTCTATTGCTGGTCATTCCAAAACCAGCCAAAACTTTTGCAATAGGGTGCACTTCTTAGAGGTAGGGTAAAACGGTAAACAAAAAAATGTAACTTTTTTGCAACATTGCGGCAAGACGAATTGAAAAACTATGTTGCGCGTTTAACCACAAGACTCAAACCTTTTTGGAACATATCAGACTGTTGCAAATCGCGAAAAGTTGTTGCAGAAAATAGTAAGAAGTTCTACTTTTTGGAACAAAATCTGAATATGTTGCGTACTTTACCGGCCAAAGACAAACTTGGTTTGTAGCAAGTGGCGTCCTCTGGTGACGTCAATCTGTGTTTAGTATGACTCCAGGATACTCTTAACCAATCAAAAACCAGTATTCGCGAAACTTGCAACAACCTGAATTGCTGCAAGACAGCTGTTTGAACGTGGGAGTGGTAAAATGCGCAACATAGCTTTTCAACTCGTCTGGCAGTAATGTTGCAAAGCAAAGCAACCTTACAAAAGAAAGCTATAAGAATAATCACCTTCTCCAGTTTAACTTGTTGTACATGTAAATATTTATGGCTACCGTCCCCAACCCCCACTGTTATGGTGTGCACGAGCAGCAATGGTGTGTGTTGGTGGTTAAATCCGAACCGTAAGTTACTCCATCACTGAACACTCAAGTACTTTATTTAAAGACTTGAATGTTATTAAGCTGTCTGATATCATTACCCTCCAACTTGCAGTGTTTCATTTTTGGTCCTTTTGTCAATCCTACTAGGAACATACATAGATATAAAACTAGGTTGTCCTCCAGGATGATTTATGCCATCCCAAAAGCCAGAGCAAATAATGGAACTTTTAACATAGGGTTCCAGGGTGCTAAAGTTTGGAATGATATAAGTGATGACATCAAGCTCCCTTCTCTCAAACGTTTTAAGAAAAAGCTAAAGTCAATTCTTGTTGATAAATATTAATTGCAGATTTATCAACTCTATATGTTTTTCTGGCTTTGCGTTGTTTAATACTGGCATACTTAGCTTTCTTTTGCTCTCTTTCTTTTTCTACTGTGTTTTGTGTAGCTGTGTGTGGTGTGGGGTATCTGACCTTTTGATTTAAACTTCTATTTATAACCTAAGTAATGCTGCCCTATCTTTTTTAGCCCTCAATGGTTATTTTGGGAAGCCTGTACTCTCTCCATATTATATATCTATTAATTTTCTTTGTATTATGTAAATTATTGTTGGGTACAAATAAATTTGTAGTTGTTTTTTTGTTTTTGTTTTTGTTTTTTTTTTCAAGTTGCACTTTTTTGCAACCCGTTTTTTCATAGATTAAAGGAAATCACTTTCTATGGACAGGTCCATCTCAAAGCTCTCCTCCTAGCACTCCAGTGGCAACTATAACACCTAGAACACGAAGTGACAAGAATCTCTCGATAGCACTTCTAATTTCTGGAGGTATTCTTTTAATTACTGTGTGTGTGTTAGTAATATTCTACAAATGTCGCCAGAAAAAGAGTAGTCTTGACACCGAAAGGCGATGTTTCATGGATCAAACTGAAGGCAATGGAGAGGAAAAGGTCACCTATCAAAGCAACAACGTAACCGATCATCTGACTGATCGACAACACAACGTGAACCAAGATCCTATCAAGAGCTTTATCAAAAACCCGATCGGAGGGAGCAGGTCTCCTTCGACATCTTGCAAAATCAGACAGCTTAAAAAAGATAATATCAACAAATTAAACGCCCCATTGTAAGATAGAGCGTAACAGAGAGAGGAAGAGCGCGAGAATTATGATTTGGGAGGCGGTCTCAATTAAAATAATCGTGATTGATGTAATAACCAACTTTCCAGGATTCTCTACAGTTATGTTTCCCCCTTAAAAGAGGAAGAGAGAGCAATCCAATTAATTAATCTTTTGACTATGAAGCAAGTCTCATTCCCTGTCAGTTTAACACATCTCGAGTAGTAACCATAATAAACCCTCTAAGGAAGTCGCTCACTTGGCTTGATATATGGAGCTCTGGATGCAGTATAACGCAAAGAGAGACCGCCTCATTTTACTTACATGTATTTCGTATTGCTTAGTGCAGAACTATCTAGTAAGGTATAGGACTATCTTGAACTACTACGAGAAACGTTGTCTAGTTCATACTATACATACTTATGTATGAGTATACATACTTTTAGTATATACACACTCAGTGATCTTGGTGATTTAAGCAATCTGATTGGTTCGCTATCTCGGACTATTCAACAATATTCACCTCCCAGCGAGTGGATAATGTGTGAGCTCGGTTTTTTTCCCATTTTCTTAGAGAAAGATCTTTTAAAAGTCGACAAAATCCTAGGGTTGACTTTTTATCTGGCAAGAAAAGACTTCGAAGGATTCAAAACAGCGTTTTTCCATTTACTGTTGTTGAGTTTTGTGGTCGATGGATTGTTTACAACTCCCGTTTATTCGCCTAGAGGAGGCCGTTTGGTGAACTCATCGTTTCCCAACATGAAAAATCTGGCCCAAAAACGAAGTTTATTTACGACAAACAAATTTGAAAGCAAATGTTTGCAGAAATTCTACATTTCAAGTAAACACGAGAAAGAATGCTACATGAAGACGACGTCTTACCTCGAGGAACCGAATCGCCATTTTTGTCAGCACTTCATGCCAAGAACGACACAACAAACCTTTTCGGCTATAAACTTGGCGAGTCAACAGAAAACAACAAAGCGCTTCTTTTCTTCTCAGGTAAGGGAACAATTCAAACTTTTAGCGGTTCCATTTAGGGTGGCTCGATACAGTTTTCCAGGGCAAATACCACCCACGTTTGAGCATAAACTACGTCGCCATAAACAAAGTTTTGAAATAATTGCCACCACAGTTGTACTAGATAAAGACGAAAATTTGTTGTGATCAGGGTTGCAATGACATCGGACTTGTCATAGCAACGAAATGACGCTATTACCTATTTTACTTACAGCAGTATATGTCGGCACTGGGAACTGTTCTTCCAAAATCATTCACGGAAGCTTTTTCGTCCAATAGCCGCCTCGATGTTCGTGAAGTTTAAGCGAAATCTGTAAGAGCGTTATCGAGATATTTTGGGATAAAGATTTTGTGGTTAGAAATACGGTAAAAAATGGATTCGGCTGTTATCTGTAGAAAACGAAGCGCTTTTGACATGCAATTTCACCTCATAATAGTTTCCATCTTTTTAAAAACGTGTGTGAAAGATCATGGAGATAGCTCCAGCCGATTGCTAGAAGGAAAGATTTGATTAGTATGTATCCAGGCGCTCTTGTTAGCGGTTTTTGAATATTTTGGTCTACTTTAACAAACTAGCAAATAGTTTTTAAACCGCTCGATAGAATTTTTTTAAAATTTAAGCTTCTTAAGATTAACCTTCCTTTTATCTGACCTTTTAGTTTCAAGATTATTGATAAACTGTAAGGGCTTGAATTCGCTAATATTTTGGCTGAAATTTTGTGTTTACAAGTGTGAGCCTCTCATTATTCAGGGTATTGTCTCCAAGTTTCATATTTTCGTGCACAACAATAGCTAGAATTTTTGCATATGTCAAATGCATTGTTAGTTACTGCTGTTCACGTGAAAATGAAACTTGGAGACAATGCCTTGAATAATGAGAGGCTTTCTCTTGTAATGACAAAACTTCCGACTTCCGAAACTTGGGAGGTATTGACCCTGAAAAACTGTATCGAGCCACCTTAAGTCATTACACTGTTGTTAGCGAAGTGATAAGCTTGTGAATTGCCATGTTTGAAGATTCTACAAAGATCTATTTTTAAACTGTTGCGTGTCTAGTTGACCTGATCTGCCAATCAAATTGTACTTTCTAATGGTTTCCTCTCTGATTTTGTTGAGATCACTTCGTGTGTATATACTAAAACAATTATTCTTTTCAATCTCGGTGAATAGTGGCTTTAGGAATATTTACCTCGCCACTTCGTGGCTCGGTAAATATTTTGCCACTATTCCCCTCGAGTTCAAAGAATAATTGTTAAATGTATCAGTCATCTGCTATTTCAGGGTTTTTTCACAAATGTATATTTTTGAGCTATTAAAGATCAAAACAAATACCATGTGCGCACGTCAAGTTTTTATTCTTTTCAATCTCGGTGAATAGTGGCTTTAGGAATATTTTCGTGGCTCGGTAAATATTTTGCCACTATTCCCCTCGATTTCAAAGAATAATTGTTAAATGTATCAGTCATCTGCTATTTCAGGGTTTTTTCACAAATGTATATTTTTGAGCTATTAAAGATCAAAACAAATACCATGTGCGCACGTCAAGTTTTCTAGTCGAATATGCAGGTGGGGTGGTGCATGTTGAACCTGTCTAGGTAGTTTCCACGTCAGATTGTACTGCTTGAGTTCGAAAGCTGGTAAAGCAAAAGATACAGCGTCGTTAGATGATGCTGGTAGTAGTCATTAGGGATGATTTACTTCAAATTGAGGCCTAGCAAGTGCTCAGTAAGTTGTCTCGGTTTACGTGCCTTCCTGCATACCAATAAGTGTCTGGTCATTTCTTTTCATATCTTAATAAATTGCTTAAGAAAAAGTGCGTCCCTCCATGTCGTGTGTGTTTTTTATTTATAAGTGCCTTGTAAGAACTTCGCTAGGCACTTACTGGATACTTGCTAGTCCTCAAACCCAGGTTAAGCATCCCTACCCTTTCCAAACCAACTGTATTTTGAAATTGTTTGAAAAGTAGTTAAAATGTAATTAAATGATTTAAAAACTATTTTTACCTCAATCTGGGGTATTTTTATTATGTTTTACGAATAAAACCAAAATAATCATAGAGAACTCAAAACTGTTATCAAATCTTGGCAGGTTTTCCCTGTAACTGAAACCCATTTTGAATTAAAACTACATTTTAAAAGGGTACTTCAACTATATTTTCAGAATAAGTGTAATGAATACTCAAAGCTATTTTCAAATACCATATTTAAACCATGATTTGAAAAGATTAACGGTTTGTTATAATTATTCATTCAAAATATTTCTCCGTTTCTGATTGGCTAAAAGCACACGCATAATTCACCATAGCCAACTACTGTTGACCAAATTTGGAAGAACTTTGCGATTAATCAACCGAGGACGTCGAAAGTGCAGCACAGTTGCAGGTTAATGCACCATTAACCGAGAAGACCCGGGGACGAGGTCGAGTTGTTTTGGTTGTGAAAAGAAAAATAGCCGAACAGTTAGCGGAACATTTTACTCGTTTCACGACGAACTATTGTCTAAAACATAGCAAGAAGACAACTCGACGGACAACATCTGCTATTTGGAGTATATTTGCAGACCTGAACAGCCCTTCATCTTCTAAACATGCACTATCGAGGTGAAGTTAAAATCGACGAAGTTAAGCATGTTTTAGCTTGTTTTTAAACTAGGAATTATTTTGAATGAAAAATAAAGCAATTAATGAATTCGGCTGAGTAGGATATTTAACAATTACTCTTCGACCCCAAATGGGCTCTGAGTCAATAGCCCTTGAGGCCGAAGGCCGAATTGGCTATTGACTCAGAGGCCATGAGGGCTAGACGTAAATCCCTTTTTGCCGCCAAAAATCCGGCGCTATTCGCTACTAGTGGGCTATAACATATAGCCTAGTAGTAGCTCAACCAATCAGAACGCAGCATTAATAATAGACTACTAGTTGGATTTTACTAAAAAGAATTATGCAGATCTCGGGGGGGGGGGGTTCCATCTCAGCCTTCGGCCTCGATCTGCATAATTCTTCATATCCTACTCAGCCTCATTCATTAATTGCTAAATAAGTAACTTTCTCGGTGACATGGTAGTGAATCCAACCGTCGCAGCAGTGTGTGTTACATTACATGTCTGCTTCCCGAATGTTATTCGTACTATGATTAAAAACTGAATCATTGGATATTGCAACTCTAGATTTTTGATTGGCTTAGGTATATTCAATTTAAGCGTCAGTTCACGACTCGAGCTAGTTTATGAGAAGAATATAACCAACTCGTATCTAACCGGCGCTAGTGGAATAATTACTAAATAGTACCCCAGACTGGACAAAAGAGGGTGAGATTTCCGCACAGTTCCATACTATTTCACAAAAATAGTTCATATGAATAGAGTCCAAACATGCACACAATAAATGAATCGGGGCTGTACAGAAAACTTACCCAAATGAGGTTTGATACTGCTACTTCTATCACAGGCAAGCTACTTGTACGGGCAGAAACAAAGATTTCCAATTTTGGAAAGAATCTGATCAAGAGAAGTTAAAGAGCAGTTACTGAAGACTGGATTGTGATCACTTTCTGTAGTAAGGAACTGTAGTTTACAATCAGCCCTGTTGGTAGCACAAACGTACAAAGGTATGAAATTAAAGAGGAAGTCTAAACTTGTCAGTCGTTTTCTTATCATATCTTGTACCAAAGTACACAGAACAAGCCGTTGCATTCTTAACTAAAGCGGTTTACTAGGAGGCCGAAATGATAAGTTCTACTCAACAGGAAGCGATATAAAAAAGGTTCTTGCCTGGTCGTTATGACTCTTGCTGTTCAATCATCAATCATCGATATCTCATTTTGTTCTTCTTGAGGTAACTGTCTAGGTTTTGAAAAACTTGATATGTAGTAAAATTGAAATGAAAATATAGTTTCATTTTGTGACGTTTACTCTATGAAGCTTTTAAAGTCAATGACTTTTGTCAATTTTATCCACGACAGAGTAAATAAGATTGATCAATTAACATTTTGGCTCTTGTGCACTAGTTATTGATTTTAGCAGAACGAAGTCCAAGAATCGCGTAAAACACCGTCAGTTACCGTTCTTGTGTACTAGGCGGTCGAAAACTTTGCTTTTATATTAACTCTGACCTCCTTTCAGCATTTGCGGCTTTTGTTGAGGACAGAGTGATTGTTGTCCCTAAAAGGTTAAATGTTCTGACAGGTCAGCAGTCTTTCATCAGAGCTATCAGGATACCGCTGTACGTCTGCTTTCGAGTCTGTTTCGGCGACGAAGCTTAATCCTCTTGTATATCATGCTTGTTTTGCTCTGAGCCCGCATGTCACCGCGGTTTCCAGAAAAGCGACGTGATTCATTTGAATCTCGATTGATGTATTAAAAGAAAAGGCGGGAAAATAGCGCGCAGATGGCAAGTGGGTCGCAAAATTTTTTTGGGGGGATCACTTTCTTGGGGAGCTTGGCCATTAAGCTTAGAACAGTAACGGAGCCTTCTCATTTAGTATCCAGTCCTTCCTGAACCGTTTGTATGCAATGTTCAGCTGGCCGCAGAGGCTGAGGTTGCCCTGAGAATAGTGATTAGGGTTAAGCACTGACTCGATAAACGGTTAGCTTCTATTTGGGGTTAGGGTTGTTGCTATATATCTTCAAATCAAGCCATCAATCGTCAGCAAATCCTTAGTGGCGTATTGGTATGGGAGATGGACTGCAGATTCTACGCTTCCGGTTCGAGTCCTACTCATGCCGTTCTACATTTTTTTCCTTAAAAATTGAAGATACTTAGACTCTTTACTTATCAATTTCAGGTAGGAAAAGGGAAATGTCTCAGAATGTGTTGTGAGAGGGAAGTGTCAGTTTGGAGTATGGAGATGAGTGCTCCCCAAGAAACTGATCTCAAAAAAAATTTTCGCAAGCGGGACGCTATCAAGCATGAACGCGTTGTAAGAGGCCTATCTTGGCGGTGACCACAAGGTAGGGCACGATTTAATGGGTCATCATAGGGTACTTCTGTCGGTTAAAAACAATGCGGGAAATAATAACATTTTTCTGCGAAAATGCGACTAAACTTTTCGAATAACGCTAAGTAATTTTGCCTCACTGAAAAGCCCAAAAATATGCTAGCATAATTTTTAAAAAGCCTAGCTTACAACGTACCCTCAAATTTAATCACGGCACAGAATTTGGACTTGGAGCGTGGGCGTTGGTGTCAGGATATGAATTTGGGGATTTGGGGATTTTGTGCGTACGTCTGAAAAAATCCTGGCTTGCTACGCCCTGGTTTGAAAACAGTGCCTCTCTAAGAAACACAAATCCTCCCTCTAAAACAAACGCCGTCCCAACCAGGGAGAAAGGCTCACCGTACCGACAGAGCAGAAAATTGTAACTGAAATACCTTGTAGATACGGCGACACAAAGCTCCAGTTGACATAATCTTAAAAATAATAATTTTCATTCAAGGTGATATCCGTACCATGCGACAAAAACAAGAGACAGTTCGATTTCACATGATATGCAGCGTTATCGTCCCCTAGTCAGATAGTCCAAGAGGGCTCACGTTTTGAAAACTGATAAAAACTCCGGGTAAAAACTACGTGAAAAAGAAACCGTAAACAATGTTACCGACCAAACACCTTTTTAACATTATAACATTATACTTATCTGGAACACGAGAACACGAGAAGGAGTTCTTGAGCACCTATATGAGTGAGGGTAAACAATTAACACTTACATTTTTTTGTTTAAGAGTGTGTCCATGAGAAAACCAGGCGGAACCAGGCAGGGGGTGATAATGCTCAAATCACCTATTTCGCTCAAAATCGGCACAAATGTTAGTTATCAGGAGTTAACTTATGTGACAAAATGTCACGTCAAAATATTAAATTCTCTGGGAGATCCGGGCTCCCCTGTAAAAATTGCCATTTTGCCCGTTTTATGCATAATTAGTTAGCTAACTTTACGATGCCAGTGCAACAAACAGAAAAGCCACCTGGAACTTAAATGCACTGAGAGATCTGAGTTCATAAGACCTTAAGCACAATAAACCGTTTAAAGTCGCCGATTCGATTCCCCCCCCCCCCCCCTCTGAGCCCCCTTAAGCTGGGTCATCATTTCCATGTTTTAAGTAAGTCGTCGAAAAATTAGGGTATTTTATTCCCCAACACCTCTGATGAGCAACAGCTTCTCTTTATAACTTTTGCATGAATAGTTAAAGCCATCACTTACGTTGAGAAAAATATCATAAAAAGTTTGGGTAATTCACTTTCTTCTATGTGTTGACATAAACTGTTCATGTGACTGAAAGACTTTTGCATATTTCATCAAAATTCAGGCCCTCACAATAGTCGTTTGATTGCCTTTGAATGAGAAGAAATCGAACAAAAAATTCATCAGACAATGATTTAACATTAATAAGGGTAAAATCGTTGAAATTGTCGTGGAAAAAACTCTAACAAGGATTTTTGATAGCTTACATACGCGATCTTTTCAAGTAAAAACAACATAAAAAGATTTAATTCACAGTTTTACTTACTTCAGTAATTTCGCCCTAAAAGCAATATAAACGGTCAATAAAATTCATAAACGTATCTCTTAGATGCCTCAACTGCTAGTTTGTGCCCGCTTTGATTTGTTCCCCGTGCCACCTTCGATGTCCAGTTCAGCGTAGTTCAGCGTCGTGACTCGCTGTACGACTAAAATTCCTTAGCCATCAGTTTAGGCACCAAAATCCAAATCAAGTTGTTTTAGGAAAAAACAATAAGAAAGGTAGAAAGCCGATTTTTAATCCATGGAAAGAATTATTTCTGCCACTGTTGTAGCTCAATTCACATGTTACAAACGACAACAACGAAACATCCGCCATCTTTGACATTAACTGGGGCCCGCATTTTTAAGCAGCTGTTGACCACCTTACGGAAACATCGTATCGGGAGTTAGGAGCCAGGAGCCAGAGTCCAGTGAACAAAATTCAGTTTAAAATATGACTTTCCGACATTCTCTGAGATAATTTTATTGTTATTGTATGCTAACAAAAATTTTAGAATTCCAAATCTATTGGCAACTTTATTCAGACCATGATTATAAATGATCCCATTTCTTTTCAAACTCAGAAATAGAAGTCGCTTTGCTTTCGTGTTTTGGAAAGAAATATTTTTTCTACTTTAGTTGCACGTCAAATAACAGCGAAATGAAGCCGGATCTTGGTATAGACCAGCTCAAAGGGACAAATAAAGCGTTAGATACGTCCAGATTGGCTTGCGACACGAAGTCCACTTTTTTTTCATACTGAAGTCCCCACTTCCCGGAGGAATGGCAAAATTGCGTACAAATGCCCTACCCTGCTGCTGGCACCAGATTTGACTGTCATAAACACTGAATTTTTGACCTAGCACGGTCTTTTGGGGGTCTTATAAAGCGTAACTGTGGCAGTAAGTTTCCCAAGTACAATTCAAAATACACCACACTTTCACATTGAGTTAGATCTTTTTCTCCAACAACCGCTTCCAGATGTTTAACACACCCTTCCCACATTCCCTCAAGAGACTTCAACTGTTATAGTTCAATTTTAAATTTCTCACCCTACCCAGGTAAGGTCAATTTTCTCGTCCTAGACATCCTCGGAAGGGCCTTTTTGTGTACTCTTGCACCAAAACCAGTTCAGTGCCTAGGTTAGTGTGCCGTGCTGAGGCAGGCAGATCTTGAATTATGGACAGACACAACAATTAAGTTACAGACGTTTGATGTTCCGGTCCGTGCGTGGTCGGAAGACACCCAGTAAATAATGCCCATGGGGTTACCCAAGGAAAATTAGGGTTTTACGAGAGTCAAACTGCAGGAGGTCTTTAACGTGGAAAAGTGCGAACACATCTAATTTTTGAAGTGAATGTACTATATGCAATTTTTAAGTTACATTATACTATAGATAAATCTATTTTGTTTCTGCTTACAACTTAAGAAACTCTGAGGGAAGGCTGACCCTGTCCAAACCAAACACCAATTATTTGAAACGAAGCTTCTCTTACAGCGGGGCCATGTTATGGAATAACTTGCCCAAAAACTTAAAAAACGCTACATCCGTTGAGCATTTTAAGCGAAATATCAAGAAGGTAGCTGATATATCGGATTCCCACACGGCAATCATGTAAAGCAGTTGTAATTAGTTTTAGTTTTTAACTTAAGCTTAACTGATGATTTTCCGTGTTTAAATAAAGATTTACATACATACATTTACGAGAAAAAGGTGTCCTTAACTGGATCTGGGCGCTTACAAGAATGAATTTCATATGCAGCACAGTTATTAAAGTGGAATTCAGCCACTTTAACAGAGGTGTAAAGGTTAGATAGCCCTTTACGGAAGCTTCTCCCAGCTACAAATTAACACTGGGAATTCAAAAGACTGTTTTTTTGGTGTATAGTTATGCTGTTGTTCTGGTCTTGTTGTAATTTAGGTAAAAGCATAAAATTCAGTTTGTATTTTCAAGTTTAACCAAACGTGTATGTGAAAAAACGATAACTCTGAAACGGATATATAAGAATGATTCATAACAGTGACAAATAGCGATGTGACTGTGGACATGATATGAAAAAAAAATACATTCAGAGGCGGATAACATTTTCTTTCGGGTGTCTGCTTACGAGAGCTTTAAATCAAAGCTAACATCTAATTCGCCGGTAAACCCTTTGAGTGTCCGCGGCCGCCTACGGGAATGTAAAAATCCAGGATTTGAGTGAGTTGAAACAGGGGTTTGTGATGGCGGTCGTAAGTAGAGCTATTCACTATATACGAGAGTGTCCGTTAAGGAAACGTCTACTGCATGAATCCGCATATAACAGCTTAAATGAGAAGTGAATATTTAACAATTATTCCTCGAGCCCGAATGGGCTCTGAGTCAATAGCTCAGACTCAGAGGCCATAAGGGCAAGAGGAATAATTGTTTTAGTAAAATCCAACTGGTTGGTCAAAAATATCGAGACAAAACAACTTTTAATTAGCTAGTTAAAAGTAGACTTTAATCCCTTTTGCCGCCAAAAAGCCGGCGCTTTTCGCTACTAGTGGGCTATAACATATAGCCTAGTAGTAGCTCAACCAATCAGAACGCAGCATTGATAATAGACTACTAGTTGGATTTTACCAAAACAGGATATTGGCGCGTACAAACAATAGATAGTGTATTCCGCAGTCCGGAGTCCGGTAGTCCGGCGTCACAGATTCCATCGTTTAGGCAGAGTCCAAAGTCAAAGATGCAGGGTGTTCGAGCAGTTGGTTGTTTTCCGTAGATATCGACGGATTGTCAGTGATCCTTCTTGTCCTTTGAGAATCACTTTCTTCCTTCTGACTACAACTTATTTCAAAGACCTCGAATGTTCCGTGAAAAGCCGACACTTTTAATTTTGCAATGTTTCAAGATGTTTCATTACCTCGTCACGAAATAACACCACAGAAGACCAGACGAAACTGGAGCAGCAAATCTGGACTAAAGCATCTGAGAGACGTGTATGTAACATTTATTCACAATCTTTTATCCTTGTTGGGTCTTGTTGCACCTACAAGTTGGACCGATCGAAGTTTTGAACTAAATCTTTTGCTACTAGTGTTTAATCAAGCGTTCCATAAAATATTCGTCAAAACGTCCATAAATAACACAGAAAACAGGCCTCAGGTGACACTTTCTAACAATTCTGCTATTAATATCGATAATGACGCATCTGATTTGTGACTTCTCGCCAACTTTGTGCAGTTTGTGCTATTTAAAAAAAAAAAACGAATGTTACGTTTCGTCCAATTTTTGTCAAATGACAAATAAGCGTCAAGTCAGATGTACATTATACGTCATTATTGATAAAGTATGAGATTGCCCAAATATTTTATGATTGATTTGATAACCTTAAAGATGTTGTTCAAAGAAGGTTGTAGCTCATGGGAGATGTTAGCCACTAATATACCTTAAATTTAGGTTTTGGTCAAAACAGTGAGAAGATGCCCTTACTTAAGGCTAAATAATAGGAAGAGATTGAATCAGAGAGTAAAAATAAATTACTGAGTATTAAGTCTGATAAACGTAGAAGATAATAAAGTCAATAAAGTATATTAGGTTTGAAGTTGTCTTTTCTACTTGTTGAACGGCCAAACCAAAGTCAGCTAATTAATTATGCAAAAATGAGTAGATTTTGTCATTTTTAGGGGGGGTCCCTGTAAATTCTTAGGGGATTCAATATTGCGACCTTATCTTTTGCTGAAGTTGATACCTCACCACACCCATCATTTGTGCCAAGTTTGAGCGAAATCCGTGATTCGAGCATTATCACCCCCTACCTGGTCCTTTCATGGACACACTCTTAAATTTTGTTGTTAAAACAACTCTAATCTGATTGGTTCTTGGTAGTTTCTTTTGTGTTTTCAGCCAATCAGAAACCATTTGTAATTTGCACTCGTGTTACAAGTTTTGCACTCGTGTTACAGAACAGCTGCACTCCTCTCTCAGCCAATCAGAATAGAGCAAATTTTTTGGTGTATATTATTACTCTTAAAAAATATATTCTCTCTCTCTCTTCCCACATAGTCTGTAGAGAAAATATCGTTAAGAGGTTTTTACAGTGATTTTAACATGTTTCACGGAGGTATTTACAATGGTCCCTCAATGTCTGTCTTCAGGGGCAGCAAAAAAATAATGTCAATATAACAGAGCAAAACAATTCAATAACAGAAACTGGCTTTTTTGACAAAGTAATATAAAAGGTCAAAAACACATAAAAAACATTGCAGTATGACAATTTTTTAATAATTCAATAGTAATTAGAGACACGTAGGTTAGTGGTCACATTTTATGATAAACAAATTCTGAGGTCTCTAAGACTAGTTTACATGATGCAGGGAAGTCTGAGGGACTTAAAAGGCTGCTTGCCTTGGGGTGAACCTCACTCAAAACTAAGACAAAATAAAAGAGCTTTATAAAGTGGGAATCAGTACGTGAAATCAAGCACAAGAAAAATTATAGTAACAATGTTTATTTTTGTAATTTACGGATCAACATCAACAAATGGGTAGAGAATCCCTTTCAATGACAGTTTTGATGAAAGGCTGGAACTACCGGAACGATTCCCTCAAAAGTATTTTGTCCAGCATGTACCTTTGAGTTAGTTGTTTGTGCAAGCTTGTGTTGCCGTCCTTGTCACCTGGGCCTGAAAGAAGACTTCAGTGGATACCCGCTTTCGTACGAAGTAACACGTCCGAAATAGCCTGCTCTCTCACTTTGCTCGTTTTCCGCGATCTGCATTCTTTCTCCGCTTCATTGAAAGCCAACTTGATCAGAATGACAGCATTAATTTATGACATTTCTCTGCGAGAATATAAACATTTTGAATCACCGCGCACAGAAAATTGAATAAAAATCATGCACACAAAACTGAAGGGGGGGTCTGTGGGGCACAGGGTTAAACTGACACGTTGTTAAATGTTATGTATAACTTCAAAGAACTGAAATGTTCTTTAAAGGATGTTTTGCAAGGCTTAAACAGTATTAAAAGACTTAATGATTCCCATAAGTTGCCAAAAATTTAATCAAGTTGCCCCAAAAATCAAAAGTTGCTTCAAACTCTAACAAACAAACTTTTTCAAAATAGAGAATTCTATAACGTTATACCCATTAAAATGTAAGAGGATGGAGCCAGGAAGAAAAGAATCGTAAATGAGTTTTGTCTTCCATATATTAAGCCTTGTCAACCAAAAACTGCTGATCCCTGATAGCTTTCGCTTCGTCTGGTGCAATTATCCTCGCTAGATCCTGGGACATCTTTTCCCGAGCTGTGGCTCGCTGGGGACGAATGTGCAAGATTTTGAGCATTATTAAGTCCTCTTCCTTCGTTTTTAGCTGAGTGGTCGACCCTGACATTTTCACGAATCAAAGGCTGCTGCTCTTCATTGAGGTCCTCCACGTGGTGCTGGCCCTGCCCGTTGTGCGCCATACATCGCCAAATGCGCCTGCGGTACACAAGCAGTGTGCCAACTAAAACAATGAATGCTGCAGCAGAAAGTGGTAGAATGTACACCAGCTTGTCTTTTTCGTCGTGAGAATCAGGTCCTGTCCGCAAGGATGGTTTTCATATTCGGAAAGAAAATGAAAAAAATAATAAAGGTGAGAGCGTTAATAAAGCAAATCCAGGTTTTTAAATTCTTTCCGCCCAAAATTTGATGCTTGGACACTCTAAACTGATTTTTTAAAATAAGCTGAGAAAAATATTTGTCAATACAGATCAAAATTTAAGCCAGGGTTGGTGCTTATCGGCCTTCGAACGAATGACCATGGTCGCAGATCTGTAAGTTAAGAGAAGAAATCGGGGCGTGTCCTGATGACGTCACAAGGAGAAGCAACTTGTCACTTAGGCAACACTAGCCTCAACCACAAGTTGCTCCAAATTTTCTGAGAAGTTGCCCTGAAATTCTTCAAAAATTGCCCGAAATTACCAGAATTTTCTAAAAAGTTGCTCAAAAGTTGCTCCTTATAACAGCCATTTTCAGAGTGACAGCCACTTTTTGCCAAGAGCCGCTGGTGAGGTACAATAATACAATCTGAAACTACTGCCTTTTTGGTATTCAACGCATCTAAAGCGGGTGACATTGAATGTACAGCATTTGTATAATGTCAATTGTTTTCCTACAAAATCAGAGTACTTTACCTTTTACACAGAAGAAAACTAAAAAATTTAAGTCTTCCCAATAAAAATGTCTTACTCATAGTCTTCTTTACGCGTTTTAAACAGACCCTAAATCAGTCAGTATACTTTATGTAAACAGAACGTTGTGAGACAAAAACCCTTTCAGGTCAAGATCTTATTTCTCTTTCGTTTTCATTGCGCAAGTACTTGTTTTGATAGGGTCGTTTTTGTGCGAGGCATAGAAGTTAGAGTTAAAAAATTTTCCTCCGAACTACTATGTTTTGATAGCACCATTTTCAGAAACTTGGTCGTTTAATAACAACCATTTACCTCAAACCGCGGGTATTCAGCCTGAAGGGGGGAGGGCGGGTGGGTGGGGCACAGGGTTGAATTCACACGTTGTTAAATGTTATCTGTTACTTTAAAGAGCTGAAATAATCTTTAAAGGATGTTTTGTAAGGCTTAAACAGTATTATACAACTTTATGATTCCCATAAGTTGCCAGAAATTTAATCAAGTTGCCCGAAAAATCAAAAGTTGCTTCAAACCGCAAAAGTTTTTAGGGAGTTGCTCCACTTGTGGCTGAGTCCACGCGCCAATGTCTCAATTTTGTTACACATAAGAGCGGTTATGTCTCTGAGAAACTGTATCGAAACACCTTAACGCGTCACACGTTCCTGCCCCATAAATGTCTCCTGAAACAAGCGGTAAAAAACATCGACCAATCACAGCAAACGTCCAGATCTGAGAAGTGCACCTGAACCTTGAGCATTTTCGCCCGAAGCTCAGCTCCAGAAAAGAATCGAAAGGTGAAGACTATATTTTAAGAACAAACTACCCAGTTACTCACACGCCTTGGTACTAGAGACTGCCCTCACGATCTCACTCAATAAATTACCTCGGAGTTTCAATTTGTTTAACGGGAGTCGGCTTTACTACGAAACAATAAAGTGCGAAATTAATTCTGCCTTTTGTTCAGTTACAACGTACAACCCTGCCGTTGCCTTACCCACAGAAAAACTTTATGAGTAAATGACATCTAATCCAGCCTCTACAAAGAGAAATATACAAAACGCCAACGCTTATCTCCTAAATATTTTTGTCCAGAGCTAAACTCTTTGGTCACGTATCACACTCTAGCGAGTTTGTACGTATGTGCTTGGGTTGTCGACACTTTGTCTTCAACAGTGCTGATTGGTTCTCCGATAATCTGCACGTGAGCTCCAGCTGATATTTGCCTAACAATGGAAAAGGAGTTTTACCACCCGATTCAGCAGACGTTTGTGGTGCAGGAACGCGTGACGAACCCCTAAGAACGTCTGCGTGGGAGGCTATCCAAAGTTTGGTTGTTTTTTGTTTCCTGTGAGTAGAATGACGCGACAATGCTTAGAGTGGTTGAGAGGAGCAAAACTACCTATTTTGGCCTTGGAAATAGAAAGTGTTGGAAAAACGTGAAAATGTCGATAAGGGCAAAGTGACTTAACTAATTTTGTCGCCGATTGCGGGTACACGAGCGGAGATGTAAAGTTTATCCAACTCAATAAGGCGCCCATACTTATTGAAAGCGTGTATAAACTTTAGCGAACGTAAATTAACCATAAAACGTCTATTTACCTTCCGTACCATACACTTCAACTCTGAGACAACTCCGGTTAACTTGCTTGGTTGGGTAGAAGCGAATAAATTTTGCAGGAACTAGCTTTAGTAGCCTATGATGGTCCACTATGTCGCTGCTATTGCTCCTGAGAAACTCCTAGTCAAATTAAAGCAAATAGTTGACGCTTTCAAAATTGCTGATATAAAATTAATTTTTAAACTTATTTTAAGTACAGCTTAAAAAACGGGCAGGATTGTATTTAATTACCAGGTTTAAAAACTCGAGGCGAAGCCGAGAGTTTTTACACCTGATAACACGCAACTGCGAGTTTTCTGAACGGCTTCAAAACCTCTGATATAGATCAACTCATTCTGATATAGATCAACTCATTCTTACACTAATAGTTAGATTTGGGGTTAACGCTATTTTGGTCGAAAAGATTGGACGTAAAGTTTAGCTGCGTCTTTTTCAGATAATATATAGATTTAGGCAGGGCTAAAAGCGAAGCTCCAATTAATAAATTAATCATAACTATAACAAAATTCTTAAACCTGATTGGCTATCAACTGCCCTGATTTCAGCCTTAACAGGACAGTTAAATAGGACAGTACGTGTCATGCCTAAGTAATTGGACAGTACGCGCCATCACGCGCGCGCTTAAATGACTTTTTTTTTCACTGCTAGCAAAAAAATCTCGAAATTTCTTGTGTTTTGATTAAAAAAAGAGCTTAATATATCACAAATTTTGTTAAAGTTATGATTAATTGGTAACAGAACTTCGTGTCGTCCAATTCGGTCTGTAATCATACTCGTAATTAAACAAATCGGACTCCCGCTACGCGGTCGTCCGATTTTGTTAATCACTCGTATGATAACAGACCGAATTGGACTCCACTCAGTCCTGTTACCATTACTTATAATTTAAATCAAACAATAAACTTTTAATCCACAAATCGTTTAACTTAAGGGCACATTCATGTGACTTTTAAGGGAAAGGTTAAGTTATTTTAGAGTGAAACATCTTACATCGAATTGATAACCTTATATGTACACCAAAAAAATAGCAAACATCCTCGATCACATTCAAGATCACAGTAGATTTGGCCTCGAAAACAAATTCTTGGAAAACAAATCACGCCGAATTTTTTTGCGTTCGACAGGTTTACTTTACAAATTCTTGCCAACAAATCTGGGGGTGTTTAAACCAACCTTTCATAATTTTTATACATCACATTTGAGGTGAAACAGTACTATTTATCACACAGACCACGGACAGAATGCAGTATTTCACAATTTTTCAAGACAAATTGCACTCAGTCAATATTCAGGACGATCAATCGTAAAGCGAAACCGTTCAAAAATTTCCAAAATCACCCATATGGCCAGCCGGTTCTCGTTTCTATAGTGTGAGCTGTCAGTGTGGTCGAGTGTTTGAATGAACTTTAAAAGAGTTACACTTCAACATAATAGCGAATTTATCATTAATTTTTTTGGTTATTTAATGGTTTCAGTTATAACAATGTGTAATCTTATAAAGCGTTTGATACGCGAGACATTTTTGAGTACTCCTGCAAGCGATGTTCATGAACGATGAAAACAAACGGCACAGGCAAGCGATTAAAATTGCAAGAGAGACTACTAACAATCAAAAAAAGAAATATAATTCGGTGAAACATTTACAGAGACAACAATTTTCATTCATGAAGACAAGTATTAAAGTGTCTCTAAAAATCCTGAGTCTCGGCGTTAAGCTTAAGCCGGCTTCCCGGCGCGGGTGTTTACTGTTTTCCAAGGTGAACTCCACGAAGCAAGAAAATCGCTCAAAGTTTTCTTTCTACAGCCAAATTTATAACTAAATATTCTTCGGAACGTTTTCTTTCTATTTGTGGTGAGCAAATATATCTGAAGGCTTTTTAAAGTTCTGTAAGCTTATATCAAACCTGATACTAGGTCAGATCATTGACTCAAACTACGGCTACAAAGTGCATAAACTTGCCGCATAAACTGTCAGCTTGCACTCTGCAAGACTTCATGAAATTAGATATAACAAAAACAAACATCAGATGCAATAGTTACTCAGGCTTACCATTCGAGATTCAGTTCCTGAAAGCTATCAAGGAAGGCCACAGTTGCTTGAGACTTTTAAACGCTCTTACGCATTAAGCAAGGTGAAAAACGAAAACGATGCCATCCGAAATCGAATTAGACGCGTTTCTCAACCAAAAACCCAGTAAACAAACCAGCCATGAATAACAGAAGACTCTTGATAGCAGCTGTATTTCATTTTGTACATCCAGAAGAAAAAGACAGTTAAAAACATCACAAGTTGACACAAAACTTTTCAGCTTCAGCTGTCAAAGTAAACAACTTTCAAGATGCTGCATAATTTTTTCGCATTAACTCACCTATCAAATTTTGACCAATCAGAGTATAAAAATTGGTCGTAGAGCGTGACCAACGCGTGACCATGATGAGATAACCCCGCCTGTACTTTTAAAAAAACTGGC
>NC_133201.1:36107553-36152553 GCF_958299795.1 Porites lutea
ATGAAATTCTGATGGAAACGTCACGGAATACCACAACAATTTTCAACGGGATGCAAAACGGTCAACAGACTCTCAACAATATCGGACACAACAGACTCATTATACTCCGGCCATGGATTGAAGAATACATCCCAAAGATAAAGCAAGGCCAATCCTAGAAGTTGACCAATATTCAGTTGAAGATATGCTCTGGTCGTAAAAACATTTCAACTACAAGGCCAACTACCATAACAGAGAGCAACGACGAAAGGTTTATTTTGGCAATGACGTTGAAAAGAACAAGCAAAAGATGCCCCAACTTTACTTTACGGCTGTAATTAACGAAATGACCAATCAAGTATCTGTATTAAAAAAGTAAGCCAAGCACTCAAGAACATCTAGAGTCGCACGTCGTACAAAAGGTGCTATGATCGAAGCTAATGAATGTGCAGAGCTGCTTTGTCAGTTCATATTAATTGAAATCATTGACGATAAGGAAAATGACTTGCACCGAAAGTTACCAGTAAAATTGCCAAGAAATGGATAATGAAAATGCCTTTAGAGAACAACGCTATTGGAGAGAAACTGCTGTTTATAGAAGTTACATATAATGCTAAATCTTTAATCGTAAGAATCAAGCTTACAAAAAGAACAAATCAAAACTCATTTGCCATCGTGTTGACTTCAAAGGTATTGATTTCCTTGTGTGTTTGATATTATGTTCACTGGATACGGAATCAATGACACTTGTTATACCGATCATTTTATAGATACTTCAGTATTGTTTATATTGCATCATTTACCTTTTGTTTAAGAAGCAGGACATTTGTAAGGACCTTTTAAAAGTTCTGTCATACTGATGTAACGTATAATAAACGTAGTTAACGGGTTTGCCGATCATTCACTTACAAATCTCGAATTGAGCTCACGTTAAGCAAGGTTTAACCCAGTTTCACAGACTCACAATAGCATCATGGCCTATCTCTCTGTCATCGCCTTGGCCGACGGATTTCAGCATGCTGACGAGCCGTTCTTTTTCAAGGCCCTCGCCTTGGGTGACGTGGCCACCAAAACCTATCGCATCCGCCAGTTCGATTCGACTCCACTACTAACCAGCTCCGCCACTGCTATCCAAACTTATAGATACCAGTCACATCTCCATGGTTGGGACCTCCACTCCACCGGTCTGCCTCAGTGTGCAGTGGAAACCTGCCTCCTTTCCTTCCTCCAGGAGTTCATCTTGGACGTTTTTGAGGGCAACCAGCCTGTTCCCGAGACAATCACCATTTGGGTGAAGGGAAGACACCAAATGGCCCTATTCGGTCGACTAGTGGAGTCTTTGCCTTGTCTCGGTATAGCCCTTCTTGTCCGGGACTTAGAGAACATTTCCTGCCCACCGGCAAAACAGTTACTTCAACTCCATGACAATAAGGCAACCACCAGAGACAAAATCCAAGCATATCTCGACTGGATGTCCGAACAAAACCTCGAATAGACATTGGTTTTCAGAACTTTTACGTGTTTCATTTTCACTTCGCCGAGGACGGCTCAAACTTAAGGTCGGAGGAATGTTAGGAAGTAAATTCAAGTAATAAGTAATCTTTGATTTCAATAGGGTTTTACTATAGTGGCGTTTGAAGTTAATGATTTTTAAAGTTTTAGCTTTCAAAGTTTTCGCTTGATATAGCTTTGCTGCTTTTCGCTTTGTTTTACGAATCGCTTTAGCAATAATATTTTGTACAAGAACACTTTATTGATTTACATTTCGACGGCTCGTGCCATTTTATTGTACGTTTGATTACTTAGTGTTCGTTAACGCAATAATTCTAGAAAAAGCAAACAGTGTTTACAGCAGTAAGTAGTCGGCGTTTCTTCTTGTTTGAACACACGCTAGCTGGCCTTGCAATTTCATTCATATTGTAAAATATTGTACATAAATGCTGTTTCGCTGACCTAGCAAACTTAGCTAACTTTTGTTCCAGTACTTTTACTTTTTAAAAATAGCAACGCAAACAAGCTATAACTACCTCTTTTATTTCATTTTCATTTACTTGTAAATGATTTCTGTTTACACATCTATTGTACTCTTTTGTTTTAAATGGTTATTCATCAAATCATATACAAGTAAGTTGCTTGAACTGATTTTTCGATTACATAGCCGATTACATTTGTAAGCTAAGTTACGCTACGTCTACAAGAATAAATCTGTTGGAACCAAAGTTCAGTTTGCCTTTGCTATACCAGTTATAGTGGTTTGATCCCGGACCTCAAGAGAGCTGACGTCTCTTTCCCGCAAGCGAGTTGCAATTGAGTCTAGTTTTCCCTAGCTAATTGACAGTTAAAGCGCGAAGTTCCCGTTCGGTGTTCAGATCGTTCGAAAGTGGAAAAACCTCCCGTCACATGTAAGACCAAAAGACTTAATAACCAGAAGACTTCAGATCTAAAGGTACATCAGTAACATTTCGTTTTCATTATTATTTACTAGCGAAAAAACATCATACATTATTAAGACAATGCTGATAAAAAAAAAAACAGCACAATCCCACTTCTTTTTTCCTGCATATATGTATTTGCAAAATACAGAAAACGATTTCATATGAGTAGTACTTTTTGGTGCCGTAAGTGCTCAAAGCCGTTTATCAATTCAACAGATTGGGTAGATAACTAATAAAATTTTATTCGTCACTGCAAAACTTACGTAATCACAGCAAGTGAAAGCGCTAAATCTTAAACAAGGAAATTGTTCTACTGACTGTCGCTTCTCATTTTTACTTTAGTATGAAGACTTAAGATAATTTTTCACGCTTCTTTTCTATAGCTAATACTCTACAGGGGAAATATGCAAGTTATTTTCTGAGATTCTTATTGATACATAGATTAAGTCTATTTTGATCTGGTTAGTCGGCAATGTATTGAGAAAATCGTTTGCCTCTGTTCACAACCGCATTAAGAAAAATAAAGCTTAATAACACTGTACACGAGTGAACTGAAACTTTAAGGAATGTTGCATTCTACCAAAAAAAACGCGAAAAAGTGTCAACAAACCAATCAAAATTTACAACAAGAGAGATAAACCCATTTTTTATTACATGTTTCGTAGTGTCATGGTATGTGACAGGTTATGTTTACGCTTTTCGCCGTAGTCATGGCAAGTAACCAGAGTTGCGATTATAGTGGCAAACTAAAAAAATGCCAGTCACACTTACCATACGGTTTACTGTGGTAAACTTGCCACTTAGTTAACTTTCTCCATAATGTAATGTGATGTGAACCAGTATCACTAAATAAATGACCGGTTTATAATTTACGACCAAAATGCTTGTAAATATAAGAACATATCTTTCAAAGATACTGATATTCCTGCTACCATTACTCTAAATTCACTGTGAAAGGGGACAGATTCTTATCCTACTAACTGTCGCCTTACAATTAAAACCGTTCAACAACACTAGTTTATTGTTAAATGTAACATGTGACGTTTGCCTGTTTTGTTATAAACCCGCGAAAACTTCAGCCTTCTAAAAAGTGAACTCTAATGCATTTCCAATGCCATTGTCTATACAACTACATGAATGGGGAGTGAACAACGCAGTAATCCGTCCATGTTTTTCCAAGGCCATTTTTATTAACAAAGTCATCTTCTACGTAGGAGAAACAAGAAACCATTCTACCCGATTAAATTGTATACCTGCTTAACAAAACGTTTCACTTATCTTTGAAAAATATATCTAAATACTGTAAAGTCACTGTGATAGGGGACAGATTCTTATCCTACCAACTGTCGCCTTACAAATAAAACCGTTGAACAACACTAGGGTTAAGTGTAACATGTGACGTTTGCCTGTTTTGTTATAAACCCGCGAAAACTTCAGCCTTCTAAAAAGTGAACTCTAATGCATTTCCAATGCCATTGTCTATACAACTACATGGATGGGGGGTGAACAACGCAGTAATCCGTCCATGTTTTTCCAAGGCCATTTTTATTAACAAAGTAATCTTCTACGTAGGAGAAACAAGAAACCATTCTACCCGATTAAATTGTATACCTGCTTAACAAAACGTTTCACTTATCTTTGAAAAATATATCTAAACACTGTAAATTCACTGTGAAAGGGGACAGATTCTTATCCTACCAACTGTCGCCCTACAAATAAAACCGTTCAACAACACTAGTTAATTGTTAAGTGGAAAATGTGACGTTTGCCTGTTTTGTTATAAACCCGCGAAAACTTCAGCCTTCTAAAAAGTGAACTCTAATGCATTTCCAATGCCATTGTCTATACAACTACATGAATGGGGGGTGAACAACGCAGTAATCCGTCCATGTTTTTCCAAGGCCATTTTTATTAACAAAGTAATCTTCTACGTAGGAGAAACAAGAAACCATTCTACCCGATTAAATTGTATACCTGCTTAACAAAACGTTTCACTTATCTTTGAAAAATATATCTTCTAGCATTACTCTTTTAACCTTGCATTTACTTAAAAGGGACGAGATTCCTATCGTAAAAAATGTTGCATTTAATCTATTGTAATCTACCTTGTAAAATCATAGACCAATCAGAAATTTTACAAAGCACGTGCCTATTTTCTAGGAGGTACGCAAAAATAAAACATATGCAGATTACAGTACAAATTCTTGGCAGTCGAGTCTTGCAGATTTACATAGTAAGATGTCGACCCCTACATTGCCAAACTCTACTAAGAATCCTACAACGTCGACATCTACTCCTCGTACAGCGCAAAAATCCACTCCTAAATCCTCAAAATCTACGCCAACAGAGCAAGCTGCTGGACCTAATACTTCGAAACTGAAGCCTACTTTACCATCGCCAAAATCTACTCCGCCATCTACTCCTACATCGCTAAAATCTACGACAACAGAGCCAGCTGCTGGACCTAATGCTTCGGCAAAGGCTACTCCACCGGCACCGCCAAGTCCTATTCCAGAAACGACAGAGTCTCCTCCAACGCCGTTGCAATCTCAAACCACTTCGAAAACGCTTCTTTTCAAAAGGAAAAGCGATTCTTCAAATGATGGCTTCAACGCTAAAGTTTTAATCTTGGAAGAAACACTGATAGGGTACGTCCACAACCTATCACACCCAAGACGCAATAGAGGGAACACTATGAATTACTGCACCTTTGTTCTGCAGACTTCAGCCCAAGAGACACAAGAAGCGCTACTCTATTCAACGCACAAGAGACCACTATTACTAGAGAGTCAGAATAATCATACCCCTGTGAAACTGAAGCACTTCACCTACACTGAAGACAGGGACAAAATCATCGTCAACGATATGACAAACATTGCAATCCCTCAACAGTGCGAGTACTCATTTCAGTACGACGAGTCCACTCTACTCCAGAGTGAACTGATCACCATCTTAGACATCCTAAACACACGCAGAGAATGGGATGTTGTTACTGTACGTGGAAAGATATTGAATGTGAAGGATCAACGTCAAGTGGGAAGTCCTCGCAAGCGACTTAAATTGATGGAGGCAGTACTTGGCGACGTCAGTGCTACAATTCCTCTAGATCTTTGGGAATCGCAAATTGACAAAGTACAACAAGGTAAGTTGATAAAAGTTTATATTTAATAACCAGTTTCCAAACGTAGTTTCCGTTATGTGTTTTTCTTAATTCAAATAATTTTTTGTACGCACAATGTTTAAGTTCGCCGCTCAAATAAATATTAGGTGTAAAGAACGTATGCCGTCGATATTTGAGGAATAATACTTTTACCCCGATTCTCGTTTGAGTGACTGCCCCTTTAAAAAACTCACACCTGCCCCCTTTATGTAAAATTATTATCGTAGAGAGCGCACAACATGGACTGACCTGTGACTGTTTCCCTCATTTTTGTAATTTGAATTTTGTTACTTGTATTATCCAGTTCTTCTTTTTCCGAACAACTGTAGTACCAAGACGAAACTTTCTTGAGCGACTGTATATGAATCAAAGGTAATTTTAAGTAAGATTCCTTGACTGCATCTGCATCAACGCCTTTTCAACAAGTTTTTCTTCTTTTTGCAGGTTTGGTGTATACACTTACCAATTTACAAGTTAGAGTTTGGTCAGGAAAAAAGAAGCTATCGACGACGACACGTACAGTTGTTCAACCATTTGATGACCCTGTATTGTGCCAAATTCCCATTAACAGCACAGATACAGAAACAGAAGAAACGTTGCAGGTCGGTGATTTACATTCAGTGCAGAAGATTGAGAAGCATTTTAAGTGTAAACACTGCAACAAGAAAATCCTCCAAGGCACTTGTACAGATGTTATCCAATGTGAACGTTGCAGCTTCATTATGAGAACGACCACATGTGAGAAGAGTGTCACTGCAAAAGTTGTTGTACTTCGTAATGACCAACAGCTGTCTTTGAAGATAGATGACGTTGTACTAACGAAGATATTTGGAGATGTAATATCTATTGATGACAACACCTTGGCAGAGAAATTACTCTTTCTTGAGAACTTTGCTGTCACATATAACACTGACACTTTACTTGTTTCAGATATTAACATATAAATACGTTGTATTTACGCATTAGATTTTTGGAGATGTAACATCTATCAAAGAAAACAATTGTGTGAGGGTTATATCTCTTTTTTTAGAAACAATGCCAATATCACAATGCAAGAGTTCTTTGCTTCAATAGTAGATTGAAAGCAGTAGGGACTTTTTAACAAACGTTATTTTATTCGGCGTATTTTCTGTTCTTCCGCTAAGGTGAATTAATACGACGCGTTTGACTCGAAAGCTAACGAAGATAGTCGTTCAAATAATGAGCTTAACTCGTTTTATGCCTTAAAGGTCTGCATACGAGTGATAAGCTATGAATCCATTCCAAGAAATACTATCAAAGCTAGAATAGCTTACAAATGTTGTTTTCACTGTTGACTACTCAGAAATCAACAATGTTTTCATCAGGTCCAGTAACGCCAGCCATTGTTTTGCATGTTTTCGATGACAAATTTACGACATAATCAAACGAATCAAAATGATATTGCCAGTGAACTTGTGGTAATTTTGTTTCGGCCATTACAGTTATCTATGTTTTTTTTCAAAGTTTTGTTAAATGTTGAATTATTATTAATAGTAGTAGTATAGTAACAAGAATTAAGGTGGATTCTTCATTACAGGTTCACTGTTGATATTCTAACCTAGAACAAAAAAGATCATTCTGCGAATACTAGAGGACAATGCAGGTGTAAAAATATTGCTACAGGAGGTAATAAATCAAAACAGTATTAGCGATCAATTACTATTTGTAATTTCAGTTACCGTTCCATATGTTTTACACAGTATTTTTATAATAATTGTTTTTAAAGTAGTATACGAAATCGTAAGTCTCATTAAATCCAAAGTTGGACTTCTTAAACGAAAAGAAGAGACTCTAACTTAAATATTTACAAAAAATAGTTGTGATGTATAAACCCTGTTTAAGGGAAGGCGCAGGGCATAAAGAGAGTCCCGCCAGGTTTTTCGCAGGGAGAGGGATAAAAAATTTATTCTTGGGAGAAAATACTGAAACTTGAACACACACACCGAAAAACATATCTCTCAGTTTAAACTAACAAGAAAAGGATTCACACAATGTTCATTTTGTTTAAATATTTTCATATATTCCTTCATATGTCTGGTTTGAAAGTCACATTCTCGATATCTCAGCTCAAAACTATATATATAACGAATGTGTCAGATCACCTAACACATTATTAACAGGAGCACCCAACGTCAATTTTCGGAAAATATCTGACCGGAAAACGATTTGAGATCTAGAATTTTCGGAAAATTTGCTGTAAAATTTATTACTTGCCTGCTCCTCTAACATTTTTGAACATCTAAAAAATGGTATAATTGCCCATTTTTAAAGAATTTTTACCCTAAAAAGGTCACCTAAGCATGTAGATACATGTATGGAATTTTATTGAGGACAATGGTTTTTCGTTTCTCTCACGCTCCGTAGAATACGTTCTTGATAAGGAAATACCTTAGAAAAACATGGCATTATTCAACAGACGAAAAGACACATTTCATTCATATTGATATAGGCAGTGGTATAGCGAAAGGCATTAAAGTTAGCTCTTCAAAAGTCTGAATTTTTTCCGAATATATAACTATGCGACATTTTTTACGATAAAAATCTGTCCCTTCCAAAACAAAGAGTAATGCTAGAAGAAATGTTTTTCCCAAGATAAATGCTTAATGTATTTGCAAGCACTTAGAGCATAAATTTCATAGTTTGAGTGATATTCAACGATAAACGTTTATCAGTCAACGCTTACTTCGGCCGCCATCTCTTTTAGTTTTTCAAACTTGTTTCCAGTTCTCCTTGACCGTTCTGTTGTTTTTAACTCATGTAAGCTTCATTTAGAAGTGTCACGGATATAATCAGCAAAATACTAACCCTCACCCAGACGGGAAATTTTTTGTTCACCTCAATGGACCGAGATTTAGACCGGGATACGCCACTTTTTTATTTCCGTTGATTTAAAACTTTACAAGTTGTTATATGACCATACCGCACTTATCATCGTCTAGCTTTCAACAGCAATAGAAAAGATGTCCAAAGACACAGGAAACAAAAGCCACATTCGACTGCAGCACTTTTCCCAAGATAAAACAGCTAACTATTCCTTGATAAATTTAAACACGTCACGTCAAGTTACATTAAGTGACAACACTAGCAAACACTATCTTTCTCGCGTCACGTTAGCATGCTTTACAAAAACCCTTGAAAGACGCTTTACCTTATTATGCTTTACTACATATTAGCTCTTTTGTATTCTATTAGAAATACATGACTATTATAATTTATTGCACTTTCACAATTACACTTTGTTTGAAGGGTTTCTGCAAACCACTCAAACACTGGATGACATTTTTTACAGTGCAAGGCAACAATCCATAACCACAAAGATCTATTTCAACAATGTCTTATGTCTGTTATCATTTCAAATTCACAATGTTTTCGAAAACAATAGACAAACGTGATTAATAAATCTCCACTATAAACCTGACGATAACGTACTTGACAAAATGTGAAATTGTGATAACCCTGTAACAAACTTCTTTGTAAACTTTGTCATTACCATTCAACCCAAAACTGTCAGTAATTTTTGCTTATTCAATCAAACTTAAAAACAAAACAAAAAAACCTTATACAGATCACACTAATTGACATTACAGTGTAAACACACTACTATAAAACACACCGTTAGCTGTGATAACACTGAACAAACTTAGGACAACATCCTCCTTTCTCATCCATTTTGTTGCTTTTCTTCTGCATAAGTTAATTCCGAGTAAGTATTAGCCTCCACAGAGGAGGGGGGAGGGGTGCGAGAAGTTAACTATATTAATGCAATACACTGTCCCACTGCGCCCCGGTAAGTTCCACGTAGTGGTTCTAGTTAAACATTAATTTCTTTTGTTTCTCGTCTTTATGTATTTTTAATGAGTTTTTGAAGGAAACATCAAACGCTGTTTACCGTGTATGAAAAGATAAGCAGCTGTGGGTTTTTCTGAATAAATATTTGCATTAATTTTAGTGTCTAAACGGTATGGAACGGCCGAGCTTTAAAATGGGCTCGATTTTCCTCCTGGAACAAATCACCCTCTAACGCATACTGCGCGTTCGCAGGATATAAGAGTATGCGTAACATAGGCCAGCGGACTATAAACCACAGCAAACGGCCACTTAGTGAGCCATGTGATACAATTACTGCAATCTAATATGACTGTTCTAGTCGTGCAACCATCTTTTTCAGGTGTTTATACAAATTACACTGTTGTTATCTCGATATACGTTGCCTTTTATGACTGTGATTTCTAAGGTGAAGTTTTCTCATTTGAACGTTTTTTATACGGAAGCCCGAGCTCACGCAATTTTTGTGCGTCTAGTTACCACGAACTCTGTAACTGAAGTTTAAAACCAATATTTCCCGTAAAATTATATTCGTGGTAACTCTTTAACAAAATCTTAACTGTGCTATGGGAGATTGGAATAGTGTTCAGATAATAGTTGAAACTTATCGGCAAGAATAGTTCATCGAACACTATAGCCTGCGTACCTGGTGGTATTGTGTAGTAGTGGAGTGAGAGTTGGCGGCGAAGCCGTCAAGAAAGGCGTAAGCCGTGAGAAATAGAGCATCGTCCCCACTCCCTTTTTTGGATCATGGCTCTGCCGCCAAAACTTTATCGCGTACCGAGACAATACCACCAGCTACGCAGGCTACAAAAACCAGGAAGAAAGAGTGTTTTATGATGATAATGAAACACAGGGGAGTACTTAATGCAGCCACTGGTCTAACATGAGGAATACACTGACAGACTCTAGAGGGGTTAACTGTATAAAATTCTAGCCTGCGTGTAACTATAACACTGTTAAATTAGGCTATTCCTGTTATTACACGATCATTAAAAGTAACATTCTTATCTCTCACCATCTCTTCACCATTATCATTCTTATAGCATGACCATTCGTTACTATCATTTGAGAACGAAAGCGTGAACTCTATAGTCCATTTTGTACCCTTCCTGTCTCCCTGTGTAGCAACACCACAAACTTGAAATGACTTGGTAAAATTAACCTGCAGCCACGGTTTATCGTTGTTTTTTGGACACCATCCATCCTTCTTGTTAAAGTTAAGTCTTCCATGCCATGGCCTGCCATTTTTTGAACCAGAGGAAGCTTTCATCTGTGTTTTATGAATTTTATTTTTGTCAGCAACTCCTATTGGGTTATTAAAACAGGCGTCATCCATCGGACCTGAACAAAACCAGAAAAAAAAGAAGTTCGGTCTCACGACCTTCGTCACTTGCAAATCATTAGTGTTTGCATAAGGACGTTCGATACAGTATACAGCATGTACATTAACTACAGTAGAAATTACTAATGAACTGCAGTAGGAGTTACAAATAAGGAACAATACTGTTTTTTTAAAGAAATATTTGTCCTTTAATTAGCTCAAGGCGCAAGACAACTACATAATTGCGCGCTACAGTACGCTTCTTTCATGATCAATAACTTTTATGTATCGAGAATGGCGGCTATTTGAATTTGGTCCATGCACAGGAAAGTCAAGTCTGTTGTTGTATTAAAGTGTTCACCAACTTTACAAGTCCTCTTGTTTATTTCACAAGTCTTAGCTTCTAGTTTCTTTCACTTTTTTTTTTCGTACGCGTTTTTTCTTTCGACTTCAGCAGGGCTTTTGACAGTATTCCACAAGCTATTGTTTGCGATAAGCTAGCGTCACTTAATATCAATCCTTATGTGATCAATTGGATCGTCAGCTTTCTTAGCAACAGGAAACAGAGAGTAGTCGTGGATGGCTTTGTCACCAAATGAGGAGTACCGCAAGGTACAGTGCTCGGGCCTATATTGTTCTCTATTATGGTAAACGACGTTACACCGGTCTACCCAGAGCGCAATCTATTGGTCAAATATGCTGATGATCTTACGCTTAGTGCGCCCTTGTCAGCAGATCAAGATCACTCTTCCATTGAAGTCAATAGTATTGAAAACTGGGAGGGTTAGAAATCGTATGAAACTAAACCTCCAAAAGACCGAGAGATGGTTGAACGTGGCAGCATTTCTAAACCACTTCCACCTCTGGTACAAGGGATTGAACGGAAAATCTGGTTGAAACTGCTTGGCATAATTCTCGAGCAGAATCCATCGCACTGAGACCTTCATGTTGACAACTTATTATGCAAAGCTAGTAGCCGCTTTTACATTTTACGTGTCTGGTAATATATTCGATACACTAGAGATCAACAGAAAAAAATATATGATTTGTTAATTATGCCCCTGTTTTTATAAGGTAAGTATCTTGATCCTATTGACAATTTTTTTAAACGTGCCTTTAGGTTCGGATATACAAATAATTTACATGTAATAACTGATGTTTTTAGGAATCGAGACGGCAAGTTATGGAAAACTATTACAGATA
This sequence comes from Porites lutea, assembly GCF_958299795.1. Classification (NCBI taxonomy): domain Eukaryota; kingdom Metazoa; phylum Cnidaria; class Anthozoa; order Scleractinia; family Poritidae; genus Porites; species Porites lutea. Next base: position 36,119,501 of record NC_133201.1, read on the forward strand.
ATCCTTAGCATCCCCTTTTCGAGCTGTTGCGCCCTAAAAGACAGAGATCATTGCGAGATCGAGAACATAATTTTACTTTACCTGCAGTCAGAAATGAACGTTTTTAAACATCTTTTATTAATAGATGTCTATTCCAATTTGTGAAATTGTAATTTTTTTTCAAATTTTTAAACAGGTATACGACCATATTTTCTAAAGCACACGTATGTTATGACTCTATTTGTTGTGAATACATACTATTATTGTTATTATTATTATCAATAACAATAATAATAATAATAATATTATTATTATTATTATTATTATTATTACGAGTGACATTTACACTTTATAAAGCTTCCAGTTTAAACCTTAAAATAATTTGATCAAAAAAGTCGTGGCCAGGCCGATTAATAAAATGGATTTACAAAGAAATAGGTATTGCTCTTAGTAAAAAGAAAAAAAAACTGAAATAACAGCCCGCAAACCACTCAGCTGAATTTATGTCACGTTAGGTTCCTTTCAAACTTGGGATTTTTTATGAGTGCCGAACACCTATTTTAGTCGATGAAAATAATTAAATACGGCAGTTGATTCAGACGTCGGATAAAATGTTGCCGAATTTCACTCTGTTTGTTGTAAATATTCGCAGGCTCTAGAAAAAATTGTTATCCAATATGGATAAATTCTGCACATGTGAAATGCGACTTCTAAATCAGATGTTGAACCTAAGTCGAATTTTCGACTGTCTTAGTCGCAATTTCGGCAAAGTCGTATTTAACTTGAAAATGTCGAATTTAGTTGATTCAGACGTCGCATCTCAAAGCACTTACCTCTCGTATAGGCACATGTGAAATTGGACGTTTATACTGGGTAATGATAACATTGTCCAGAACTACTAAAACTACCGGTAGATATGCTATGATACATACGGCATTTTTTATATTCCCGTAAACTTTGCTTTCAATTTACCACATTATGGTACTAACTATTTGCTTATTAAAAGGAGATCCCGTCTTGTTAGATGTGATAAATCCGACACTGGTACATCTGTGGTCGGTTAAAAGCCTCTCCTTTTCCGCGAAAGATGCCAGAATTTCTTTCTTCTTCTCCAAAGAATGAATAGTAGAAAAAATGCGAGTAAAAACTCCGTTAGCTTGGAGAGCGACTTAAAAATACGGAAGTGTGTTTCTAATTAACCTATTAATTGAGGTTTGATTAGTTTATATATGTAAGAATGAAAGGACATATATATTATTTTGAAACCTAAATCTTAATCCCTCGCCTTTGTTGTAAAAAGCTCACTTCTGGAGATTCATGCATTCTTGGTTTTCACATGACGACACCAAAATTCAAACTAAGAAACTATCGCTTCTTCCGAGTTTCTACTTCCATGTGATATTAGAGCATCTTAAAACCTTTACACAAACAAAATTTCGGTTCAAAAGGATTCTTTGTTTTTCGGTCCAGGACGCTTAAATTTCCAGGCTTCGGCGTGACGCAGCATTTAGCTGGCGGCCGGGAAAGCTCTTATGTGGGTTAAAAACATTACGGATTTTTGGAGATTTTGCTATCTAAACATTCCTTGTCTTAGAATAAATATGGCTTTAATCTTTATGAGTTCCTCAAGCGAAGAATTCACTCATAAGTAGAAAACTCAAAAACCGATGTCTCTGTTGGTTTCCGGCGGCCATATTTGTGCCCCTGAAAGGGACACAAACATGGCGTCTCCATACAAAGCTTTATACATTTGGGTAAAACGTTTTTCCGAATATCTCGCATATGAACCATTGCATAGACCTGATTCTTGGCAAGGCTTTTTGTAGATTTATCTTCTTTCATCTCCCAGATTCTAGACTTTCTGTATTAAAAGGTTTCCATTTTTATTTCTGCTTTCCCACGTGAGTGAAAACCGGGAATAGGAAACTCCTAGGAAATAAATTCAGCAGAACACCCCTGATCTATCAAAAAGCCTGTACTTCTCCAGTCTTTTGGTTAAAAAATCGTCTTTAGAACTATTTCTGCACGCGATAGCTTTAAAGACTTAATTCTGGCACGGGGGGAAGATACAAATAGCTATCTGCAGGTATGGAATAAAATCAGTTTGAATAAAATCATCTACCAGAAGCAAGACATTAAAAAAAAAAACAATCGTTTTCTCGAATACACTGGTTGTACATCAACTGTTCCAGGAAGTACTTTTTCTTCGATGATCATATATGAGGCCCGCCACGCGCTCGCCCAGACTCGCCCGTCATGGTAAAGAATCCTTCGTCTAAAAATCTGAGGCAATGTCTACCTTAAATAACGAAACGTAAACGGCGATTGATCTTTCTTCACTGAACAAAATCAAGTAAGTATGGGTTACGAAACTTGGGAAAAAATAACTTTTCTTAAGTCAGGGAAGAATTCGATCCTAAAAATACGCTGTATGGATTACAGTTTCTGTACAACGATGGGTTTATTAGGTCAAGCCACCCGGAGTTGTTGACGCATATCAAAGTATCGCGTTATGATAGCTTAATGTGACTTACAATGATCATAGGATAGTGCTCTAGCCGATGAAAATTCATTGGTGCAGGGATCTAGTGAACATGCACTCGAGCTTGTAAGATGAAATTCCTACGGAAAGAACAAAAAATAAAACATCTAAAAATACGACAAACGCGTTTTGCTATATACCTTTTAGTAACTTTCTCTGTCAGTTTTTTTGTGATAATTGCAACTTTCATCACATGATCAAACACCGAGAAAAGACTTAAGAAGGTTATCTCAACTAGAAGAGAGGCGTCTGGTTTAGTACAAGCTATGTGGTTAGAGTGTTACGGGCCATGCAATTTCATTAAAATGTTTGGTCATGCGTTGCTTCGTAAGTACATGTATGTAAGCTCGAGAATTTCTGCAACTACTGTAGTAATACAGTTGATAAGTATATAGATTTAGCTAAAAGCGAAGCCTCCGTTTACGTACTTGTAATGAAAGCAATCAGATTTGAACTAGCAAGCTCTAAGCCACAAGAACAAATCTTCAAATCCCTATTTAACTTTAGGAACCTTCGGCATAACTTCACCTCTAAAGGGAGGGGTTAAGTGATTAAGAAAAAAAAATCCGCAAACACACCTGATATGAAAAAACTTTCCCACCCAACAGAAAGTCGCATATTTACAGCAAAAAAAATCACTTTGCATCAATTTCAATCACAGTAGTAGAATTCTTCCAAACTACGTAGACCCCCCACCAATGTACAAGCTCCCTTCAGCTATTTCCGAAAAAAAACTCCCGCTATCGAGAAATACAAAGGCAAGTAAAAAATGGCGTAATGGTAATTTCATGGCGTCATTTCCTTGCCATGGTAACTCTGATGTCAATGAAACATGGATCAAAACAAATTTTCATCTTCATATAAAACAGCTGTGATAGGTTTTTTCCGATATATTTGTTAATGCCGACGTAGAAAATGTATCCCCTCTTAAAAATCCAGTCGAGCCACGAGGGGATCTTAATGACATCGAATTAATTTACTTTTTGACACTTGAAACATGTCGCATTATAATCGTATATTTGTTTCAAGAAACTGTCTTACCCAAATATTATTAGCATCACTGATGAACGTAAAGTTTGCTTCCTCTGGCGTTCTCTTAGATTTATCACACTTGAGAATAACTTTGGCTTTCCATAGCGGGAGAAACCTTGCAAGAAAAAACAAGATCTTTCAACACAAACAGCGACATACAGCAAAAGCCCGCGACCAAGAACCTGGATTTTCCCAAGTTAGACTAAACAGGTTCTTAGATAAATGGTAATAAGCACAAATTTAGGCTATTCAAATTCTTAAATAGGTTCTTATTTCCTGAAAAAAATATATATTGTAGCAAAGAATATTTAGTGGCATTCAGCCTATCCCTATATACTGAATTTGCATACTAAATTAGTATTGCAGTTGGAGTGATGGGGTACCTATGTTTCCAAAGATGGTCCTGAATGTTGACTTATTTGCTAAAATCTACGGAATTTTTTATAAATTTTAGAAAATAAGGCACTGTTTCAAATTTTAGCCCAAACAGGTTTTGTATAGGGGACGCCTAAGTGCCAAATTTTAGTCGCAGGTTTTTAATGTAACTATGTGTTTCATGGAATCCATGAATCGTGTTGGCAAAAGATTTAGTTAATGAGATGTTAGTGATCTTCCTTCAGCATTTGCAGCTTTTTTGAGGACAGAGCCACTGTTTTCAGTTTCTAATTTATTATCAAAGCTTACACAATTCGACATTTTTGCCTTTTGGAAAAATTCTGCCCTACAGATTTCACTATGTTTCTAACTTAATAAATCCTGAAAGTTTAAGATGAGGGGTTTACGGTTAGGGAAACGAAGAATACATGAGTTAGATAACTCGATTCCTTCCCGATGACTACTGCAATGTGGTCAACGGAAGGTCTACAGCAGCAATCCAGAGTGAATGCTTTTATAAGCTAAAAATACAAAAAAGCGATATATATAACAGCAAGAGAATTTTGAAGGTAAATATTTACTTATACCACGTTAAATTGTATTTCTGTTTTTTTTTTAAACTGAAAGGAATTATTTCCACACAGACTAGGCAGACGCAGTGCTAAGCTCTCTCGTCGCCGACCAATGAACCCGGGATATCCATACGTGGTTGAGCACTGTTGCATCATTATTCTAATTAAGAGAAAAATTTCACTACTGAATAATTACTCCTACTGTATGAATAGTTTAAGATAGGCAACGAATTTACTTTATTATCATCATTATTATTATGATCATTATTATCATTATTATTATAATCATTGTTATCATTATTATTATTATTATTATTATTATTACTATTATTATTATTATTTTTTTTATTTATTTTAAGTTACCTTAAGAATTAATTAACGAATCAATAAGTAGTTATGAATAGCTTTTGCAATACTATATTTGTTACGATCATACAAATAGAGCTTGTTGATGTTGTTGTTTTTGGTTCTCGCCTTCCTCTGAATAGTTTTTCCCTTAGAATTAATATATAGATCTGGCCAGAGCTAAAAGCGAAGCCTCTTTTTATTTAAGCAATAGACCACACTTTCTATGGGTTTACCGTCGTGATAACCGGCACGGGATGTTCGGAGAACACGAGAACGGCTTGTAAATCATGAGCCGAAGGCGAGTGATTTACTAGCTTTTCGAGTGTTTTTCCAGCATCCCAAGTAGGTTAGAAAGTGTGGTCTATTGCTTTTATAAAATAACTTTAAGTAAAACGGAAAATGTTTCAGTTTATGAGTTTACCGGCACAACAAACCATAGTTTTTTAACCGATCAGAACGCTCGTACTATCTTAGTTATTTTATAAATACTTATATTTAATATAAGCAATAAACTCAAGTATAATAAACTCTAAGACATTAGAGGTGATTAAGGAAAAGTATTAAAGAAAAAAAAACCTGAAATGAAAACTCCCCGACCAAAGCTAAAAATCTTATGTTTAAAGCACGATACTCTTTGGTTGCAGCCAATTTACAGGTTACGATTTCTAGAGTCAAAATGGAGCTTTAGCATCGACGACGGGGACGATAGAGAAAACGTCACTTTTAAAATAAATTCGCGTTTCGTCAAACTTTGTCGCTTTTATGCCAATTCGCTGAAATGTCAAATGCAGGCGAATTTTCCAGGAGTTGATTTCTTGGGGACCGCTCTCAAGTTCAGAAATAGAAAGAAAAGAATTCGTCGTCGATTCTTTACGTTCTTCGGAAAACGTGCAATCAGTAGGCATTTTCACGTCGAAGTCATGAAGTGATGACAAAGAAATGTATTAAAAAAGCGTGATGCACGCGCAAAGTTGTTGTTTTGGCTTAAGGTGGCTCGATACAGTTTTTCAGGGTCAATACCTCCCAAGTTTGAGCGTAAACTAAGTCGCCATAAACAAAGATTTGGAAAAATTAAGACCGCATTTGTGTTTTATATAAAGATGAAAATTTGTTATGATCAGGGTTACAATGACATCGGAGTTGTCATAGCAACGAAATGACGCCATTTCCTATTTTACTTGCAGCAGTATTTCTCGGCACTGGGAACCGTTCTTCCAAAATCGTTTACTGGAGCTTTTACCTACGATAGCTGCCTCGATGTTCGTGAAGTTTAAGCGAAATCTGTAAGAGCGTTATCGAGATATTTTGGGGATGAAGTTTTTCTGGTTAGAAATACGGTAAAAAATTGACGATCTTGATGTTAGACTGTTATCTGTACTAAACGAAGCGCTTTTGACATGCAATTTCACCTCACAGTAGTTTCAATCTTTTTAAAAACGTGTGCGAAAGATCATGGAGATACCTCCAGCCGATTGCTAGAAAGGAGGATTTGATTAGTATGTATCAAGGCTCTCTTGTTAGCGGTAATGTGAACATTTCGGCCACCTTAACAAACCTACTGCTTTCTGGCGATTTCTAAGCCGTTGCCGTCGCTTTCGTCGTTGCTCTAAAGCTCCCAAAAGAAATGGGAAAGACCTAAAAGAAAAATCTGGCCGACTTTTGTATTTGCCATTAAGCAGGGGCACCCAACGACAACTTTCGGAAAAAAATCTGTTCGGAAGACGATTTGAGATCTAGAATTTTCGGAACATTTGTTGTAAAATTTCTTGTTTGCCTGCCTCTCCTAGGATTTTCGAACATCTAAAAAAAGGTAAAAATGCCCATTTTAAACGGATTTTTACCCTAAAAAGGTCACCTAGAATTTTCGGGAGCCTTTTTTCTGGCTGAAATTTTCGAACAGGTAAGTTTTGATTCCTATAATTTTCGGATCACTAGACTTTCAGCTAGGAAATCCGAACAGATGAAAAATTTGTAGGGGATAAAAAATATGCCCAAATCCACCGTTTAAATAATAAACACGTTTAACAATGCTATGTTTAAGCGGTTTTGAACTATATTCTCGTTGGGTGCCCCTGATTAAGCTTATTATGTTTTCATCTCTCGGACCCGGAATGGAACAGTTATGTGCAAACAGCAGCCAACTTACTCCTCGTTCCTGTAATGCAGCTCTGCACTGTTTGACTCGTTATTGAAGTGACATTGTACTGAAGTATTCGTTCCAATGTTTTGGTAGCTTGAGTTAATTGCAGCCCACCGACAAATCTGAAGGAAAATAAGATGTTAGAAAGCAGCTGAAGTTGAAGTCCAAAAGCTGTTATATAATTAGCAATTATTCTTTGAAATAGAAGTAAATATTCCTAAAGGTTCTATTCACCGAGATTGCAAAGAATAATTAACTTGGTGTATATACAGATGAGGTGACCTCAACAATCTCAAAGTAAAAACTACTATTTGATTAACAGATCAAATCATTCATGGAAAATGCGTATGTAGCGGTAAACAGTACATGTCTAAAAGTTAGATCTTTACAGAACTTTCAGACATGGTAAATCAGAGTTAAATGCTTTGGCAAACAATAGCGTAATGATTATTTGTAATAATTAAAAGCTCAAATTGCTCAGTGTTAAGTCTCTTATTCTAAAAGGTTGGCCAAACACCTTGTTCAAATATCTGCTCGCTAGGGGTTGAATATTCCTTGAACAGTCCGAGATAGAGAACCAATCAGATTGCTTTAAACACCAAGATCGCTGAGTGTTGTACACTAAATATAGATATATGAGCTTAGTATAATTACATTGATGATTATCGAAAATAGAGCGCCATGATTTACTAAGAACTTCGCTTCATCCCGCTATAATCACGGCGCGGTGATTATAATATTGAAGGCTAGAAGTTTTCAAAATGTCAGCCAGATTTGTTGATGTTTCGGAGTCGGAAATTGATCAATAATTTTATTTTCTCGAATAATCATCAATGTAATTATACTCCTCAGGCGACTAATCGTTAAGTGTTTCTTCCTATATCCTCTGCTATGGTGTGCTGATAAATTGGCTACATCAATTTCATTTGCCCTTAGCTTTCCGATTAACCGAAAAAGGTTTGTGTTTGGTCTCATATACTTTCTCTATCCTGGTAGTTCAACGGCTGTCTATGATACTAAATTTAAAAACCCCCTTGATAATATATATTCTCCCCAAAACGTACTGCCACATCTTTGTTACAGTCACCAGGCACTTGTATCTGGCTCAGCAAGAAGGAAGTACACGGATTGTAACTGTATTTATACCCAAAATTATTGTTTTTGGTAGTAAACCTGTCGATAAAATACAAGTTATAAACCTCAAGGCTTACCAAGTAGACCGATACAATTTTAGCATAACCAGCTCTTCAAACTGCGGGTCCTACGACGAAGGCAAGTCCAGTCATTCATAGAGCTGTCCAAATAACTATACGATTATAATTCTTCATTCCAGCTTAAATCCGACGTAAGTAAAAACCCATGAGGCAATTACTCCAGGGACCTGGAATTCCAGCACGTTTTTCAAAATACGCTTTAAGGAGCACTGCCATATTATGAGCAATTACTGAATAAGGCTAAAAATGATCTGAAGGCTTATTAATCGGCCTCGGCAAATAACACCCTCCGATATCTGCATAAATCTTCAGATCATAGGAGAACCGAATACAACAATTATTTCATTCATTCAGGCTGTAGTTCGACTAGTTCTTCCACGAACAACTTGTTAAATGTTCTGCCATTTTCTAATGGTCCATCAAAACAACGCAACCTCGTCCCCGGGGCTTCTCGATTGCCGTCCCTCTTTCTAGTGATTATCCTGTTCTACTGACGCCATTTTCCGGGTGATGAATAAGTTGTGGGATTTGAGCCAATCGGTGGAATGAAAAATAAACTGTTTTTATTTACCTTGGAATGCCATCCTTTCTATCAATTGGTTCGAGATTATAAATCTTTCCTGGACAGCGACAACCGCAACCATTAATTATTGGATCACACGTATAATTGGCCTCAAGGCAACTGCACAGGAAGGTCATGCCTATAAGACACCTCATCCAGTTCAAAAGGGACAGCATCATATTCTCCTGCAAAGGCCAATTAAGACATATTATTATTCATTCAACATATTTTCCCAATTCGGATTGGCTAAAAGCACACGTGTAATTCACCATAACCATTTACTGATGACCAAAGTTGGAAGAATTTTGTGTTTAACGTGGAAATGGCGTCAAAAATGCAGCCCGCTACTGGTTAAGGCAACGTTACCGAGAGGACCCATGGACGAGATTGAGTTATTTTGGTTGTGAAAAAAAAAATGGCGGACATTTCACTCGTTTCAAGAGTAAGAACTACAGCTGGAACTAGGCGAAATAATAGCTAAAAACATGGCAAAAACAGCCAGAAGACAACTCGTAGGGCGACATCTGCTATTTGGAGAATATTTGCGGAGCTGAGCAAACCTAAACTTATTCTATCGAAGATGAACTTAACATAGATTCATGTAAGCATGTTTTAGCTATGTTTTTATACTAGAAATTATTTTGAATGAATAAGCCGAAGGCCTCGGTGGATAACTCCCTCCGAGATCTGCTTAATTCTTCACATCCTACGAAAGCCGAGTTCATTAATTGCTAAATCTTTTAATTGTATCATGACCGTTAATTTTTTTTATGAATCCAGTGATCATACACTTAATTATGGTGGCCCAACCCTATTTATATGCGTGTTGGTTATGTTTTTGAATCGCGTTTTTCAGGAAGAACAATTTAGCCGATTTTAATGATTTTTGGCATCAGTAATAAAAAAATGGTGGAACTTTAAGAAAATGTTGGTGAAGTTAGTGAAAAATCTGTCGCAGGATTTTGAAATTATTGACACTTTTTGTACAAGAAAATGAAAATAACATGTTGTCAAAGTTCCACCATTCGTTATTACCGATGCCAAACATCATAGAAATCGGTTAAATTGTTCCTGCTGAAAAACGCAATTCAAAAACATAACCAACACGCATATAAATAGGTTCGGGCCGCCTCCAAGTTGCACTAAGCCTCTGTTTCAAAGCGAGGCTAAGTGCAAAGCCATTGATTGGAATTTTTTTTTTATTCTCATGGAATTAAAACTCGTTTTTATAAGAAGGGATTTGCACTTATATTCGTTTTGAAAGTGAGAGTCTTTGTCTGTAAAGAAATGGAACAAGTTTTTCACGCACATCGACCATCGTGCCGAAAGGGTTAGTAGAGAGGGTTTGGCACTAAATTATGAATATTTACTTCCGTCTCAGTGAGTTCCAGTCGAGTCCTGGATTCAACTCATTCACTTCTGGTACGGTCCGAACACCTCTCAGTTCACGCTGAGAAGAAGAGTGGCACTACAAACCAATGACGATCCACTTTCAAGATCGGCGTGGTGCATCTTCGTTTCATCACTGAAATGGCGCCATAATGACCTTTCTTATGCATGTCTGAACAGAAACCCTATCAAGTATGGTTTTCGTATCGGGGCAAGAGCTTTCCGGTGGTACGCGATCACGAATCAAGTGATAGAACTTCCGGTTTCGTTTTGTTACAGCAAAAATTCCATAAAGCCTCGACCCTTCCTACATAACTGATCTTCAATTCATTTCGGTCAAAGAAGTTTAGTTATTTACCTATATCCGCCAGATAGTTCAAGCTGGTATTGGAGAACGAATATCATTTTTTTCTGGGAAAGTATGAATAAAAGATCGTTGCGTGATTACTTACCGAGACAATATTTTATTCCTCCAAAAGGTTTTTCTCGGTCAGCGTGGATTCAAGCCTAGAGTGATTTCAACGTTCCTTATAAAGACCACTAAAAATATCCTAAGAACAGCAAACTTTTTGCGAAGGATTCTAACTATCTGCATGTAAAAGTCAAGCTGCAAAAACTCGAGCACACGCAGCAAAGCTGTCACGAGACTAACGTCCGCAGCAACACTATGATCAGGGCAGTTTGCTCCTAGATTTCTGATTCAGATTTTCATTTATCGGTGCTTTTTACAAATTACATTGTGGCTGTTTAGACAGCCGAGGATTTTTAAAATTTGTGCCTCAGCATTTTGAGTAAGTCATGGCAGGTGTAGGCAACGGAGCAAAAGCGATCTTTAATAGCCATTGAAAGGAGACAATAAATGTCGCTGTTAAATAGGCAGTCAGCAAATCCAATATTTTTACATCATCTGTACCTAATAATACTAAATTAAAAGCTGCCATAAGCATTCTCTTTTCACTCACATCAAATTGGAATACTCGGTGAAAGACGGCGTGACACATTGGTCGGGGTCAACTTACTGCGCAACTTACCTCTGTTCACGAGTTTAACAATCACAAAAAAATGCAAACTCGTATGTTTCATCAGTATTTATTTTGAAGCCAGCAGGGGCATTTTTAGCCTGCGAACTGCAGAAGTATTTCCGGTCGTCGCTTCTGAAACTGGAGCCAAAAAAAGTGGATGCTCTCGCAGGCTAGGGCATTTTAACTGTTCTTTTTTTCATAATTCCCAAGGGACCGATCGTTTACTACGTCCCAGAAGGGGCGGGGGGGGGCCGATTGGGTTTTGAGAATTGTGTGGTGTATCAACACTTTACCCACCCACCCACCCCCCCAAAAAAACATGATAATTACATACGAAAATTGCATCAGATCCATTTCACTCCACTTAATCAGTAAAAGGATAAAGGAAATCCTAACACAAAAATATATTTTATTTGTCGGCCATATTTCATATTTCGACCCCCTTCACATTTTGTGCATTCCAAAACTGACCCCTCAAAATCAAGCCTCTTAGACAATTGTAGCCCCCACTAACCCTAACCCCACCCACCACCCACCACCCACCACCCCCCTGCGTCATTTTGCGGAAACATGAAATTCAGACCCCTTTTGAAGTCAAGTCCATCGTTTTTACGGACATCCTAGGAAAATGCATAAAAATTGTTAGCAGTTTTTAGCTTGTTTTGTTTCCTTTTCAAAATACCAGAGGTTAAATCGTTACAGAAGGCGACACTAGATCATTCCTTCTTTAATATTTTGGTCGCCCTTTTATGCAGAGGCGTTCATAGTTATCTCAAAATAGGCTTAACTACGCGGTCAGTTACATTAGCATGCACCATTGCTCATTAGATACATTTCTTACCTCAGAATATTCTCAGTCTTCCTGATGCACTCTTTGTAAGGCAAACAGACGGTTCTCTGTATTGTTGAATGAGATAAGCATCACATGATTCCAAGGGACTTTCCCGGAACAATTCTTATCAATTTATGCATTCCAACGGCGAGCTACTATCAAATAGAAAGCCTACTTGACTGAATGCAGGAAAAGTAGTCAACAGGAAACCTTGAGATTATTTTGAGGTAAGAGAACAATCCCTTTAGATCCATACAAGCTCGACTCGATCTAGAAGTGGACAGTTTTGGGGTTTTTTTAACCACAAGTAATATCGAGTGAGTATTTCCGCAAAAATATATTTCTATTTTATAGCACGAATTATGTCAACCAGACATAAAAATATCGACTTAGCTTCACTTCGAGTAATCGTTTCTCGCGTTGTCAGGTATAAACGACTCGCCTATTAAATTTATTAGCGGAACTTTACCATCCATATGGCTGAAACACGTTGCTAACAACATTTCATTATGTAGTAGAAACCATGAGTTCTTTCTATCTCGAGTGATAATCGGTCAAGGCATTATTTTCATACTAAGTATTTACGTAATTACATTCTATGTGCGTCTAGATTTCGATTTCGCTTGCGATATTACTAACTCACGTGACAGAAAACAGGGAAAGAGCTACACGTATTTTTTCCTATATACGAAACACCTGAGTTCGCATTTCAGATAAGCTCCTTAACCTGTGACTTCAGCCTTAGGATGTTTATTCCTTTGTGTTGCCGGTTTTCACTGTCACGCTAGACTGCAACTCAGTAGGTTTTTTTCTCAAAATCGGTGTAGCGTAGCTTAAGAGTCTCACACGCGCGAGGCGCGCGAGCCTCACAACGCCGGTGTCTCGCTCTTCGTTTTCAGCCTCGCTCCAGAACTTTTGTTTCGCGGCTGGCGCAAAAATACGGACTGTTTTGCAGTTTTTGTCACGCCATCAAAAATAAAAATCGAAATCATCTAATAGATAAAGTCCAGAACCCAGGAAATGAGAGAAGGTAAACATGCCAAGATCCTCGCCAAGCCAGCCCAGTGCAATCTGTTACACGAGGAGATATGTAGAGAAATTATTTGCCCAAATTAATACACTGTTAATAGAGCCTCGTATGAAGGCGCCATGTCAATGTCCATCTAGATGGGCACTAACACGGCGACCGGAAACCAACAAAAGTCAGTTTCCCACGAAAGCTTGAATCATCTTCCGAAGAGTACATGAATACCAAAATTCCCTAAATTACAGCTTTCTGAGCTGCCACACGCAAAAGCTTGGAAATTCAAGCGTAGTGTAATACAAAATAAAGAACCCTTTCGATACAGAAATTTACTAACAATTCCCATAGCAATTTTAGCGCAAATTAAGTTATTAAGACGCTTGTAAAATCTAAAAGTTATGAAAGCAGCAAGGAAATTAAAGATTATCAAAAGGGATGAAGAATCAGTATTGTCTTCAAATGCCAAAAAATTGTTGATCGCAAACATGGCAAGGATAACAAATTTAACGAGGAAGTCGAAGTTCAAAGGACAAATGCGAAAAATGCTGTCCTCAGCTTGCAATCGTGTTCATTTATCCTCTCTTTTACCCTGATTAAAGAACAATTTGACGAGAATGAGTGCTCTTTGTAATGGTTCCCCGCCGCATTTGTCCTTACATTATGACGTTATATATTAAGTACACGATTTGTTTTCTTTACATGCACAGGTGCCGTTATAGAGAAAAAAGTTACTCGGTGACTGCCGAACAATACTTTCGATGAGGTTCGCCAGACGGTTTATTTGTACAGTGGTTTTGTGTGTTTGTCTCAGAGGGCAGGGAACTGATGGAAACCAGAAAGCACAACACAAAAATGTCTGCATAAACTGTACTTGCTATGATCAGCACAAAAACAAATACAATCTCTGGCCCTTACAAAACCTCGATGATCCTGAAAATCCCAGGTTTGTAAACAACTACATTATTAGGAACCATACGAAACTACGACAGCGAAGGCAACGGGAACGTCAAAAAGGCAATAATTTAATGAGCAAAACAAAGGCTCTGCACGTGCTTCACGCTTTTGTGCAATTTTCTTTGCCGTTCCTGCACACTATGACATGAAATCATGAACAATTTCAACTCTACTTGAGAACGGAAACAGCAAAGGATGTAAATCAGTCTACCATGAACTTGGGTGCGGTCCTCTCTCTTCAGCTCCAACCTAAATTCCCTTCTTTTAAGTAACTGGGTGACTTGGGATAATCGAAAATGTTTAAAGACTTTAAAATGGTGCGAAGTATATTTTTCAGCAAAATCTCCATGGTCGTCGCCGTTGTTGGATCGTAAGGTCCCTCTTACAGTATTGCCATGTAACACCCTGTACCCAACCTGTGATCTTTAGCTACCTGTTGCCGACTTCCAGTTTAATTTGCTCCCATTTCATGTCCTCAACAGCTTCAGCAAAGCACACGGAGGCTACACTTATAGTTACAGCCCTTGCTTGTCTTTTAAGTTAGGGCCACCAGATCTCAGCGAGTGTAGGAACAATGTCGCAGTAAGTTTATAACAACAATGTTAATGAAAATGTTATTTTTAAAGTTCCATCGAAAGGGTCGAAGGCCACGCGCAACCCGCCTTTTCTTTTCTTAACTGAGTTGCTTAGCATTTGCTACACCATAGCTTACCATAGTTGGAACATCATAGGGAGCTCTAAAGTATCAGTCTCTTACGGTCTTCCTCTTATCAAGGGTTCTTAAGCAGTAGTTAAAGTTGAAAGCAGGTGTTTATTCAATTATTTACATACTTGCTGTAAAAATCAAAACAAACAGAAAATTGTAAAACTAACAAAATAAAACTCCCTCCATGTTATAAAATAATATTGTCTTTCATAAACCTCACCTGTTCGCAGATATGTCAATCAACGACAAATGTATATTATCAAAAACTAGCAGATCAGGGGGGAGTTAAGTTGGACTACGATGCTGATAAGAAGCGACTACAGCTGATATACAAGTAAGTACCTGTGTCTGGCTTTGAAAACTGCCATTAATTTTACAGGAAATTTAGACTAGAGTTAATATAAAAATGCCCTTATATGAGTTTATTTTCCCCTACTATCTCAAATTTACTGGTGTCGCCTTTTACCCATAAATTTTTGACGGAAGATTTCTTTGATGATTTCACTGAACCGAGCAGGGAGCAGGAAGTATTCTCCACACATCATCAGATATTAACTATCCATTCATACCGTCAGGTGTATGATCGAAAACCCGCGCCGTATATTAGAACTGGACGTCTTTTGAATGAAGGTACCAAAGAAAATAAAATTGTGACGCCATCCAAACTGTAAATTATTTTCTCAATTATGACACAGCAGTTTTCACTAATTCATTTCCTTTTTACAAAAAAACTTTAAAATCCCTTGTTATTATGAATAAAATGAATGTGTCGTCCAGAGCCATACTTACAGTATCTCTCAGTTCTTCAGCCCCTGAACAAGGAAGGTTCGCCCCTAATTCTGATTCTGAGTTTTCGTTAGAATGAAAATAGACGCTTGAACTATTCAAATTGAAGAGGAGGAAGTCAATTCAGTTTTCAACACCGTTCAACTTAATACGAGAATTTCTTACTTTGGTGTAGGATATTATGACCCGTTCCATTCTTTTATTTTGACAGTTCTTATAACAACACATTAATAATTAGTTGATTTATCTCTGTATTACATTTGCTAGCAAAATTGTAACCTGGAAGCCCAAAGTCATACTTATATGCGATCCAACGATCGAGGACGCAATATTTGACATCGTGAACGTTGAAAAAGAATGGGTAAGTCGAGATAAAACTAAAAATCGATTCAATAACTGGGAAATTTACATAATTGTGCCTGCTATAAGTTTATTTCTATTTTAGTTCGAGTAAAAATACCTTTACTTACGGATCTTTGTCAATTGAAAAATGATTCAGCTCAAAAATATTTTAGAAAACGAGGCCGTGTTTAAAAAGGAGGGTTTAGTTTTTGCTGCAAATTGCAACGTTGTCTTGTTTAAGCGACGGTAAAACGGCCAACAGAACCGTGCAACTTGATTTACAACATTGCTGTAAAACGAGTTGAATAACGATATTGCGCATTTTACCAACCACGAATCAAACCTGTCTTGCAGAAAATCAGGTTGTTGCAGGTTGCGAAAAGTTGTTGCAGAAAGGAGAGAGTAGTTGTACTTTTTCCAAACAGATCTGTACATGTTGCGCGTTTTTACCGGCCCAAAGCAAACTTGTTTTGCAACAAATGACATAAAATAACTTCTTTGTTTGGTGTAACCCCAACGCAATTTGATCCAATCAGAAATCAGTCATATGCGCATATGTCATGCGCATTGGAACATTTAATGAAAAATTGCGCACTAGAAATGTAAATTATTATAATTATTAGAAGTAGTATTAACGCAACATGTCACAACCTGATTAGTTGCAAACAGGTTTGAACTTAATAGGGAGCTTAAGCAACTACTACTACGACGACGACGACAACTTCAAAAAACAATAGGTTTAATGATCAAAACAACAGCTCTGATCACGCTTTTTAGTACATTTCTTTGACGTCCACTGCACGACTACGACGTGAAACCTCCTAATTTGACGTTTTATGGAGGACGTGGACATACGACGACGAAGTCTCCTTCCGCTTTTTGAACTTGAATAAAATCCTTAAGAATTCAACTCCAGGAAAAGTCGCCTGCATTTGACATATTGAGCAGGTCCAAATAGACGCGATTGAGTTTTAAAGGGAGCAAACTAATTTTTCTAGCGACGTTTTCACTGCCGTCGTCGTCGTCTTTGCTCAAAGTCGCTAATAGGTGGTATATAAAACGCTCAAAATTGCTTTTCAACTCATTTTGCAGTAATGTTGCAAGACAATTTGCACGTTTTGATGTTCGTTTTTACCGTAGTTATAGAATACTGGTTTAATATCAACTAAGATTATCTACAGACAATCATCCAACTACCAAACAATTAGCGATAGGAAGAAAAAATAGTGTGAAAAATTTCAAGGTAAGTAGCTTGTACTAATTGGTTTGCTTTTACTCCGCAGATTTTTAATCTCACCCACAAATGCGCATGCCCAAATGCTTGTTTGACTGATCCACCTGATCCTACTAGTTCCAGTGATCCTAGTGTTCATTCAAGTAAGCCAAATTATTATTCATTCAAAACATTCCTCAGATCGGATCGTATCCGGTTAATTTTTCATAACCAGCTAGCGATGACCAAATTTGGAAGACGCTTACGATGTACGGATTACTTTAATTGTTACTTTAGCTCCTCTTCACTCCCTGTAACTGGATCTAAGAATACTGAGATGACATTTTTTTGAATAACTAATAATTCTATATGTATGTTGGTGTCAGCAGCTGACGTCATCTAGTGTGACGTCAAGGTGCTTTTTTGGGATGCCAGGCAACACGATTTTAAGCCAGTGCTTATAACTATCATCATTATTTCTTTAAAATATTTTTCCGTTTCTGATTGGCTCAAATCCCACAGCTAATTCTTCACAACGAGCTTACGTTGATCCAATTTGGAAGACGTTTGCGATATCCGGAAAATAATCGCCTCAGAAAAGGAACTCAACCGAGAAGCCCTTGGGACGAGGTTGTATTTTTTTGGTAGAGTTATAGAAAATGGCAGAAAATTTAAAACGTTTTGCGAAAAAGAAATAGCGGAACTATTGTGGAAGCAATCATCTAGAAAAGATTCTAAGATAATATTTATAACAATAATAATAATTAAAATAGAGTTAAAGCTTCTTCTTTAGTTTTGATCTGCGCAGAACTATGGCGGTCGTGAGAAAAGCTTTGCGATAAAGAAAGAGTTCTATCCATTCTCTGACAGAGCCTTTCTTTCACTTTCTTGATTTTGGCGTACTCGAGAAAGACTCTGCGGGATTCAACTAAAGTCTTTGTTGAGCATTTTCTGCTTGTTTCCGGGACACAGTTTCGACCCGAGCGTAATGCAGGGACACCCAATGACCAAATGTTTCCATACACGTCAAAGGTGTCTCATATAGTTTTTTCTACACTTTAGAATTCTGTTTCGTTGAGTTGAGCTTCCTTAAAAATTACCATTTATCGGTTTATATTTGAACCCTTTAAAATATAATCCTTGCCTGAATACATGCCGAATACACCCTGAGTTACTTCTGCTGTCTATTCATAAACCAGGAAAGAATTTCTTGTCTTGGGACGCACAGTTCTTTATGGTCGGCCATTTGTTTCAAAATTATGACACGATATACGTGCGGTTTTTTCCCACGTATACTTGCAATCATTCCTGCTACACGATATACGTGCGTTTTTTTGTCAGGTATACTTGCGTTTTATTCCCAAGTATATGACCATTTTCT
Organism: Porites lutea; assembly: GCF_958299795.1. NCBI lineage: Eukaryota > Metazoa > Cnidaria > Anthozoa > Scleractinia > Poritidae > Porites > Porites lutea. The sequence continues at coordinate 36,137,914 of NC_133201.1, forward strand.
TACAAACGCGCATATATATATGCGCACAAAAAACCCATATATATGCGTTATAAAAAAGAATGTGGTATATGCGGTCGCAGAAAGTCGTCGTATAAGAGGCAACGAATTATACCGTCAGCAAGAAACCCCCTTCATGTACGATGGAGCTGAAAAGTAACTTCAGTTTGAATCAAGCATGGCTGCAATGCCCTCGTTTATTTCGAGCAAGATTTCGTCCTTATTCATTGCCCTCACAGTAGTGGTGGTTGTTGGCTCCCCGACAACGGATTTGTTGGAATCCGTGGATTGTCTCTTGAGAGACTGTGTACGCTATTTCACAAATGCTGACCGAAACAACGATCGATTCAGTTAGAAATTAGCGTCCGACAGGCAAAACACGACTCATAAGCTCTTGATGTAATGTGAAACATGACCTTGAGACCTTTCTTCTTTTCTCTCTCGCACGCGAATTATCACCTTTTCGCCTCCACGAACACGTTCTACGCGTCCTAGTGTCGAAGCTTTTTATTATTTCCCTGGTATTCTCACTGACTGTAATAACCTTCTACCTGCCTCTCTTTCCTTAGTGCTCCTCCACTTTAATTGTGATTTTCATGGTTAACTAACTCGTTCTCGTTCAACTTGCATAAAATGTCTCTCAGGTATCAATTTGCTATTAGTTCTCAGGCCCCGATTATTTGGAAGGATAGTTTATTTATAACTTCAGTTTGGCGTTTTTTTGCGGCCAATGGCAAATCAGTATTTTTGATTATAGCAGCTAGTTTCACTCTCTGCACCATAGTAGCAACCGACGAGGAACTGCATTCTTGCAGAATTCATAACATTCGCATAGACACAACAGTAAATTCCTACGAAGGAACAACAAGACATCGCGCTTTTGTTTAAAGACTCACTTCTGATCTCAAAAAAAATTAAATCGGACTGCATCAGGCTATCAGCGGTGAGAATGATCTTGACTCACGCAAAGCATAATTCTCCATACTTGGCCGGTAGCTTTAGTTTAAGCTACCGTGTACAACTCAAATCTGAAGATCTCAGTCACTATCCGTGAAAACTCAAAATCCTTGAAACAAAACTTATGAGCAGGGCCCAGCGTCATACTGACATAGCAGCCCGGGAGGGGCAAGCGGGGGGGGGGGGGGGTACTGAACAAATTCTTATTCAGCGGAGGCCCACCCCTTAACCTTTTATATACCATTTTTCACGGTTTCGTATACCTTCTATTGACAAATGGTACTCCTTCACATATCTTGCTTAGAACTTTGTATCCCTTTTAACTGCTGGAAACCTGCACTGTCATAAAATAGGAATCAGTCACAAATGTAGAACGCTTTCTCGACGGGTAAGGGGTTCGACCTCGGGGCGGAGGCTTCCCGTACAAATATTTGTTAAGTACTTCTCCGGGATTTCGGGCGGAGCCTCCCCGTATAGGTCATCATAGGGAGTACCCTCTCCCCTGGCATAGCAAGAAATAATCACATTTCCGGACAAAGAAACCTACATGCATGCATGTAGTTATTCTGCAGATCCAGGATTTACGGAGAAAACCATAGAAACTAAAATATTTAGGGCTCTGTAATATTAAATTAAAGCTTTAGGCTTAAGCAGAGGTCAAAGAAAATTAAAACACTTTACAACTGCATGTAAACTCCTAGCAGGAACACCTAAGGAACCATAAACCACAGGAGATGATTACTCAGTATGCATGTAATTCTCTGTAGTGCTAGTAACTTTAACTTTAACTTTATTATTCCATCGTTCATATAGTACAAAACTCAGTAAAGCCAAAGCCGAGGGCTTAAACGACCTGTGGTCAAAATGACAGAAATTATTTTATGTAGAAATGAAGCCACTGAAGGCGAAATTTCAAAACTAAAACAAGATACAAAACTTAAATTAAGTAATGCAAGCAGTCCTATAGCAGAGGTAAAACTAGAAGTACTAGTGACAAATAAACTAACAATAAACTATGATAATCCTGCCCTAATTCAATCCAGGCTTAAAAAGTAAAGTTTCAGTCTCTATCAACAGACTATAAAGGGGACAGAGAGGGCATCCCCCATATACACCCTATTCCATAGGTAATTCGTCTCGAGTTATTTTTAACACCACAGATCTCAAGGGGGATTAGACAACAGCCAATCACATAGTGCGAATGTGTTCGGCGTGGATGACCCACGCCACGAGAGCCACGCATCCTTCACGAAATGACGCAGAACAAAATGGGGGAAGACGCGGAGAGCGATTTTGCTATTCCTTTTGTCGACGAAAACGACTACAGCGAGATTTCTGCGAAAGCTGTGTCAGCGAAACCGAAATTAAAAAAGAATCGCCCTTCCTCTCTTGTATAGAGCTAACAGTAGAGCAGCGAAACCCTTAACACACTGAATATTCTCTCAGGATCATTTATAATTTACAGTTTGAAGAGAGCAATTTCTGGTTTGATTTTTTTTTTTTTTTCAGTCTTTATAGCGATTATTCCTACCCATTTACTTTGTCAATTGTAGGCGAACCCTCCTAAAGCTGAATTTCAAGGGACCATATTCAAGCTCAGAAAGAGAAATAAAATTTCGTCGTTGCTTATTTACGTCCTCCATAAAACGCGAAAATAGGCATTTTCACGTCGTAGTCGTGCAAAAACGGGAAAGAAATGAACAAAAAAGTGTGTTGCACGTGCGAAGTTGTTGTTTTGCTAATTAAACCTATTGTTTTTTTGACGCTCTAGTTGTCGTCCGCGTCGTTGCATCTTAAACTCCCTAAATTGTACAAACGACCGGTTTCAATAGACCGGCGAAATTTCTCATTTTATTAAAGCACTGAGGTTACGACAACTTCGAGTTAAACTGATTTCACGGGTTGTCAAAGAGTCCAGCGATTCCTTTTCCCCAGGTGAGCGCCGACTCATTTCGCTTCAATATTCAGGAATGCTCTCGATCTTTTTACGCTTTCATTGCCTCTCGCCCGACATGTTTTGCACAGCGTTTGGTCATGCGAAACCTCCACGAAACATCCACGCCTCGCGCGAGGTAACTTTATCCCGATTCTAAAAATAACTCGAGACGAATTACCTATGGAATAGGGTGTATATGGGGGATGCCCTCTCTGTCCCCTTTATAGTCTCTTGTCTCTATTTAAAGTCAGTGGTGGTAAGGCTGTTACGGACAGTAAAGGGTATCAGTGGGATATCCTCGGCCAAATAATTGGGGCTTGAGAACTAATAGCAAATTGATACCTGAGGGACATTTTATGCAAGTTGAACGAGAACGAGTTAGTTAACCATGAAAATAACTATTAAAGTGGAGGAACACTAAGGAAAGAGAGGCAGGTGGAAGGCTGTTACAGTCAGTGAGAATACCAGGGAAATAATAAAAAGCTTCGACACTAGGAGGCGTAGAACGTGTTCGTGGAGGCGAAAAGGTGATAATTCGCGTGCTAGAGAGAAAAGAAGAAAGGTCTCAAGGTCATGTTTCACATTACATCAAGAGCTTATGAGTTGTGTTTTGCCTGTCGGACACTAATTTCTAACTGAATCGATCGTTGTTTCGGTCAGCATTTGTGAAATAGCGTACACAGTCTCTCAAGAGACAATCCACGGATTCCAACAAATCCGTTGTCGGGGAGCCAACAACCACCACCACTGTGAGGGCAATGAATAAGGACGAAATCTTGCTCGACATTAACGCGGGCATTGCACCCATGCTTGATTCAAATTAAGTTACTTTTCAGCTCCATCGTACATGAAGGGGTTTTTTGCTGACGGTATAATTCGGTGTCCCTTATATGACGACTTTCTGCGGCCGCATATACCACAAGCTTGTTTGTAACGCATATATATGGGTTTTTTTGTGCGCATATATATGCGCGTTTGTAAGAAAATGGTCATATACTTGGGAATAAAACGCAAGTATACGTGACAAAAAACGCACGTATATCGTATAGCAGGAATGATTGCAAGTATACGTGGGAAAAAACCGCTCGTATATCGTGTCATAATTTTGAGACAAATGGCTGCCATAGTTCTTGAACCTTTTCGAAACTTATCATTTTCTTTGAACAGGTTCAAGTGATGAGAATGAGATAATGGAAGAAGTCTTTATCCCAATTGGCGCGGGTGGATTTCTTCTTGCAATTGCTGGATTTGTCTACTATATACGTCGGCGACGCCAGCGACCGCCTGATGGGATCGATGAAGTTGATCAAGGCAACAACGAAAGAAGACACCTCGTTGATAGTCATGCTGAACGAGCCCCATCCGATATCGTTAGTTATATTAACCCAATAGTAGAAGAGGGATCTGAACCATTGACGCCAAAATCTTGCGATATCACCGTGTCTAAGAGTAAAGACGAGTTCAACAAGCAAAGTGCGTCTGCGTAACAATGTCCAATATCCTTTCACACTTTTCCCAATTAACTCCTCTTGTTAAGTATGGACACACCTACATGTACAGAAAAAAAATGTTGCAGAACTTTTAAACAAATGGCTTACTCAGAACAATCTTGCCAGTTCATAGGTTAAAGCAGCCGGAAGAGATTAGTGAGTTTGCTACGTAATATTTGCTAATAGTCTAATTTCTCATTTCATTATACCATTTGCACTTCTTAATGATATTATTAGCATTATTTCTCACGTTAAGCTACGTTACTTGCGCTTTCACATCAAAATCGACATAAACTAATAACTATAGTGGTCGGCCATGTTTTCAAGAGCTCCTGCTCTTGGAAATGTCTAAGAAAAGAACCGAGAAAAACGTCTGGGTTGAAGAATGTTATTATTTTTCCTTCGTTTCTTTCCTTATTTGCAAATAAGCATTAGTCAACTGCACACTGATTTAAAGATTGTTTAGGTGTAGTTGTATAATCTATACCATGTTGTTCTCTATAGCTTCTTGTATATATATTTTTTTCTGTATCTGAATAGTGTGAATAAAATATGGTGATGATGATGATGATGCTAACATGATTCGCCTGATTATCATGACAGTTTTGTACTTAACTACTTGTTTTTATTCCTTCCAATTTCATTTACAACTATAGTTTAATTTTTTATTGTTTTTATTATTTTCATTAAACGATGGTTGATGTAAGTAGGTATTTGACATGATTTGAGCCTCCATTAATAAGGAGGTCCGAGCCGTTTGGGTAGAGAACTTGTGATATCAACACACCCTTCGAGTAACCGGGCCCGGGTTATTACCTACAAAAGTAAGAATGAAGATACTGCATCGATTAGTGATAAAAGCGAAGAATAATGTTTTGTGGCTTTATAGCGATTTACGTCTCCTAAAAGCATCAGAATTTACATGTATGAGTCCAGATCCTACAAATGCGATCAAGCTGCAGTCTCTATTGACTTCTCGAGAACCTTCACGCAATAACGAAGATGAAACACCCAGCACCAAGTTTGCTAGACTACTGCCGAGATTTTGGAAAGGCAATGAGAGATATCTATTAAGCAAATAACAAACTGGTCTGTCAAATACTTCACCCACTGGAAATACTATTATCCTGTTCCAGAGCTCGCAATGGATCTTTCTGCTATTGCAAAATAAATCCGATTTCAGTAGTGGCCAAGGACAAAAGGAACATTGCAAAGACGGGGGAATGGGCGAGTGAACATGAGCAGTGTGTTCGACAGCTTACTGTTAGGCAGCAAACAATAAAATTTTCAGCTGGCACATTGCCCATGTCACAGCCTATGGGCTATAAACATATCACAAGATCCTCTCAACAGCAATGTGGAAGAAGAAGTCATTGAAAGAGAGGAAGAGGAAGTCATCGAAGAGTATGACAGAAACCGGAAACCGTGCTAGAAAAGTCTCTGGCACCCAGGGTCAGTATGACTCTGACTTTGATTCCAATATATCTTCGCCTCAACTATCTGAGGATGAGGATATGAAAAGTGATGTTGTGGTGAGTTCAACCTTAAAAACGCGAAATGGCAGACAAATAAAAGCAGTGGTTAGGCTGAATTTGTTAGACCTCTTGAAAGAAACTAATATTTAGGCTGCTTCGATATAGTGTTCAAGAACATTGAAAACTGGAAAGTGAGATTAAACTTATTTGGGGGAGTCTTGAGGGTAAGGGAAAAAACGAAAAAACTACGCTATAAACGGCCATAAACGTCTGCGGGACTCAAAACATGCCAATTAACTGACTAAACGTTTTTTTGCTGCTTACTGATTAAGTAGCGATTTCTGAACTGTTTACTGACTAAGTAGCATTTTTTCACTTTTTACTGTGACTACAGCTATACCCCATTGAAACCCTCATGTGAAAACGTCACGGTGCTATGGCTACATAATAAATCTCGCCTTTCGCAGGAAAAAACTATTTAAGGTGGCTGAACACAGTTTTGCGGGCGGTTACCGGTAACTTGCTTGACGGCGCACGTTTTAAATTAGACAAACAAACATGGCGGCGAAAAAGCAATGGTACACAGAAGACGATTTCTCAAAATCTACTCATTAAAATTTCGTGATACTAGTATTTGGCAGAATTTTTACTTTTATCGTATTTTAAATGATGAGAACTTTAAAATGGAAGTTGAACAGACGAATTTTTCGACACATTTAATAATTACAGAACAGTTATATTACTGATTATCAGAAACTCATAAGGGGTTGAAACATGTAACTCTCATATGTTTGCTTTGTCCAATGCTTGTGATTATTCATTTTCGAAAGTACCATATTTGGAACGAGAAGAAGAGATAACTGACCAATCAAACTTCGTAAACAACGTGACGTAATTTTCCTTCAGGTTCCCGCGCCCGCTTAAAAAAATGGCCGACAAACGGGGGAAAAACTCCCGTAAGCCGAGAAAGCTTTCAAAGGTTGAAATCAGGAATATTACCGAAACACTGAGCAGGATATTATTGCCTTACCACCTGGGCCAAACGTAACATTATGAAACCCATTGACGGCCTCGCAACTTCTTGAAGTTGTCACTTCAAAAAACGATGCCTCGTTGACCCTCTGCACATGCAGTAAACTTATACTGCAAATAGGCTTTTCAAATTTTTATGTTAAAAGTCTAGAATAAACAGTGAAAAATATTTTCGAATAAAATTCATTAGCTGCGTATCGAAAATGTCCAAAACCTGAACCTGAAATCTTCGCAAAAAGTGATGCTTGAAAATTCTTTATTCAAAGTCCAAAAAGTTAATCCTTTAAAGCAATTCGGAAAACACTATCTGGATCGTGGATCTGTTCACGCAAGTGACATCGGCTAAGCACATGGCAAAATTCAACACCAAATCCATCTCAAATCAGAGCACATTTTGTAATTTTTCTTTAGCGCCGAAGAGAAAAATTTATAAAACGTCTATGAAACATTTAAAAATACATAAATTCCCTTTCAAAAACGTAATTGTCTTGGCCATAGAGTGCAAAATGTACCTGAAAATTCAGCAAAAACTTCGCTGACTTGGTTGCATTTCAAAACAGACCATGGGCTCCGCCGTGAAGAAAACAAGGTTGAATTCCTCGAAGGACAATTTCTTGATGAAAAGCTTCCCTTTCTCCACAAAAAGAAAGCTGAGCATTCTTTTGAACTTTCTCTTTCCATTTTTTGTCTTTTAACGGTGTATTTTTAACCTTGAAATGCAGAACTCTTGTCTTAAAACATCTGCATGGTGATCGCTCAGCAGCCATTTTGTTGAAAATGGATATCCGTCCCTAAAATTTCCAAATATGGTCAAAATGAATATTCACAAGCATTGAACGCGAGTTACACGTTTCAACCCCTTATGGGTTTCTGTGATTATCTAAATACTCGTCTGTTTAAATTTGGTCAAATAAGTTTCAAATGGTAATGATTAATTACAATAAGCTGTGTGCAAGTTTACAGGAAAATCTAATGAGTGAATTTTATGTAAACTGAGCAGAAGTGAAATTTTAAGGTTGTATTCAATGGTTCATGTTGCCATGGAAACTACGAAAACGTCACATTTTACCTGTCAATCAAAATCTTTTATCAGTATATTATTCACTAGCCATGCTGCAAGCTTTCTCTTGCCATGATTTGGCAAATGAAATATACCTACAAACTGCCAAAACTGTGTTCAGACACCTTAAGTGAAATGGTTTGGTATTTCATTGGTGTTTACATAATAAATAGAACATTACATGGCCGCTTGGAGATACGACATTTCTCTTCGAGTGTCGAAAAATAAGAGAAATTTCGTATCTCCAAGCGGCCATGTAATATCCTCTATATATGGCTTAATAAGTGAATACACAGTAGTAGGGACACATATCAAAAAGCTAGAAGATTGCGTTACGTAAAACCTGTAAAGACCTTTATACTGTAATGCAGCGCAGGGAGACATCCGCTGACAACACGACCGGTCTCTGTCCCTTCTTTTAACGCCGTTTTGTAACTCTTTGGTTATGATATTAAAACAAGAATTAACAAATTTAACAAGTATTGAAGGAAAAACCGAGCAGTGATTACCGAGGTTTGGGTGCTCACTTTTGTTACTGCCTGAAGGTAAGCGAGGTCTGTATTTAAGTTCTTTGTATTATCTTTTGGCAACAGGGCGGAAGTCAATGCTCATAAATAGTTTTGATAAAAACTGCAATGCATGTAGAAATTTTGTTAAGCTTCCTTATAGGCAAAGCGAGTTAGATACAAATGGAAAGAAAATGGATTAACAGAAATCGGCGAAGTCATGCATTTTGCATCTACTTTGCTGTTACATCAAAATGAAACCGGAAGTGCAATCTATAATAATATAAGGCCCGTTTCAAACGTCGATCGTGCTATTGCCGTGCCGAACTCAGTTGATCGAATTAAATTCGACTTTAGCACGGCAATAGCGCGACGTTTGAAACCAAGTTATGCTACTGCCGTGTAGCACGGCAAGCCTTAACGTGCAACACGGCAGTAGCTCGACTTGGTTTCAAACGTCGTGCTACCGCCGTGCCGAACTCAATTCATAAATTATAATTACATTAGAATACATTTAGAAGTTTGCTATACCGTTTCTTTCTTTTTGCGCTTTGTTTTAGGCAACAGCCGTTCTATTCGACTGACTTAATATTAAATTCAACGTCTGAAATCAAGTCGGGCCAGTGTCGTGCTACAGTCGAGCTACAGGACCTTCAGTCGAGCCTGCTTAGCACGACAATAGCACGACGTTTGAAACGGTCCTTACTTCTTTGCTAATTTTACAAATGGGAGTCTTTTAAAACATGATATCTTCATGATGAAAAACGAGGTTAAGAAGAAAAAAGAAGTTCTGCTGACTATCTAGGTCTCGATCGTAACCATCTTCATTTGATTTAAGTGAAGCTACATGGATACCCTGGTTTCTGTCGATCGACTGTAACTGCTACGTATTGCTGAGAAGAAAGGGAATCTCCCGGAAACTAATTCTACCTATTATATGCGTCACTATACTAAAATAGATGCTACGTACTACTTCTAGGATGTGTTTGGTGGCCAAAGCAGCATCTGCTTTCGAGTTACCCACTTTCTTTTAATGAAAATAAGTTCGTTTTTAGGAGATGTGAGAGAAAAAAGTATCATTTCTATAGTATGTTTACCAGTAATAAACTATTTCCTCGTCAACTGAAACGCTATTAACAAGGATAGCCAGCGCAAAATAGTTAAATACAGTTCTGATGAAGAATTTTCAATGATTTTAGTACCATGCCATCAAGTATGTGGATCAGTCGTGTTATGTGGTCAGTCTTACTGTACTCTTCACTTCAATATCAAAGAACAAGTGGCAACAGAACAATACCAGCGTCTTATTACAACTGCGCCTGTTACGATAAATACGGATTGTTCAACCTCGCTCCCTTGCAAAGTAAAGATGGAACACCCAGGTTTGTAATGCAAGAAATAGATGCATAAGGTGGCTGTCATTTTGCAAATACTTTAAATTAGCCTTTCTTTTTTCTTCATGCCCAGGGCTTTTCCCTTAAAAAAGGGCAAACCCTGCGGACGAGGTTGTAATTCAATTACAATTCATAGCTCGTTTAATTTAGTTCATATTGTAAATTAAGCGCATTAGATCTACGATAGCGCTATGTAAGTAATGATTTACAATATCATTAAACCAAGCTGAACTGAATTTAACCCTTTTCGGACGGCGAGGGTCGTTTTTGTCTCCATATAGAACGATGCATATTTTCCTCTCTAGACCAATTTAGTTTTCGGTTTATGCTATTGCGTTAGTCACCAGGAACGTCTAGCGATACCTTGCTTTGGAAATTCTGAGCAATCCTGACAGAGTTTCAAACAAGAAAAAACCAAGTAACATTTTAGACAAAATTCCACTGCCGATTATGCCATTTACATGCTACTCTTTGTAGACTAAATTTCTCCCTCTCCTAAAATAAATATTTGCCAAAAATTTAAGTCCAAATTTTGGCTTATGTGCGTTCGCTAAGAACAAAAACGCTGCGATTTTTACTGACTATGCTATTTATGACCAAAGTGATCTTCAAACTATTGATTTACTTTACTAATTAAATCTCTTATTTTATTTTTTCAACAGATTTACCGTAACAGGTGGAGAAAGCTGGGATTATTCTTATAATCCTTGCAGCTCATTCTGGTGTGGAAACTCTCAAGGTCATGATGTGGCTGTAAGTGCTTAAAATCTGAGACCTGCAATTTTACCTTACTGTTGGCCTCGCGTGAGCATTACTCAAAAGAGATGACGTAAGAAAGAAAATAAGCGTTATATCTAGAAAGTATCAATTTCGGGCCTTGTTACTCATCTGTTGTCTACATGTCTCAAAAAATTATTCAATATTTCATCCATTGTCCCTCTCGTTTGAATTGTGTACATTGCCTTGCCATCAAATGTAGATAACTTACTAAAGGATGTTCCATTTGTAAACAGTATTATTTACTTTATTGAAAACTAAAAAAAAATCAAAAATTGTGTACAGGTAATAGAAAACCTTTAAAAAGTACTTTATGTGACTTTCAATAACTAGGGTTGCTCGATTAATGGTCTAATAATTGCGTCGACGAAGGAGACGCTTTCTAATTGAGTCGTTGGCTGTTCTGTGTGTTCATCGGCGGCCTGTGCATGTTCCAAGCGCGAGAAATCGAGGAAAGAGGTTGTCGGTGTGTCGGTTCCAAATCTGCGCCATCTTGAAACGTTACGAAAGTAGTTCCCAGTGCGTTTCGCAACCTTTGGATCTCTGCTTCCTCGTGGTTTCGTGTTTAATTAAGGATCTTTCTTACTTCTTCTTCATATGAAATTCCTGCGGTGTGAGAAATGAACTCCTCATAACTCAGTGTAGGAAAAAAAGGATTAAGATGCTTTGTGGGAACCGATACAGGTGTCTAAGACCCTAGGCGACGCACCGTATAATCTACAATAACTGCTAGTTTTATGATTTTCTCAGTTTACAACTCAGTGCTTTCAACACATTTCAGGTTTGTAGGTGGCCTATGAACAATGCAAGCTACGAGGTGATAGGAAAACAGAGCACATTTTCATGCGGTAATGACAGTCAACGCCACAACAAGCCTCAATTCGAATACAGCTTTAACCAGTATGTGTCGGATTCATTAACAATTTAAAATTCGGCTTTTATAAGATTTGAAGAATGAGGGGGAGATTGAGGGGATATTACCGACCGAGATGGATAACATCCTCCTTGATCGACCCCCTGCAAACTTTCACAGATCATACGAAAACAGAATTCAATTATTTGTTATTTTTTAATATCTACGTTCTCAGCATAGACTTTCTTCAGTGCATTTGCCTTTTCCTCGGCAGTTTGAGAATTTGAAGAGATGTTTTCAAAAGCTTTTTTTTATTTTCTATATCTCTAGTTTGTTTTTGTTTTGTTTGTTGCTGTTGTTGTTTACTTGTTTGTTTGGTGCTGTTTTTTCATCCGGACGAATATATATTCCCATCCCAGGTGACTCTCTCATTTTCGTAAGGAGGCTGTGGAGAAAGTAAAAGAAAGTGCGCAGGGCACGATGGGAAGGGAGAAGATCCCATCGTCCCCGCGCGCTTTCTATTTTTTTATTAGTCCTATTTTCATTGGGACACCCAGCGGGAGCCTCTGTAGGGGAGTGAGAGACCGCTTTCAAAAAGTTGCGGCTTTTGTCAGCGGATTCACTAGTTTTGGGTGGACGGATGGCCGATTCGTGTAAAGCTAAACATATGCGGTTCAAGAGGATACGAATTCGTGTGGACATGACCTAAATGTATCAAATAAAAAATATTATTTTATTGTCTCACCGGTAACTGGTGAGGAACAACACGTTATGAGAATCATATGGTTTTTATGACTATAGATTTTCTAGCGTGGTTTCTCAATTAAGGTACATGATTTTTCGACGGTTGTATTTCAGAACTGGCTCAAAACAGGAACTGATTTTGATTTCCTGATTTTTTTAATTTCTGGAAATTCCTTACACCTCGCTATAACGGCGATCGTCGGTCAATATTCGCGAGTAACATTGCATTGTTAACCTCTGACGTCACAGATCTTTCGCAATGTTGCCCGCTCAGAGATTTGGGCGGGGAAACAGTTTCATTGTTAGATGTCAAGTGACCCCGAAGTAACCAAATAATAATGGTTTAGCTGTGATGATATGAAACATTGGAATAAGCCCAGTAAACCCATGAGTCAATTTTAATCTTCAGGCCAGGGTGGAAAGTGATAATCAAGCTTCAATGTAATCCCAAATTGGTACGAGTCGACGAAGCAAAATTCTTCGTTATTCAAGATGCTAAGAGCCCCTGGGTAAGTTTTCCTGCGTGTCGTCGTTATAGTGGCCTGCGAAAACATCCGTTTCTCCTCGCTCCTCGCCGCTGGGGACGTTTCGTGAGGAGGAAAGTCTGCGACTCAGCTACAGAAATTCCATACTGCTGACGTAAAATATGTCCGGAATCCGGTCAGAAGCCCTGATTGGTTGATGGAGTAGTTACATTGTTTTAGCTATTGTTTACGAATGACAGGCAAAAGACAAAAGGCCACAAAGGTCAAATGTAAACGCGACGAATCTCTAACAAAACAGTCAATATTTGTGGAATTTAGTCTTCTCTACAAAAATCATTTAAGTTTTGCTGGAGCTCGTTCGTAGATGAACACAACACTTTACCAAAATCGATCACGAGAAACGTAGAATTGAACAAATTTGCATTTGGAACCCCATGACTACCGTATTTATTTTTCTAACATTGATTTACGTCATCAGTATGGAATTTCTGTCGCTGAGTCGCAGACGTTCCTCCGCGCGAAACGTCCCCAGCAGCGAAGAGCGAGGAGAAACGGATGTTTTCGCAGGCTATCGTTACAGTAAAAGTCCTTAGTATAGTGAAAAACGGAGCAGTGAGTTTTTTTTTCTGTAGGGAAAAATCAGCAAAGTAAAATATCTCTGAAGAAACTCCATGAAAAGTGTGGAACGAAAAAGAACATTTCATTGAATTCCTACCGAAAAAAAACTCTTTTTACTTACTAAAAAACTCCTAGTAGGGCCAGTAATGTCAAAGGATATCAAAGTAACATGTTATACCTTTGTTTTTCAGACATTTCTTCTGGAGCACAGGTGTGCCTGTGCAAATGGTTGTGAAAATAAACTCAGTAGTACGAGTATGAGTGGTACTAGTAGTTCCTCAAGTAAGTTTCCAGTGCGTCACGTTTACATGAAGCTTTACCAACTATATCTTAGGAACATGCAGCGCATGCTCATTAAAGATCTTTCTAGAGTACGCCAAATCGATTTAGCAAAAAAGGCTCTGTTGGCATTGTGGTTTCAAGCTTGGGGACCAGTGCTTCCGGTCAGGTCGTTATTTTAGTGATGTCATGTTCTTGGCCGGGGTAGTCTGAATGACGGTGAACCTCTCTTTAAAGTCGAGAAGTGGCCGCTGAAGAGAGGTTAAACTGGAGGCTCGATCAACGTAACCGCGCCAGATGCTAGAGTGTGTAAAAGCGGTACTCTCGCTAATATTTGTCTTTCTTTCAACTAGTTCTTCGATTTTTCAACTTTGAACTGAGAGTATTACAAATATAGAATCATAAAAAGCATGCAAGAACTATGTAAGAATCTCTATGTCCTAATCTTTTGCACTCCCCTTTCTAATCAGAATATCTTCTTTATTGAAATTTTCCAGCAAGCGCCCCTGATGACTGGGAGGAGATCGGAGTACCAGTGTGCATCGCTGCTGGATCCGTATTATTTGTGTTTTGGGCAATCTTTATTGTGTTCCGATTAATCAGTGGAGGAGACGTCGATAGAAGAGAGAGGGAACGAGAAAGAGAAGGTCTACTAAATGGAGATGGAATGGCTGGGCGAAATGGTAACTTGAACGGTCCGCAAGCCGACGGAAATAATTTACAATCTCAGCCTGTCTCAATGACCTCTACCTCCGACACTTACTACGATGCTAATGATACTAGTCTGACTAAAGTTGGAAGTTTGCCTGTTTGAGAACGAATATGTAAAATATATATAGTACTGTCTGTAGTTAGTTATGTATATGTAATATCTAAGTAAATAGTTGTAATTCAAACTTATTAATCCTTTATTCGCACTAAAGATATGTTCATACAATTCTCCCAGCATGCACTTGAAGACACGTCTTAAGTAATTCATTCATAATGTTCACGGGGGAGTCTCATACTGCATTTGATTGGATGAAGCATTATATGAA
>NC_133201.1:36157553-36167292 GCF_958299795.1 Porites lutea
ATACAAACCTTTGTAAATAAGCATTTGTAACACAACACCTCTCGCAAGCAAGAGTCACGTCCGCGTTCCCGTACTGTGAGTTTGGGCGGCCTGTGCCTTGTCAAATTCAAGCTTTTTAAAAATACAAAATACTGTTGAGCCTTTACTCTGAGTTACAGTAATAATAACACAAAATGTTACTCTAAGCCTTTCATAGGATAGCCTCCTACGGAGGCGTTATCCCCTAAAAACGCCTGCGTGGGAGGCTATTCAAAAAGTGGACCAAAATTTTAATCCGGGATTAGTGCAGGAGCCGATTACTTATCGGCACCTGATTAGATCTGATTAGTGCTTATCAGCCTTTCAGGACTCTTATCTTACCCCAGCCCACAGGGCCGGAAGGTAAGCCGGAAGGTCACCTGTCTTTCAACACTCGGTCCCACCCTTCCGTTGGGAAATTACATGCGCATAGCTGACTCGTCCCCAATCGTCTCTCTTCAGCATAGGATTGAGGTTAGGTGGAAAGGCGCAAAGAATATTTGTTACTTGGCGAGAAAAGAGCAGTGAGCGCGGTAGTTTATATCGTGTGTCGCCGAAAAATTCTGCTTCTTCTGAGTGTTGTAATCGCCTTTTCTATGTGCTATGCATGGTGAGTCGTAGTGTGTTTACTGGTTTTCTTGTCTGAAGTGCATTAGTTTAGTTATTTGGCGAAACAGACCTTGGAAATTTATCAGCGCTTCAGCGATTGCACGAAAGCTTTTATACTTGGGAATTTATCACCCCTTTCGTGTTCAAGCGTATATATTTTGTGTATGCGTGCCGGGTTTGTGTCTCGAATACTGTTTGAATTATTTCAGTCACGGACAAGTAGTGACATGAATGCACTTGTTACAGGTTGATTCGTTTATTTTTAACTGCAGACCGAGCAACGTAGACGTGAAGGCATTCGGAGGCAATGGATTCCGTCGATTTAAGGTTCACATGTGGTTCGACGAATTGGTTCAAAGTGAGAATGAGGTTCGAGCAATACAACGTAAGTGAAATAAGCTTAAGTCGGTATAACACAGAGTTTACCTCGGTGTAGAAACAAACCTGTAAAGTTCTTCTTTGTTTGCTAGCTTTAATTTCCCATTGCTCAAATCTGTTGTGATGACAGTAACTTCTTTGTATTCATTGTTTTACGCCACTCGTGCGTTTCTCGGGTTTTTACACCGAGGGTGAGCCAAAGAAAAGCAGTTTCTATCATGTACCAGCCCAAAAGCCATTTTCACTTGTTGACCTATGAACCGGGGAGGGCAGGCATACCAAGGGGTTTTTGACATTTTTGAAACTACGAGTGTCAATAATCCCCACCCAAGGACTAAGGGACTAGCCTGAATTTCATCTGATTACTTCGAGTTGTTATTACTCCCTCAGTAACGTCTGAATCGACCGGCGGTTGAGTGGCATCACTACTGCTTTGCTTTAATTCATGCAATAAGTGAAACACGATTTTCAAGTGGCAAGCCAAGAAATATCGTTTGGAAATGTCTACATGATACAGAACAGCTGACAAAATTGCTTTACTCTTTTCAGTACTTTGAACTGTATTAATTCAAACTCAATTGCAATCGCGCAATGAATAAATTCACAGACAGAACACTTAGTTCAAAAACAAAACAATTTCCTTTAATTGAAAAGAAGCTATTTGGTCCTTAATGAAGAAAAAAGAAAACAAGGAAAAAAGCTAACAGAGTCATTAGACTTGACGGTGAAAATAGCAAAACGGTCGAATGACAACATGACATTGGTCTCAGAAACTTCGCATGAACAAAATCAATGTGGAAACCACAAAGCCGCTCTAAATGAAAAACCTACGGACTCTCCGCAATGATTCTTCATTTGCAGTTCAATTTAGCAATTCAGTTTCGAAGACAAGGGCAATTTTGCTCTTTACAATGAAGATTATTGAAATGTTTGAACTCCACGCAAGCATGCCACCGATGCGATCCGCTGAATAGCAAGAGACAATACCGCTAAAGTGTCTCGTAATTATACATAATCATCTGAATGTTTAGACAATCAACCAATCAAAATCACTACCCGGTTTTTGGGTAGTAGTGTATGGCACTTTTTGGGGTCGAAATTAAGTGATACATTTTACATGGCGAATTAAAATAACCAATACATTTTACAGAACAAATTAAAATAACACATGCATTTTACTTGGCGAAATAAGATACGCATGTATTTTATATGGCGAATTAAGTAATGCATGCATTTTACATGGTGAATTAAGTAATGCATGCATTTTACATGGAGAATTATAAAGTATAACGCGTGCATTTTATGTGGTGAAATAAGATTCGCATGTATTTTACATGGCGAATTACTTTAACGCGTGCATTTTACATGGTGAATTAAGTATCGCATGCATTTTACATGACGAATTAAGATAAGCGTGCATTTAAGATACGGGTGCATTTTTTCTACACAACGAGTGAAAGGTTGACAGTGGCTGACTTAAATCACTTACTTGAAATACATTTACTTTGAATTAAGTATCACATTTAGCCTGCGAGCAAGCTCTCCTATTTGGGTAAGCAAAGTGAGCCTCGCGAGAACACGCGAGCAAGCGGGCCGAGGAAAGGAGAGCTTGCAACTATCTGTCATAAATTTTCATTTCCACCCCGGAAACCCCGGGACTCCACAAAGCGTGAAAACTGTCACCGCAAACGTGCCGCAGATTAGAAAAGTGACAACCGCCTGTCAAGTAAGTTAAGACAGCCGAGGACGTGTAGAATTATTTATTTATTTATAAATCGCTTTTGCCACAGCATCAAAGCAATGTTTTTGTTTTTTTCCACGGGGACATCGAACTTCAACGTGTCCGCTCGGATAAGAACTCACTAATTTGATTCTTTTTCGTTTACTTTTGAAAAGTCATCCCTACTGCAGTGTAGAAGACTACTCCCCATCACAGTCACCAACAAAAATATCATATATTTGTCCGTCTGGAACTGGAGAATAGCGTTTTCCTGCACTTGGTTCTCTTAAGTTTTACTCCAGTTGCTTCCAACTCTTTGTCTTTTCCTTCTTTACGGTCACGCTACACAGCTACACCGTCACTGTACATGTTTCTGAATTTTTCTACCCAGTAGAATTCAACCGAGCGAAGAAACCGATGTTAGAAAACAGCGCTTGAATCACTCTTCACTTTCACTCTCCCGGTTTTCAGAACTAAACAAGGTCCTTGACACAAACGAATACAACTCAGTGATGAAGGGTTTTCATTTTCCTTCCACAAGAACTACAAACTTGATCTGACTTATCCTGGGCTCGCAATATTCTCTTTACGAGAATTACATCAAACGAGCCCGTCTGCTTTGAGGGCTGAAACAAGTTCTCGGTACCAAACTGATCCCCCTGAGAACCAAATTTGACACACAGACAAAGTGGGTGCCAGCTTAGCCTGTTATCAATCAACTTTGATTTCCGGAACGTCATTTTTCAGCCAGTTGTATTTCCCTTCGTCTGGGCGAAGGACAAATGAAAATTTGTAAGGGATGGTTGCAAGCTCTCCTTTTGCCGGCCCCTCGCGGCTTCGCCGCTCGCTCGCACGTTCTCGCAAGACTCGCTTCACTCGCCCAAATAGGAGAGCTTGCTTGCAGGCTATATCACATTTTCAGTGAATGACAGTCGCATTTAATATTTTGAATTAATGGCAAAGTACCGTAAAATTCCGAGAATATGTTTTTCAAAGGCCCTTTTTGAGGGGCATATTTTTGGAGGGGCTTATCTACGGAGGGAAATTTGCGTTTTAAAATTGGTTGGGTTATCCTTATAGTTGGAAGTAAATTTACTGTTTTTGTTTTGTTTTACTTTGTATTTTAGTGCAATTTTCCAAGTACAAGCCCCTGAGGTGCTTATATTTGGAGGGGCGATTTAACGCAGGGTTTCTTGCGTTACCGGTTTGGGGAGCTTATATTTGGAGCGGCTCATTTTCGGAATTTTATGTTCTACGATGGACAATTATTGTTTTTGAATGGGAGAAATACTACTGTCCCCAACCGACGGGCAAGAGAGAACCCTGGGAACAAGGGTTTGGTGCCCCGCTTTAAAAGATGGCAGATGGGATTCATCTGATGGATTTTTTCGCACGACTTGGAAATTCCCTACTTGATCTATCAAGGAGATTACCGTGTAATGTGAGCGAAGATACACTTCATGTTGTAAGTTTCCACTTACAGCAAATACTGCAGTACTTGGTGCAGTTTGGTGGCGGTTTGGATGAAGCACAGCAATCTATAACAGATGTTAGGCCATTTAGTGTAGGGGTGATTCTTTCGCTTGTGGAAGGAAGCGCATTTTGCTCGCTGAAAGCCAGATGGACGAACGCTCTAATCCACATATTCTTGCGATGGAAATGTGGCGAGAATGCTGCTGGCTACCTTTTTCCTTTCCCTCTGCTGTTTCCACTACCCAGCCGGCTCCGCAATGCCCCAGATGACGTCCTATAACCAAAAAAGGCTGGACCAGTTGTATTCTGAGGCCCTTCAAGGTCTCCTGCACTTCTTTCAGCAGCAGAGAGGGCTGACCTTGGTGACGTTGTCTCACGTTGTGAGACTTTCTGGGCCACTCACAGTCTGAGTCGGTTCACTCTCTCGCCTTGCCCCCGTATTATTTCTGGCTGTTACAGAATCCTGTCCTATTTGTATTTGCTCGGCAGCTTGCATTAAACGCTGCATGCATTCCTTGAGTACATCACCTTCCGTGATCTTAATGAGAGGAGGCAACTCAGTAGCTTACCACGTGACTTTCTATTTTTGACGGATGTGCACCACAAGGGGTGGTGGGTAGGGGTGACTATTGCATCCATTTTGACTATTGCGATAGTATTGCGATAGTTGAAACACCATTACAATAGACATTTTAGTGTGACAATTAGTATTTCATTGAGATAAAAAGATATGTTTGATATAAATGCCCCAAATTGCTTTTGCTCTGCTTGAGCTGTGTGGCAGCTTGGCTGAAAATAACGTCGAAAAAACCTGTGTACTTGAATGAGTAGTTTGCTTGACCGTGGCAGCTTTCGCATCCGAAGATGTAGACTCTGATTGCTCCTTCAAAAATTTGCTGTGTTTCCTTCGCAAGTGGTCAATCAGGTTTGTTGTGTTACCGCTGTATTTTGGAATCATTTTAATGGGACACAACTTGCATGCCACTCTTGTTTTAACCACAGGGCCGTCATTTTCTTTTAAAAAACCAAAGTGGTTCCATACGCTGGACTTTGCTTTCTTGTTTGGAACAATTTCAAAAGATTCTTCACAGGCCATGTTTAGCTTTTGAGAAAAAGCCATAGAGTAACTGGATCGGATGTCGCAATGCTTCCTAGAGGGGGGACAATAAAACGTTTTGCTGCCATTTTGAATGCGGACAAGAGCCTGGAGGCGAATTTAGAAAACAAACATGGTGGGCCATGTCGGGGAAGATTGTCCCTTATACTTGCAATAATGAACAGCACAGATGAGAAGAAAAGAGGAATTTCTTAATTCAAGGAAGACGCTTCAGGAGATCATTTAAAAACTATTGTAACTATCGATATTTTATGAAACTATCGTGATTATTATCGATAGTTAAACTTGGTATTGATGTATTGCTATGGGAACACTTACAATTGCAATGCATCAATAGTTCGATGTTTCCCCTAGTGGTGGGGGGTAGAGATGAGTTTTGGGGTCCGAGGTCTGAGGTCTGAGTTTTCCTGGGCTGAGTTTACTAGACACACCCATCAGACGGTAGTATTTCTCCGATTCAAAAACGATAGTTCATCGGATTTTCCACTATTAATTCAAAATAAATACAACTCTCGTGTATTTAAAATGTGATACTAATAATATTTAAGGTCACTTTTATTTCATAACCAAGTAAAATGTTGTCTACTGTCAAGCTTTCATACATTGTACAGATGTACAGTGTATCAAGCCTTGCATATTTTGCCATGTAAAATGCATGCGTTACTTAATTTGCCATGCAAAATACATGCGTTACTTAATTTGTCACGTGAAATGCATGCGTATCTTATTTCGCCATGTAAAATGCATGCATTTTAGTTTCTAGAAAATCGCTTCAAAAATGTTCTCAGTTCATTGCTTCAAGTTCTCAAAACTCTCAAAAGGCAAGGGGAAAAGTAGCAAGTACATCTGCTGTAAAAAACCCCCTTAAGACAAAAATTCAAAATGGCAAAAACGTTTTGGCTGAACACTGCATACTCAAACAGTCACTGAAATGTCCAAAAGCGTATCTGTTCCTCTGTATACAGTTTGTGGGCAGAGGATCGAAATGCACCAATCAGAGAAAGGCATTTTAATTGCCTGTTTCCCGAGAGGTCAGCTTATGCCGAATTGTTACGTAGTGATTGGCCTATTAATTTTATATTCTTGGATCCTTTTGATCCGAAATACTTTTAACTGAAACTTTCAAAAATTTGTTGATAATTTTACAAACTCTGTGTTTCAAATGCATACAAGTATAAAACCCTTGCCCAGTTGTTATTTTAAAATCAAATTTCATTTTCCAATAAGTTCTCCCCAGGACTTTTTCAGTAAGAAGTAGCTTTGAACATAGTTGTAAACAGTATATTGAGTTCAAGCTTAGGTTTGCAAAAATTTTTAGGCAAATTTTTCTGTTGCAAGAGAGAAGAAAATTAAGCGACTTGTGTACAGTGTAAGACAAAAAATGATATAAGAAGATTACAAAACTCCAGCCCTTGTAACAAAAATAAAAAGAAGAAATGCTGTCTTAAAACAAGATCCTTATACTTAATTCAAGCTTTGTCTTAAAACCATTTTCTGCCTCTTAAGAACGTTTGTAAATCAATATTTTTCCTTCTTAAAACAAGGATGTTGTTCTTTGATTGAAGTGATTGCATGGTTCTTAATTTAAACAGACCAACTTTTAGAGTAAGTCTTAGTAAGAAGAGTTTATCCCACTCAACATGAATGTTTGTTGTTTTGGGGAAAAATCTTTTGTTGGTGCATCTTTTTTTTTTGCCTTCCTTTTGTTTAACACAAATTACAAAAATAACCGCACACCACAAACAGTTAATGCTGGGGTGAGCATGTCCCAATTTCACCCATAAAAAATGTTTTTGCACGAAATAGTCCCAAAGAAGGTGTGACTTAATTTTTTGGAACCCATGTTATCCCCACTGTTATCAGCTGAAGTAGCAACTTTTGAGACTACTTTGGGAAACATACATTGGTAATTACAAGAAATGATATTTACTCTCAAAATATACCAAGCTTTGGCCCAAGAATAACCGTGGCGAGTACACCCCAAAACAGTTAATGTTGGGGTGAGCATGTCCCATTTCACCCATAAAAAATGTGTTTGCACGAAGTAGTCCCAAAGTAGGTGTGACTTAATTTTTATGAACCCAAGTTATCCCCACTGTTATCAGCTGAAGTAGCACATTTTGGGACTACTTTGGGAAACATACATTGGTAATTACAAGAAATGAAATTTACTCTCAAAATATACCAAGCTTTGGGCCAAGAATAACCGTGGCGAGTACACCCCAAAACAGTTAATGTTGGGGTGAGCATGTCCCAATTTTGACCCATAAAAAAATAATTAATGTGTTTGCTTGAAATAGTCCCAAAGAAGGTGCGAATTAATTTATGTAAACCCAAGTTATCCCCAATGTAATAAGCTGAAGAAGCTAATTTTGGGTCTAATTTGGGAAACATATATTGGGAATTACAAGTGGAGCATTTAACTCTTGAAGTAAAACCCAACTTTGCCCCCAAAATTACCCAACTTTAGAAGTTGGGAATTATTATTTCCCAAGTTAGAACCAAGTTTGACCCAAGTTGGGATTTGTCCAATGTTTCCTGTTACAGACTGTATTAACGTCAGATTTGACTTCTCCTTTTGTAACCTGTTTACGTATGTAAGCAAGTAAAAAGGTACATTAACCAGAACACTTTGAAGGCAGTATTGATACTGTAGCAATATATAATGTTTGTTTCCAATATTTTTTGACTGAATTGAAGAAAGAAAAATGATGTGGAACAGTTCTGGAACTACTGTAATGTGGGGATGTATAAGAACATCTGTTAACTAACACAGTTCCATGTAACACAAATTTCTGAAACAGAGTTAACAGTTTGAGAACAAGGATAACTTAAGTCTTTGGCACAATATGAGTGACAATTTTAGTCTTTTTGTTATATGTAGTTTCCACTGATGGAAGGTCATGAAGGGTTTCAGTTATTTTGTCTTCTGTTTGTGGTATACTAATTGATCTTAAAAGAAAGAGTTAGATTGACATTGTCATCAGTTTTCAGTAATGCTGGCATGTAAATATTATTGCTGCATTTCACCAATTTGTGCTTGTAGGTCCACAGTTTTCGCACTCAACAATAGTGTTGTTTTCATCCTGAGGCTTGTTTTGCATGCTTTTCAGGAGGAATATGCTAAAATTTAGTAATTCCAAAGCGCTTACAATTTGCAAGCCTATTATGACCCCTGGTATGATTTTGTCTGTACAAGTATCACAGTTTTATCATATGTATAGTCAACCAAACGAATTGTCAATTTAGCAGCCGCAGACTTTCCAGCTCTGCGAAATACATTTCCCAAACAGAGCTTCTTTGTTCCAAAAGCGTGGAGATTCGGTGATTGCCGACAGCATAGATCAAACGTTTGAAAGCGTCTTGTAAAGCCTTTCATTTGGCCGGATTGACATGTACTTTGAAAACTGGGATATATTGAAAAACTAACTTTGACAAATGGTAGAAAGCACTGAGACTTTTTGTAATCGTTTCATTCTCAAATTCAATTGCTTACAACTGTCCCCACCTTTTTATTGAAAGAAATTGGTTGAAATTCCTTTGTGTTCCCGTGTAAGTCCAAACTCCCCATTAATAAATCAATTGGGTTACAGTGTTAACATTGTTGTGGTAACAATAATATTTTCTTTCCCGTCATGTTATCAGTCACGTAACGTTGTCTTTTGAGTGTGATGTGATATTTGGTGGTATATAAAGTACTTCTCAATTTTTTTTCTCTTCCATGGGTGTCTATTTGCTAGAGCACCAGGCACCAAAAATGTGAATTAATACATGTATTATTATATTAATGTTCATGAAATAGCCAAGTCTACAAATAGTAGCACAATAAGAAAAAGGAAATTTGTAACTCAATAATTCATGACAGTTTGGGGTAATGGAAAATGTACCATGTGTATGAATTTACAAAATTTGCTAAAACCTGCACATTTATAATTTTCAGTAAAAGAAATTGCTTGTTATTCTTTTTGGTTCAAATTGTGGGATTTGTGAGCTATACTCTCTGCTGGATATTCAGTGGCTCCCTTTTCCAATGTCTTTCCAACTCATCCTCAGTCCATTTGAAAAAGCAAGTAAGATGAGCTAAAAGGTGCACATATTATGTTACCAGGGAATTTTAATAAGGCAAAATTTATTTGCTGTTCCGTAGTTGAAAAAAAGATAGGAAAATGGAGGAAACAATAGAATCTTTAAATCTTACAGATGATGGTCTGTTTAGAATTCAGTAGTACAAGTAAGTTAGGTTGTTGATGATTTATAGTATAGCATAGGAAGTTGTTGAGGGTACAGAATCTCCTTAATGTGTTTGCAAGGTGAAGAATTGAACTTTGTGACTGGTTTGCAAATGTAGATGTGACACTTCTTCTCTTTTCAAGTCAAACTGCTTGGGAGATGACTGCTTCACTAATGAATTTGTGCTCTTAGCC
>NC_133201.1:36167492-36179992 GCF_958299795.1 Porites lutea
AATTCAAAATACTGAATTGAAAATATACAAAGTTAGTAAAGATGCTTAAAACAAATTAGTTAACTGGGATTCATATTAAGTGTAAAACAAATATAACATCATCATTGCCGAAAGGACTTGCACTAGATGTGGAAGTTTCAGAAAAGTTTGGAGGTGACAAGACTGTTGAAGAAGCACGTGTGGTGGTGGCAGGGCTCAGTTGGGAGAGTGGTGGTCTGCTGAGTGGGAGGTCACAAGTTCAAACCCCTGCCAGATCAACACTCAGGGTCTTTAAATAACTGAAAAGAAAATGCTATCGTTGTAATGACATCTGCAAACAGTAAGACTTTCATGTCTTCTCGGATAAGGATAAAAAACCATACAAATGTAGGTCCCGTCCTACAGCTCTTTTACTTATGTGGTCCTTGTGGGACGTAAAAGAACCCACACCAAGTGCTGTGTAAAAAGAGTAGGGGACGTAGACCCTGGTGGTGTGGCCTTCACACATGGGTTGGGTGGGTACAGTAAGCTCCTAAAAGATATTAATGGACTGAGAGTAGCTGAAGTGGCCCCTTTGTATGCTAACGTCTGACCTTACTGTTAACATGTTAATATAATAATATTGTAAAGAAGGCACGTCTGTTTTTTTATCTATGACTCCTTCCTTCCTTGACACTTTTGTTTGTCCTTACACCCTCCACATTTCCAGGTAGCCTTTGCATTGTATTGCATTCCTGTATATCTCAATCAACACAAATGGAAATATTTCCCACTCTAACAAGAAGCACTGGGCATTGCACTAATTTGACTGTTGAGTTTGGTTCTGATTGGCAAATGCAAATAATGGTCAGAAATTAACGCATCTTGTTTTTGGTTTCCTACCTGTGCAGATCACTTAGCATAACTGTGGCAGTCTGCTACAATGTGGAGAATGCCATGTTTCGGAAATTTTAACAGACTCTACAGCCAGTCATGAAAAGTGAAATTTAACATACATGTAAGGGCAAGCCTATTGCTGCGGGTGATAACTGCCTTATCTTGCTGAATATGAGAGTAACAGATGCCATTAATATCGGGTGCTAGTGATAAAGTACACTTGTGTACCAGTCCCCAAGATTCTTTGGCAGGATGCAAATCCTCCAGAAGCCCTCCAATTTTTAATTTGTTATTATCAGGATTAATATGCTCCATCACAATGTGGGCCGCCTTCTTTATACTGTCAGTACCACAAACAACAAAGTCACAGCACTTTCTTTTTTTTTGATAGTGAAGATCTGTTGCAGAACCTGATGGTAATAACCATAACTTCGTATCAGCCAAAACTTTTCATTAAATGGAAATGGTAAATTGAAGGTAAATTTACCTTCTCCAGGCATATGTTTTTTTTCTTTAATATACTTGTGGAAGTAACAGCCATTACAAATATTGGGCATTTCACCTCCTGACAACCTAAGCCACAGCAGTCACATGAAGTAAAAAAAAACAAAAACAGGTGTGGCATGAACATTAATTCATCAGGAAGAGCGCTCCTTGGCTTGGTGGAAAAATATTGAAAAGTGTGTAGTCCATTGGTTGTCCTTCTAGGTCTACTAAGAGACAACATGTCGCTACTGCACAAAGTATAGGTTGTGTGGTGAAAGGCATTCCACATAACTTTTAAATTTTTCATTTTCGTTTTGCATATTTTCACAGTGCATGAAATTCCCATGTTGGCGTGTCGCTGCTGATTTCTTCCCACACAGTTTCATTCTTCACGTTTCCATTCTTGAACTTGTCCTTCTCTGGCTGTAGATGTATAGTAACTGAAGTACCTCAGGTTGCAACCAGCGTGTCTTTTGTTCCTGTTCAGAAACTTCTGTTTCATTGGAACAAGGAGAGGGTCCTGAACTTGAGGTTGACCACATTTCAAATACTGGTGGGTTGAAACCTGTTAAGACTTGTGAAGAGAAATAGTAATCAGCAAGTGGTCCAAGTGTCGATGTTGAATACATTGGCTACCATAGAAATAAGTCACTTTGATCTGTGAGGGAATACCAGGAAATCGTTATGACTAATTTTGTCTAAAAATGCACAACTATTTGTTGTTTAAAAATGATCTCACCTTTGTCAACTTCATTCATGTCTTCCATGCTTCATAATGGTGGGAACAAGGCACAACATGGTAAGTTCTGTACGTCATGTACGTTTCATCAGAGATCCATTTTTTTTTAGATACAGCTGGCAGTAGTCACTCTTTTTGAATCCGGAGTAAAGAAACGCCTCGGATCAAGTTTCAAAAGTATCTGGTTTTGGATATGACCAAAGAGTCTACCTCCTTTGTGGATTGTTTGGATCAATAATTTAATATAATAAATAAACTTAAAACTAATCCAGTTTTGGATTTTACTAAAAAAATGAAACATCCGTTTTCAGATTAAAAATCCGCATTTGAATTTTAGTGAAGAAATGCACCCTAAATGTGCAAGAATGATGAAGGAGGTAGACAGCACGTTTTCACCTCATCCGAACAAAGTGAGTACCAATGATAAAAATCAGGAAGTGACTTACCAAGCAGAAACAGCATGTGTTCATCCACGCCTAAACAGACAGTTTGTTTCCCAGGGCAGGCCTCTTGTAGTGCTTTTGACCACTCTGGAGGACACCAACTCTCAGGGCTACCTTGTATTTGTCAATGTCGACATTACACATGCTTGTTTGCAATTCGTGTTCTGATCATCTGTTGTCCAAAACTGATAGCAAAAACGTTCAACCCTAAACGATTCATTTCTTCAACTTGGTTTTTCATGACGACAGCAAGAGGCATTACCACCAGGACTGTCATTCTTTTTTATTTGCTCAGTTCTTTGGTAAACTGCGGGAGCATTTGAAATATCAAACTTTTGCTGAATCTTGTAGGGAGAATTCTGAGAACATCCTTTTTTTCTGCCACAGATCGTAAGCAGCGTGGTCAGGTTTTAAAACCTTTGTGAACGACAAAGCAGAATATTATCTTCTACATACTTTTTAAAGAAATAATTGTGATCAACATCTATATTACTGTTATCATTGTTATCATGGAGGCTAAACAGATCGAGATCATAAAAACTAGTGAGTCTATCAAGATATTTTTATGTAGTAAACGGGGATTTAGGAAATCATTAAATTGGCTGTATGCATAGGGGATAATTAACCTGTGATAAGGGAACTCTTTCAATAAAAATTTGGCAAGTTTAGCATTGTTACAGACGTTCATTAAATGCAAAAACAGTACTCATCTTATCATAAAATTAGTTGTTACTCTCCAGTTCTTCTTGAGCAAGCCTGCGAAGAAAGCTTGGGTCTTTGACTGATTATTTCGCTGTAATTAACCCTGCTTACGTAAGGGGCACTGGCACCATTGCCATAAGGTTAAAGATTTTAATTATAATTGATAAATACTTCTTATTTCAATCCACTGATTAGTATTGTCACACAGTTCTTTCCCTACATTTCAAATTTAGAAACTCAATGATCTTTAAATTCTGGATAATTAAACCTAGCATTGTAAAGACAATTACGAATATTATTTTGCCTATGCACTTCTTTGATAACACGTTTTTGACACTTTCTACCCTCATTGCAAATCCCTTTGCTTCCTTTTCATTATTGGTAAATTGCATGTTAACAAGTTTCCTCCAACTGTTTCCAAAATTACGAAAGTACAAAATTCCACATTGCTCAAATGTGCTGATGAGGTTGTTTACTAACTGCCACACTGTCATTGACAAATGATCTGGCTCGTAAATAACTTTTATGAGGGATACCTCCTAAGTTATCCAACACTGTCACAAGCGATTCTTAACACTATTTATTTCGCTCACGATCTCCTTAGTTTTACAAGATCTGAACTCTCTCCCGAACTGTTACCCGAGATCCCCTTACACAGACACTCTCTCTAGACTAGGTAACAGATCCAGGTGTAAGGCACGGGTCAAACTACAGGTGCATAGTAAGATGTAGGCTTTCCCTTCCATCTTTGCTTTAACGCGGTACTTTAGGGGGCCTGCATAATCTACTCCAATGACCTGGAAAGGGGTTTCTCCCTTGGTTCGCTCTCTTGGGAGGTTGCCTGGTAGAGGGTTTGAGTAGGCCTGAGCTTAAAACCTTCAACATCCGTGGCAGGCTCTGGTGATACGTTTAGCTAGTTTCGTCAGTCGTGGCACCCAGTAGTGCTCTCGTATCTTCGCCATGGTGAGACTTACTCCCCCATGGGGCATACTAAGGTGACCATGTTCCACCAGTTTCTTTGTGTACGATTGGCTATCTGGTAGGTATACCGGATAGTGGCCCTGTATCTGGCCTCGGCACTCCAGTACACTGTCTGGGTTAGCCTGAAGATTGAGCTGCAGCCGGTCCTCTTGATAATGTTCGTCTTCTGGCTCTTTCCTGTACTTTCTTCTCCCAGAGCAGTTTAACAAGATTCAGCTCTTGAGTAGTCAATGGTCCAGTTGCCCTGGTGGTATTCTTTGTATGGACGTTGAAGGAGAACCGCTGTATCCATGCGCACACCCTGATGGCTTTCTAATAGCTGAACTTTTCAAGGAGAGCTTCTAATTCATCAGTTGAAGTTGTCGCTATTGCCCTAGCAAAGATTTTATGAGTTGCGTTAGCCTCCGAACAGCGAACTTTGTGAACGCCAGTACCATCTGGTAGTTTGGATTGTCAAGCATGAGTAACTCCTTCCGATCTACTTTGGTGACATCAACCTTTATCTCTGTGCTGCCATCTACTGCTCGCACGGCAAGCTCCACTTGCCGTGTTGTAGACCCCAGCATCATCTCAATTCGTCGAACTTCTTGTGTATGCATGCGCTTAGGAATCTTGTCCAAGAGTACTGCTGAGGCATAAGAGCTCCCGGCTCCAGTGTCGAGGAGTGCCGGACACATAACTCTCTGAACTTCTGTTCTATGATGGATTCTTTTAACGTGTGAATGGCTTTTATTTTAGACATAATTGCATCCTCGTACCTTGATATTGCTTTGATGTTATTTGATGTCATCAATTCAGTGGTCTTTTTTAGGGTGAATTTTAACGAGAGATGCTTCCCGTCTAGTTCTTGCAATTGCTTTTCCATCCTTTTGTTTCGGTTCCACAACTTAACTCACTCGTGTTAGTGGTTTAGCGTACATAGAACACAGATCCCAGACAGCAGATGCTTGCTCTTGTTCCGAGCCGCAAGGACACAAATGCCCAGTCCCAGCAAAACTTACGGATCGTTGCTCTTCTTCAAGCTGCAATAATTCCCACTATTCATATCAGAGGTGCCACTTGTGTTGGGAATGCCTCCTAAGTTATCCAACACTGTCACAAGCGATTCTTAACTTTCTATTTTTTCGCTCACGATCTCCTTAGTTTTACAAGATCTGAACTCTCTCCCAAACTGTTCCCCGAGATCCCCTTACACAGGCAACTTTCCCTATTCTGATTGGTCGTCTACACCCTTATGATTTCCGATCTAATTGTATTGTCAATCACAATTTGACCTTAAGTTCTTGATTACACGTCATTCAACACTTTGAAGCGATATGCAGTAATTGATATTATCATAAACTGACACGATTTCGACACTGCCACACTGTCATTAACAAATGATCTGGCTCGTAAATAACCTTTATGATCACTGACCTGGTCCAGGAAGTCATGTTAGTCTTTCACTTTGATGGCACATTTTCTCACTGAGTACATTTATTTCTGAACAAGAAAGAGTGGACGCACACAATAAACTAAAAATAAGAAGGGGAAAGTTTTGTATTTAGGGAATATTTTCCCTTCCACTTAAAGAGCCATTTGAGCATGTTCATACAATCAAAATACAATCAAATTTGTTTTGATTTAGCTTATACGATACGGTTGTTCTATAACACCCTCTTTGATTTTCACAATTTTTATAATCATATACAGGCTTATGCAATAGTTACTGGGGCCTAGCTGAGGGCTGGCACCGGTCATAAAATGCAACGCGTTTCTGTGTTCTCAAAGTTACATTGTTAGGGACATATTGCTAACTGAGACATATCGCTGGCTCGTTACTTTTGGGAGTGTTCGCTGAGATCTATCGCTGGTTCAGAAATTGGAAGTAGGGAGCAACAACTGTAACCATGTAAATAAAATTATTAATTCGATTAGTTTGCACACGAAATGGTTTAATGCGACTATATTTACCACTTATCAATAAATGAGATCCCTGTCTATTGCAAAATACTGTTACAGTATTCATCCTAGCGATGACAAAGCTTGGTCGCTGTTGAACTGTGTACACTACAACAAAACAAAAATCTTAACTTATTAAACTTGCATGCGCGAAACTTTGTTTGTCATTTCAATACCTTACAATTCGCACTCCCTACAGGAAACTTCGTCAAATATTGGCCGACAAATAATTAAAACTCATTAGGAGGAAGTCTATCACTGCTTTGACTTATGAAGCGACAAAACAAAATATTTTCAAATAACCTTTGTCACGCAATATTTACGTTAGCGAGATGCGCAAATTCTCAACTGTTCAAAATGCGGGATTCCCTAACATTTTGTCTTTTCACATTATTCATTAGACGTTGATGTAGAATTTTTATGTTTTTCTCCTTGGTATTCTTAGCTACTTTGGATTCTTGTTGCTAAGAAATATCTTATTATTATGTAATCGATCTGAACACGTGAGAAAAACTGTGTAATTTGACAGCCTAGGATTGGGAGTTGACTCGTGTTAATGTATCGAACCCTCATCTACTGTTCTGGAGTTTTAATTACATGTGACCTTTGCTGCAACGCAGTCATTCGTTCTAACACACTCGCCATGCGAACAAATTACTTTTTCCCTCCCCCTCCCCTTGCCCTTTGCTCTTTCCTTATTTGCATCAAACCATTGCTAAGGGCGTTTTTATGCCCTCACCTTTACTGGACATAATTGTTTATCTTTGTGATTTAGAAGTATATTGAAATAATTCAAAGAAAATTAATTATGCATTAAATAGGCTTAGGGCCAAATACTAATTCGATTAGTTTTGGAAGGGAATGGTTAATGCGACTATATTTGCCCCTTATCAATAAATGAGATCCCTGTGTATTGAAAAATATTGTTACAGTATTCATCCGAACGATGACAAAGCTTAGTCGCTGTTGAACTGTGTACACCACAACAAAACAAAAATCTTAACTTATTAAACTTGCAAGCGCGAAACTTTGTTTGTACGTTTCAATACCTTACAATTCGCACTCCCTACAGGAAACTTCGTCAAATATTGGCCGACAAATAATTAAGACTCATTACAAGAAAGTCTATCACTGCTTTAACTAATGAAAAACCAAAAAAGACTGTTTCACATAACCTTTGTCACGCAATATTTACGTTAGCGACATGCGAAAACTCTCAACTTTTCAAAATGGGGGATTCCCTAACATTTTCTCTTTTCACATTATTCACTACACCTTGTTTTCATCTCTAAAGAATATTTGCAATAAAAAAGATTTTCATGTCGCCCGACAAACGTGTTGATGAAAACGACCCTTCCACATGGGTTGCCAAGACAAAAGTGGCCCCAGTAAAATTCACGAAGTGATTCTTGTTGCTTAATATTTCAATGGTTTTTCAGCTACAGGTAGCCTCATCACTGAGCCTATATTTGGTGCAACATTCCAATTTAATTTCGTTATCTGGTCAATCCAGTCTACAATTGCCTCTCTACTTACGTGTGTTACGCTTGCAATTAAGGCTCCTCTGTCTCTTTGAAACTTTGAATCCAAAAAGTATAAACTTCTGTTACTGTCACACATCAGGAGCATTGTGTTCTTTGAGCTCTCTGTGGCAATGTATTGAGCCACTCTGCCAGTAACCACTTTTGAGCACGAAATAAATCATTTTGCTGGCCAAAGTGTATCAGAGCACAATCTCCTGCCGCATACATTCACGTTCTCATCGTTATGGTCAAAAAGGCATCGTGCAGGTCATTCCCAGGTGTCATTGCCACTCAAGAACCTCTGTTATGCAATACAGAAGAGTAATAATCGTCTACAAAAGTATTATAACCAAGCCTGTAATATGGTTGTAGTAATTTCAGGACAACATGTTTTGCAAGCCCCTTGGAGTCAGCTGCACTCTCTTCTCCCATGGTAACAGAAGTGTTCAATACATAACCATAATACTAAACTCAGAGTAAACTTTTTTAGCTTAAACCTAGCAGGTTTGTCCTTCATGAATTGTCTCCGAGAAAGACGTCTATTGAAATTTATAGGTGTTACATCAACAGGCGGGTTGCAGCTTGGAGAATAGACATGACAAAATCGGCTGATAACTAGATCCAGAAAAGGCTGTATCTTGCCAAACTTGTCGTAACCCTTATGGCCTCTAGTGACAAGTGTTGTCAACAAAATTTAAGTATCTGAGAATTAGTGTAAACCTGACACTTCCAGCTTCTCAAGGTCGTTTACCATGACGTAGGTGTTGTCTGTGCCTTTGATGAAGTCTAGATCAGCAGCAATTTTGGATTGCTTGGGCCAAACCCAAGAAACTATTTGTTGTGAACAGGAGTTAATTTCAAGGCCAACAGATAAGTGTTGACTGCTTGATTATCTCTAGACCTGGACACACTCAAGTCCTGATCACATTCATTGTTTACTGCTAAATCAAAGTGCTTTTACGCATATTGGCAGCTAAATCAAACTTGGGTAACTATGGAAGCGAATTCATGTGGTTTTGTTCTAGTAAACACCCTAATTCGATTGAAAGCTTGAAGCATTATTACACCTACTCAAGTAAATCCTGGCTGGCTATGTTTGACTAATCATCCCATCTTACACAAAAATGCTACCAGTGAAAAGGGTGTAGCTTATACGCTATTCTGATCAGAAACACATCTAATTATTTGCTTTACATGATGCACATTTTTGCATGGTTGCCTTTATTAGAGGAATCATAATTGATCCAATTGTTTCAAGAAGTCAAGTTCATTGCACTAAGTGTCACGTTTTCATTCCTTTCACTACACTGCCCCCCCCCCCCCCCCCCGAAAGGGCATGTCCTGATGCCATGTAACAGAGAAACAAAAAACTACTGGATTCTTAAGCAAAATAGAAATCATTGGGTGTACAGCTACAAAAACAATAAATTATTCACTCTGATGGCAGCTAAATCAAGAAAATTAGTTAAAGCTCATTTACAAATTATGAAACAGACCAAGCAAGAGTGCGAACTTCTTTTCTTGGCCTGTCTACGACGTGGTGAGGCACTACTCCAATTACTGGATCTGGAGCCTTAGCTCTGCCTCTGTAGGGTCCTCTTCATCAGTTCCTGTTAACTTCTTGTTCCCATCAGCTATGGTCTCATCTGCATACATGAGATCAGTCTTCTCCCGAACATGGCAAAGGGGTAGATGAGGCTTCTGCACTGTTGAACTGGAAGGCTGACCAGTGAGCTGAGCAGTTTGCTGGTCTAACGACTCTCCACACAGCTTTAGTCGATTGAAATGCACTACTTGCCTTTTTCTCCAGTTGTCCACTTCCTTGATCTGGTAGGTTACATCACTGATTTTCTTTACTACCACATGTGGACCATGCCATGGCAAATGCAACTTCTGTGGTTCTTTGCGTACTCAGTGGCTGCTTATGGCAGATGAGGCTCACAACCATGCATAACATCCAAGAGTAATGTCACTTCGTGTCCAATTCAAGTCATGTGTTGTGTACTGGGTAAAGGAATGAACACTGGACTGATATGCCATCATAACCATGGGCAGGTGAACATCCCAGTCACGCTGGTGCTCAGCGACATGTTTTGCCAGCATGTCATGTACCTTATAGTTCATATGGTCAACCATGCCATCATTTTGTGGGTGGTAAGGTGTTCTAATTTTCTTGATATCTAAGACGTGCAACACCATTTCATTGCATCCAGGCACAACCACGGTCTCGGCTAAACTTATCGCAAAAACTTTGTTGCCACCACTCTTAGCTAGAAGGTTAACAATTTTGCCCCCAATACCTGGTGACTTAGCGTCAAAATCAATTTTGCAACCATGTTTTCCTAAGAAATCTATACCTAGTAAACATTCCTGGGTAACATCTGCAGCGACTAACCCTGAATGAACAACATTCACCCCATCAATGCAAATTTCCTGGTCACATTTCCCCTAATATCCAAAGGTTGGCCACTCACAAACTACACTTAACTTAACATTTTTAGGGGACCTGTCAAGCACATGCTGATGCAGAAGAGTCACTGCCGACCCAGTGTCGACCAACATGTCAATAGGTTGTCCTGCCACTAGCGCTGCTACATACACAGCAGTGTCACAAGAAACTCTATGAATTCTTTAAATTCTTTTTAGGTCTTTCTAGCAACCAGCTAAGGTTTGCGACATTCTTAAGGACGGCGTTTTGTCAGTGCTGGGAGAGTTTAAGAGGACGAACTTATACATGCACCAAAATAAATAAATTAGTGCATTAACTAATAATTAAACATGTGCTGGAAAGCATTGGCATTTATGAACAGTCCCCTCCTTTGGTACGTAGCGAAAGATTCAAGTAAACAGCAAGGAATTTTAAATAAGTATTTGAATAAAGTTCTATAGACAAGAACAATAACTGCTTATTTGCATTACTATTTACTTAGATGGTGTTGCAAACAACGAAATAACTAGTGATAATTAAATACAAAGAGAAGTAAACATTAAAATTAAAAAGATTATTTATTGTAGACCAAAGTAGCCTTTGGAATAATAGTGCAAGGAAACTTGTTCAGCCTCATTCTTCGAAACTGTAAAGGCTAGGGGAGATTTTGAACAGAGTCATTTTACATGCTGGATATTTGTTGAAAGGTCAGGCTTGCTGGCAACTCCCTCTTGTGTAAATCTGGCATTCTATTAGCCAAGGCATCAACCATATCGCCAAACCAAAGTTCCTCATCCACAGACCATCTTGATTTAAATATCGTGCCTTTTCATGCATTTACCTGGCTGCTTAGTGACTTAACCGTCCAGTCATTTTTCCAGTTGTGAAACTGTAAGTAAAATATAGGAAAATTGCCTGCAGCTATCAGCTGCTGATACCCTGGGTGCTAGAGATTTTTCATGGGCGGATTCCGCCAGGTTTCGTTAAGTCTTAATAGTGACTTGCACAAGAAGTTTTTTTCTCGTGCTTTGCTGCTTGTGGTTTCAGGCTGCGGTTTAAGAGGAGGGTAACAGTATTTTTTTATCTTCGTTTTGCAAATGACTTTGTAACCTGGTAGTTGATGTTGTATCTTTCATTAATAGGTATGATGTTACTGGTATGTTGAGAGTCTCACTGATTGGCTCATATGCGAGATACACCAACATTCCAAAGTATCACGTGTCTTTGTTGCCGTTTAGATGCGGGATGATCTCACACACGTAAATCCACCTACAATAGATTGTTCTGATTGGAACATAAATGAAATATCTCCTGGAAACAGTCCTTAATCTTCGGTCACAATTTCTGTTTCTTTCAAGAAAAATAAGTTGTGTGACGGTATTGTTGTACGTAGGGTAGTTTTGATGTGTGTTGCATGTAAGGTGATGTCGGTTATGTGCAAGCTGAGGTAGTAGAGGGTGAATCAGTTAATAGGGCGTCAAAATGATAGAGCATGCAGATGGTATACATGAAGGCATACATGAGGTGGTTATATTTTCCAAGTGTATATTCGAGTTGAACAAGTAAATAATCCCAAGGAAATACTACCTCATTTGGTCTCGTGGAAGCTTTGGTCTCCCCTTAGACGAAACACTAGATATCTGTGTTGTCTGCACTGGTGTATGAACACTGGTGAGGTAGAACCGACATACTACAAATTCTATTTATTACAAGTTGCCAAATAACCATTGTATTGTGTGCTGGGTGGTCATGACGATGGAGGTATTGGTTGTGGTATGGGCAAGGGTAAAGTAAGGTAATGGAGGATAAATGATGAGGTTCTGGGATGGTGAATGAAATGATGACGAGTGTGTCATTGTTGGAGTAAAAGATATGCCAGAAAGCGTGCGTCTTGGGGTTGGCTGTATTTATCCTTCCTTGGATGGCCATAGTTTGATACCTTGTTTCTTTTTTAGAAAATACATTGTCTGTGGTAACTGTTTAGTATTCATTTCCAATCTCACAAAAACACTGTCAGGATGATGTACCAAGTGAAGGTGTCCATTCTTATCGATCATTTCTCTGCATCCAAATTGAACCTTGCAATGTTTTTCTTTCCAAATCCTTTCGTCTCCGAATGTGCATAGTGGCTATGTACTGCAGTTAAAGGAAGGATTTATAATCCTTAATTTAGATGAAGTACAGAACATGTTCCAGGCACTTTATGTATTATATCTATGACAGGTTGATGTACTAGTTGAAGTTTTCCATTCTCATCAATTATTTGCCTTTATTAACAATTAAACCAGGCAATGTTTTTTTACTTCAAATGTTTTCTTCAAATGTGCATTCCAGCTTACATACTGCAGTAGAAGAAAGGATTTCTTATCTTTTATCATGTCTAGTGTTACCCAGATAACTGT
>NC_133201.1:36184992-36292492 GCF_958299795.1 Porites lutea
GAACAGATAGCTGTAGCTAGCTGTGCACATGTGTTATCTTGAAGAATTGCGAAAATTCGATTTTTGCCGGTATTTCAGATTTGACTGACATTTTGGCCGAAGAAAAACCAAAAATTGTTATTTTACGGCCATTGGACAAGATATGACCTGCTTCAAGGCAGGACATCGGCTTTTTTGATCTTTAGGTCCTTCGGACATAGTTATGGCAGGTTGCGACAAAAAGGTCACACTTGTCGCAGGCACGCGATGACAGATTTTATGTCCAATGTACACACCAAAAGCGTTAGTGCGACCCCTGCCCAAGTGAATTAAGATCAAGGTATCGTTTTTGGTGTTCAAACGTACCGCATTGTCTCGTTCAGAATCAGCTAATAAACATCTTCAGTAAACAGTAGTTCAAAATACTCGACACTACTGCTATTGTTGGCCATTTGTACTCTCATACGAACCTTTTCTGTTTTTGTCCTGTGGCGTTTCTACAGGCGACCACCTGAGATTCGAGTAGTTCCTCCTCCTGAAATTCACGAGGTTGAAATATGCCAACTGTTGGCAAATCGGGTGCGATTTCCTTGACATATCCGTCTACTGAGCTATATTGACCCACAGCATATGTGCAGCGAAGATACCTTGCTTTACAGCTGGAGAAAAGAGGCGAAATTTTGGACGTAAGACCAGCACAGAGACTACTCAGGGTAGCATTTGCGTCCTGAATCCTTCTGTCATTAGCGTCCGGATTAATTTCGGGGGTTAAATGTTGGACAATAAAATGGTCTAAGGGTGTTTCTTGCTCAGGGCAACTGCAGCACACGAAACAGTTTTGACTATAAAGCTTGGTCGTTACCTCGTCAGCATAGTCTTGGGTTGAGCATACATTGGCAATACAATAATATCTTTTAAGACAGAAAATGTGAGCAAATTGTTGACAACATCTCGTAACTAAAAGTTTGTCGCGCGTAGATTCTGACTCCATGCAAATAACGCATAAGTCTTTTGACCGGACCAGCTCTGAACTTTCTTCCTCAATTACAACTAAATCAGGAAATGGAACGGTTTTTAACAATAGCCCATCTGTATATTCATTGCTTGATGCGCATTCCAAGTTCCAGCACGAGCACGTAGTATCTTTGCAAGATGGCGCCTTCGTAGGCAATGCAGTCAAAACGTTTTTCTAAAAAACTAAGGTAAATCTTGATTTTCTAAAAGAAAAATCTAGAAAAACGAGAAAAAAAATTCAAAAAGGAAACTAGTGAACCATCATTAGAGTGCATTTCTTTACAAAATAAAATTCAACTTTCATGGAAAAAAAAAACAACTAGAAAAGTTAAAGTTACAGTGAATATTATTCATTCCAATTGTTCTTCTTCACAGAGTTTGACTTCAAATGTGTTTACATTGAAGCATCTTAAGGTAAATTTCCATTTACTTTAACTTTTCAGAATCCACTTCAGGTCAAAAGGACCAGCATTTTCGGCTCTTGAGGGACGAAACTGCATGTACGAATGTGTAACATGGAAACTCAGTACAATTTCAGTTATTTTATTAAGGAAAAAATCCCAAATTCACGCTGATTTAGCGCCAGTCCAGACAAGTCCTTCAGTATTTGCTGGATTTACTGTAAAACCTCCTCCTAAAATTCACGAGGTTGAAATATGCGAACTGTTGGCAAATCGGGTGTGATTTCCTTGACATATCCGTCTGCTGAGCTATATTGACCCACAGCATATGTGCAGGGAAGATACCCTGCTTTACAGCTGGAGAAAAGAGGCGAAATTTTGGACGTAAGACCAGCACAGAAACTACTCAGGGTTGCATTCGCGTCCTGAATCTTTCTATCATGAGCGTCCGGATTAATTTCGGGGGTGAAAAATTGGACAATAAAATGGTCTAAGGGTGCTTCTTGCTCAGGGCAACTGCAGCACACAAAACAGTTTTTGCTATAAAGCTTGGCCGTTACCTCGTCAGCATAGTCTTGGGTCGAGCATACATCAGCAATACAATAATATCTTCAAAGGCAGAAAATGTGAGCAAATTGTTGACAACATCTCGTAACTAAAAGGAAAAATCCAAAATTCACGCTGATTTAGGGGCAGTCCAGAGAAGTCCCTCAGTATTTGCTTGATGCACTGTAAAACCTCCTCCTGAAATTCACGAGGTTGAAATATGCGAACTGTTGGCAAATCGGGTGTGATTTCCTCGACATATCCGTCTACTGAGCTATATTGACCCACAGCATATGTGCAGCGAAGATACCCTGCTTTACAGCTGGAGAAAAGAGGCGAAATTTTGGACGTAAGACCAGCACAGAGACTACTCAGGGTTGCATTTGCGTCCTGAATCCTTCTGTCATTAGCGTTCGCATTAATTTCGGGGGTTAAATGTTGGACAATAAAATGGTCTAAGGGTGCCTCTTGCTAAGGGCAACTGCAGCACACGAAACAGTTTTCACTATAAAGCTTGGCCATTACCTCGTCAGCATAGTCTTGGGTCGAGGATACATCGGCAATACAATAATATCTTCTAAGACAGAAAATGTGAGCAAATTGTTAACTGCATCTCGTAACTAAAAGTTTGTCCCGCGTAGATTCTGACTCCATGCAAATAACGCAGAAGTCTTTTGACCGGACCAGCTCTGAAGTTTCTTCCTCAATACAACTAATTCAGGAAATGGAACGGTTTTTAATTATAGCCCATCTGTATATTCATTGCTTGATGCGCATTGCAAGTTCCAGCACCAGCACCTAGTATCTTTGGAAGATGGCACCTTCGTAGGCAATACACTCAAAACGTTTTTCTAAAAAACTAAGGTAAATCTTGATTTTCTAAAAGAAAAATCTAGAAAAACGAGAAAAAAATTCAAAAAGGAAACTAGTGAACCATCATTAGAGTGCATTTCTTTACAAAATAAAATTCAACTTTCATGGAAAAAAAAACAACTAGAAAAGTTAAAGTTACAGTGAATATTATTCATTCCAATTGTTCTTCTTCACGGAGTTTGACTTCAAATGTGTTTACATTGAAGCATCTTAAGGTAAATTTCCATTTACTTTAAGTTTTCAGAATCCACTTCAGGTCAAAAGGACCAGCATTTTCGTCTCTTGAGGGACGGAACTGCATGTACGAATGTGTAACATGAAAACTCAGAAGAATTTCAGTTATTTTATTAAGGAAAAAATCCTAAATACACGCTGATTTAGCGGCAATCCAGAGAAGTCCCTCAGTATTTGCTTGATGCACTGTAAAACCTCCTCCTGAAAGTCACGAGGTTGAAATATGCGAACTGTTGGCAAATCGGGTGTGATTTCCTCGACATATCCGTCTACTGAGGTATATTGACCCACAGCATATGTGCAGCGAAGATACCCTGCTTTACAGCTGGAGAAAAGAGGCGAAATTTTGGACGTAAGACCAGCACAGAGACTACTCAGGGTTGCATTTGCGTCCTGAATCCTTCTGTCATTAGCGTTCGCATTAATTTCGGGGGTTAAATGTTGGACAATAAAATGGTCTAAGGGTGCCTCTTGCTAAGGGCAACTGCAGCACACGAAACAGTTTTCACTATAAAGCTTGGCCATTACCTCGTCAGCATAGTCTTGGGTCGAGGATACATCGGCAATACAATAATATCTTCTAAGACAGAAAATGTGTGGATATTGTTGACAACATCTCCTAACTAAAAGTTTGTTGCGTGTAGATTCTGACTCCATGCAAATAACGCAGAAGTCTTTTGACCGGACCAGCTCTGAACTTTCTTCCTCAATTACAAGTCAATCAGGAAATGGAACGGTTTTTAACAATAGCCCATCTGTATATTCATTGCTTGATGCGC
Source organism: Porites lutea (assembly GCF_958299795.1). Taxonomy (NCBI): domain Eukaryota; kingdom Metazoa; phylum Cnidaria; class Anthozoa; order Scleractinia; family Poritidae; genus Porites; species Porites lutea. Next base: position 36,188,819 of record NC_133201.1, read on the forward strand.
ATTGCAAGTGGCAGCACGAGCACGTAGTATCTTTGCAAGACGGCGCCTTCATAGGCAATGCAAACAAAACGTTTTTCTAAAAAACTAAGGTAAGTCGTGATTTTGTAAAAGGAAAATCTAGAAAAACGAGAAAAAAATTCAAAAAGGAAACTAGTGAACCATCATTAGAGTGCATTTATTTACAAACTAAAATGCAACTTTCATGCAAAAAAACAACTACAAAAGTTAAAGTTAAAGTGAATATTATTCACTCCAATTGTTCTTCTTTACAGAGTTTCACTTCAAATGTGTTTACATTGAAGCATCTTAAGGTAAATTTCCATTTAGTTTAACTTTTCAGAATCCACTTCAGGTCAAAAGGACCAGCATTTTCGTCTCTTGAGGGACGGAACTGCATGTACGAATGTGTAACATGAAAACTCAGAAGAATTTCAGTTATTTTATTAAGGAAAAAATCCTAAATACACGCTGATTTAGCGGCAATCCAGAGAAGTCCCTCAGTATTTGCTTGATGCACTGTAAAACCTCCTCCTGAAAGTCACGAGGTTGAAATATGCGAACTGTTGGCAAATCGGGTGTGATTTCCTCGACATATCCGTCTACTGAGCTATATTGACCCACAGCATATGTGCAGCGAAGATACCCTGCTTTACAGCTGGAGAAAAGAGGCGAAATTTTGGACGTAAGACCAGCACAGAGACTACTCAGGGTAGCATTTGCGTCCTGAATCCTTTTGTCATTAGCGTCCGGATTAATTTCGGGGGTTAAATGTTGGACAATAAAATGGTCTAAGGGTGCTTCTTGCTCAGGGCAACTGCAGCACAGGAAACAGTTTTGGCTATAAAGCTTGGCCGTTACCTCGTCAGTATAGTTTTGGGTCGAGCATACATCGGCAATACAATAATATCTTCTAAGACAGAAAATGTGAGCAAATTGTTGACAACATCTCATAACTAAAAGTTTGTCGCGCGTAGATTATGACTCCATGCAAATAACGCAGAAGTCTTTTGACCGGACCAGCTCTGAACTTTCTTCCTCAATTACAAGTCAATCAGGAAATGGAACGGTTTTTAACAATAGCCCATCTGTATATTCATTGCTTGATACGCATTGCAAGTTCGAGCACGAACACCTAGTATCTTTGGAAGACGGCGCCTTCGTAGGCAATGCACTGAAAACGTTTTTCTAAAAAACTAAGGTAAATATTGATTTTCTAAAAGAAAATTCTAGAAAAACGAGAAAAAAATTCAAAAAGGAAACTAGTGAACCATCATTAGAGTGCATTTCTTTACAAAATAAAATTCAACTTTCATGGAAAAAAAACAACTAGAAAAGTTAAAGTTACAGTGCATATTATTCATTCCAATTGTTCTTCTTCACAGAGTGTGACTTCAAATGTGTTTACATTGAAGCATCTTAAGGTAAATTTCCATTTACTTTAACTTTTCAGAATCCACTTCAGGTCAAAAGGACCAGCATTTTCGTCTCTTTAGGGACGGAACTGCATATACGAATGTCTAACATGGAAACTCAGAACAATTTCGGTTATGTTATTAAGGGAAAAATCCCAAATTCACGCTGATTTAGCGCCAGTCCAGGCAAGTCCTTCAGTATTTGCTGGATTTACTGTAAAACCTCCTCCTGAAATTCACGAGGTTGAAATATGCGAACTGTTGGCAAATCGGGTGTGATTTCCTTGACATATTCGTATACTGAGCTATATTGACCCACAGCATATGTGTAGCAAAGATACCCTGCTTTACAGCTGGAGAAAAGACGCAAAATTTTGGACGTAAGACCAGCACAGAGACTACTCAGGGTTGCATTTGCGTCCTGAATCCTTCTGTCATAAGCGTTTGGATTAATTTCGGGGGTTAAATGTTGGACAATAAAATGGTCTAAGGGTGCTTCTTGCTCAGGGCAACTGCAGCACACGAAACAGGTTTCGCTATAAAGCTTGGCCGTTACCTCGTCAGCATAGTCTTGGGTCGAGGATACATCGGCAATACAATAATATCTTGTAAGACGGAAAATGTGTGGAAATTGTTGACAACATCTCCTAACTAAAAGGAAAAATCCCAAATTCACGCTGATTTAGGGGCAGTCCAGACAAGTCCTTCAGTATTTGCTTGATGCACTGTAAAACCTTCTCCTGAAATTCACGAGGTTGAAATATGCGAACTGTTGGCAAATCGGGTGTGATTTCCTTGACATATCCGTCTACTGAGGTATATTGACCCACAGCATATGTGCAGCGAAGATACCCTGCTTTACAGCTGGAGAAAAGAGGCGAAATTTTGGACGTAAGACCAGCACAGAGACTACTCAGGGTAGCATTTGCGTCCTGAATTCTTCTGTCATTAGCGTTCGGATTAATTTCGGGGGTTAAATGTTGGACAATAAAATGGTCTAAGGGTGCCTCTTGCTAAGGGCAACTGCAGCACACGAAACAGTTTTGACTATAAAGCTTGGCCGTTACCTCGTCAGCATAGTCTTGGGTCAAGCATACATCGGCAATACAATAATATCTTGTAAGACGGAAAATGTGTGGAAATTGTTGACAACATCTCCTAACTAAAAGTTTGTTGCGTGTAGATTCTGACTCCATGCAAATAACGCAGAAGTCTTTTGACCGGACCAGCTCTGAACTTTCTTCCTCAATTACAAGTCAATCAGGAAATGGAACGGTTTTTAACAATAGCCCATCTGTATATTCATTGCTTGATGCGCATTGCAAGTGGCAGCACGAGCACGTAGTATCTTTGCAAGACGGCGCCTTCATAGGCAATGCAAACAAAACGTTTTTCTAAAAAACTAAGGTAAGTCGTGATTTTGTAAAAGGAAAATCTAGAAAAACGAGAAAAAAATTCAAAAAGGAAACTAGTGAACCATCATTAGAGTGCATTTATTTACAAACTAAAATGCAACTTTCATGCAAAAAAACAACTACAAAAGTTAAAGTTAAAGTGAATATTATTCACTCCAATTGTTCTTCTTTACAGAGTTTCACTTCAAATGTGTTTACATTGAAGCATCTTAAGGTAAATTTCCATTTAGTTTAACTTTTCAGAATCCACTTCAGGTCAAAAGGACCAGCATTTTCGTCTCTTGAGGGACGGAACTGTATGTACGAATGTGTAACATGGAAACTCAGTACAATTTCAGTTATTTCATTAAGGAAAAAATCCCAAATTCACGCTGATTTAGCGCCAGTCCAGACAAGTCCTTCAGTATTTGCTGGATTTACTGTAAAACCTCCTCCTAAAATTCACGAGGTTGAAATATGCGAACTGTTGGCAAATCGGGTGTGATTTCCTTGACATATCCGTCTACTGAGCTATATTGACCCACAGCATATGTGCAGGGAAGATACCCTGCTTTACAGCTGGAGAAAAGAGGCGAAATTTTGGACGTAAGACCAGCACAGAAACTACTCAGGGTTGCATTCGCGTCCTGAATCTTTCTATCATGAGCGTCCGGATTAATTTCGGGGGTGAAAAATTGGACAATAAAATGGTCTAAGGGTGCTTCTTGCTCAGGGCAACTGCAGCACACAAAACAGTTTTTGCTATAAAGCTTGGCCGTTACCTCGTCAGCATAGTCTTGGGTCGAGCATACATCGGCAATACAATAATATCTTCAAAGGCAGAAAATGTGAGCAAATTGTTGACAACATCTCGTAACTAAAAGGAAAAATCCAAAATTCACGCTGATTTAGGGGCAGTCCAGAGAAGTCCCTCAGTATTTGCTTGATGCACTGTAAAACCTCCTCCTGAAATTCACGAGGTTGAAATATGCGAACTGTTGGCAAATCGGGTGTGATTTCCTCGACATATCCGTCTACTGAGCTATATTGACCCACAGCATATGTGCAGCGAAGATACCCTGCTTTACAGCTGGAGAAAAGAGGCGAAATTTTGGACGTAAGACCAGCACAGAGACTACTCAGGGTTGCATTTGCGTCCTGAATCCTTCTGTCATTAGCGTTCGCATTAATTTCGGGGGTTAAATGTTGGACAATAAAATGGTCTAAGGGTGCCTCTTGCTAAGGGCAACTGCAGCACACGAAACAGTTTTCACTATAAAGCTTGGCCATTACCTCGTCAGCATAGTCTTGGGTCGAGGATACATCGGCAATACAATAATATCTTCTAAGACAGAAAATGTGAGCAAATTGTTAACTGCATCTCGTAACTAAAAGTTTGTCCCGCGTAGATTCTGACTCCATGCAAATAACGCAGAAGTCTTTTGACCGGACCAGCTCTGAAGTTTCTTCCTCAATACAACTAATTCAGGAAATGGAACGGTTTTTAATTATAGCCCATCTGTATATTCATTGCTTGATGCGCATTGCAAGTTCCAGCACCAGCACCTAGTATCTTTGGAAGATGGCACCTTCGTAGGCAATACACTCAAAACGTTTTTCTAAAAAACTAAGGTAAATCTTGATTTTCTAAAAGAAAAATCTAGAAAAACGAGAAAAAAATTCAAAAAGGAAACTAGTGAACCATCATTAGAGTGCATTTCTTTACAAAATAAAATTCAACTTTCATGGAAAAAAAAACAACTAGAAAAGTTAAAGTTACAGTGAATATTATTCATTCCAATTGTTCTTCTTCACGGAGTTTGACTTCAAATGTGTTTACATTGAAGCATCTTAAGGTAAATTTCCATTTACTTTAAGTTTTCAGAATCCACTTCAGGTCAAAAGGACCAGCATTTTCGTCTCTTGAGGGACGGAACTGCATGTACGAATGTGTAACATGAAAACTCAGAAGAATTTCAGTTATTTTATTAAGGAAAAAATCCTAAATACACGCTGATTTAGCGGCAATCCAGAGAAGTCCCTCAGTATTTGCTTGATGCACTGTAAAACCTCCTCCTGAAAGTCACGAGGTTGAAATATGCGAACTGTTGGCAAATCGGGTGTGATTTCCTCGACATATCCGTCTACTGAGGTATATTGACCCACAGCATATGTGCAGCGAAGATACCCTGCTTTACAGCTGGAGAAAAGAGGCGAAATTTTGGACGTAAGACCAGCACAGAGACTACTCAGGGTTGCATTTGCGTCCTGAATCCTTCTGTCATTAGCGTTCGCATTAATTTCGGGGGTTAAATGTTGGACAATAAAATGGTCTAAGGGTGCCTCTTGCTAAGGGCAACTGCAGCACACGAAACAGTTTTCACTATAAAGCTTGGCCATTACCTCGTCAGCATAGTCTTGGGTCGAGGATACATCGGCAATACAATAATATCTTCTAAGACAGAAAATGTGTGGATATTGTTGACAACATCTCCTAACTAAAAGTTTGTTGCGTGTAGATTCTGACTCCATGCAAATAACGCAGAAGTCTTTTGACCGGACCAGCTCTGAACTTTCTTCCTCAATTACAAGTCAATCAGGAAATGGAACGGTTTTTAACAATAGCCCATCTGTATATTCATTGCTTGATGCGCATTGCAAGTGGCAGCACGAGCACGTAGTATCTTTGCAAGACGGCGCCTTCATAGGCAATGCAAACAAAACGTTTTTCTAAAAAACTAAGGTAAGTCGTGATTTTGTAAAAGGAAAATCTAGAAAAACGAGAAAAAAATTCAAAAAGGAAACTAGTGAACCATCATTAGAGTGCATTTATTTACAAACTAAAATGCAACTTTCATGCAAAAAAACAACTACAAAAGTTAAAGTTAAAGTGAATATTATTCACTCCAATTGTTCTTCTTTACAGAGTTTCACTTCAAATGTGTTTACATTGAAGCATCTTAAGGTAAATTTCCATTTAGTTTAACTTTTCAGAATCCACTTCAGGTCAAAAGGACCAGCATTTTCGTCTCTTGAGGGACGGAACTGCATGTACGAATGTGTAACATGAAAACTCAGAAGAATTTCAGTTATTTTATTAAGGAAAAAATCCTAAATACACGCTGATTTAGCGGCAATCCAGAGAAGTCCCTCAGTATTTGCTTGATGCACTGTAAAACCTCCTCCTGAAAGTCACGAGGTTGAAATATGCGAACTGTTGGCAAATCGGGTGTGATTTCCTCGACATATCCGTCTACTGAGCTATATTGACCCACAGCATATGTGCAGCGAAGATACCCTGCTTTACAGCTGGAGAAAAGAGGCGAAATTTTGGACGTAAGACCAGCACAGAGACTACTCAGGGTAGCATTTGCGTCCTGAATCCTTTTGTCATTAGCGTCCGGATTAATTTCGGGGGTTAAATGTTGGACAATAAAATGGTCTAAGGGTGCTTCTTGCTCAGGGCAACTGCAGCACAGGAAACAGTTTTGGCTATAAAGCTTGGCCGTTACCTCGTCAGTATAGTTTTGGGTCGAGCATACATCGGCAATACAATAATATCTTCTAAGACAGAAAATGTGAGCAAATTGTTGACAACATCTCATAACTAAAAGTTTGTCGCGCGTAGATTATGACTCCATGCAAATAACGCAGAAGTCTTTTGACCGGACCAGCTCTGAACTTTCTTCCTCAATTACAAGTCAATCAGGAAATGGAACGGTTTTTAACAATAGCCCATCTGTATATTCATTGCTTGATACGCATTGCAAGTTCGAGCACGAACACCTAGTATCTTTGGAAGACGGCGCCTTCGTAGGCAATGCACTGAAAACGTTTTTCTAAAAAACTAAGGTAAATATTGATTTTCTAAAACAAAATTCTAGAAAAACGAGAAAAAAATTCAAAAAGGAAACTAGTGAACCATCATTAGAGTGCATTTCTTTACAAAATAAAATTCAACTTTCATGGAAAAAAAACAACTAGAAAAGTTAAAGTTACAGTGCATATTATTCATTCCAATTGTTCTTCTTCACAGAGTTTGACTTCAAATGTGTTTACATTGAAGCATCTTAAGGTAAATTTCCATTTACTTTAACTTTTCAGAATCCACTTCAGGTCAAAAGGACCAGCATTTTCGTCTCTTTAGGGACGGAACTGCATATACGAATGTCTAACATGGAAACTCAGAACAATTTCGGTTATGTTATTAAGGGAAAAATCCCAAATTCACGCTGATTTAGCGCCAGTCCAGGCAAGTCCTTCAGTATTTGCTGGATTTACTGTAAAACCTCCTCCTGAAATTCACGAGGTTGAAATATGCGAACTGTTGGCAAATCGGGTGTGATTTCCTTGACATATTCGTATACTGAGCTATATTGACCCACAGCATATGTGTAGCAAAGATACCCTGCTTTACAGCTGGAGAAAAGACGCAAAATTTTGGACGTAAGACCAGCACAGAGACTACTCAGGGTTGCATTTGCGTCCTGAATCCTTCTGTCATAAGCGTTTGGATTAATTTCGGGGGTTAAATGTTGGACAATAAAATGGTCTAAGGGTGCTTCTTGCTCAGGGCAACTGCAGCACACGAAACAGGTTTCGCTATAAAGCTTGGCCGTTACCTCGTCAGCATAGTCTTGGGTCGAGGATACATCGGCAATACAATAATATCTTGTAAGACGGAAAATGTGTGGAAATTGTTGACAACATCTCCTAACTAAAAGGAAAAATCCCAAATTCACGCTGATTTAGGGGCAGTCCAGACAAGTCCTTCAGTATTTGCTTGATGCACTGTAAAACCTTCTCCTGAAATTCACGAGGTTGAAATATGCGAACTGTTGGCAAATCGGGTGTGATTTCCTTGACATATCCGTCTACTGAGGTATATTGACCCACAGCATATGTGCAGCGAAGATACCCTGCTTTACAGCTGGAGAAAAGAGGCGAAATTTTGGACGTAAGACCAGCACAGAGACTACTCAGGGTAGCATTTGCGTCCTGAATTCTTCTGTCATTAGCGTTCGGATTAATTTCGGGGGTTAAATGTTGGACAATAAAATGGTCTAAGGGTGCCTCTTGCTAAGGGCAACTGCAGCACACGAAACAGTTTTGACTATAAAGCTTGGCCGTTACCTCGTCAGCATAGTCTTGGGTCAAGCATACATCGGCAATACAATAATATCTTGTAAGACGGAAAATGTGTGGAAATTGTTGACAACATCTCCTAACTAAAAGTTTGTTGCGTGTAGATTCTGACTCCATGCAAATAACGCAGAAGTCTTTTGACCGGACCAGCTCTGAACTTTCTTCCTCAATTACAAGTCAATCAGGAAATGGAACGGTTTTTAACAATAGCCCATCTGTATATTCATTGCTTGATGCGCATTGCAAGTGGCAGCACGAGCACGTAGTATCTTTGCAAGACGGCGCCTTCATAGGCAATGCAAACAAAACGTTTTTCTAAAAAACTAAGGTAAGTCGTGATTTTGTAAAAGGAAAATCTAGAAAAACGAGAAAAAAATTCAAAAAGGAAACTAGTGAACCATCATTAGAGTGCATTTATTTACAAACTAAAATGCAACTTTCATGCAAAAAAACAACTACAAAAGTTAAAGTTAAAGTGAATATTATTCACTCCAATTGTTCTTCTTTACAGAGTTTCACTTCAAATGTGTTTACATTGAAGCATCTTAAGGTAAATTTCCATTTAGTTTAACTTTTCAGAATCCACTTCAGGTCAAAAGGACCAGCATTTTCGTCTCTTGAGGGACGGAACTGTATGTACGAATGTGTAACATGGAAACTCAGTACAATTTCAGTTATTTCATTAAGGAAAAAATCCCAAATTCACGCTGATTTAGCGCCAGTCCAGACAAGTCCTTCAGTATTTGCTGGATTTACTGTAAAACCTCCTCCTAAAATTCACGAGGTTGAAATATGCGAACTGTTGGCAAATCGGGTGTGATTTCCTTGACATATCCGTCTACTGAGCTATATTGACCCACAGCATATGTGCAGGGAAGATACCCTGCTTTACAGCTGGAGAAAAGAGGCGAAATTTTGGACGTAAGACCAGCACAGAAACTACTCAGGGTTGCATTCGCGTCCTGAATCTTTCTATCATGAGCGTCCGGATTAATTTCGGGGGTGAAAAATTGGACAATAAAATGGTCTAAGGGTGCTTCTTGCTCAGGGCAACTGCAGCACACAAAACAGTTTTTGCTATAAAGCTTGGCCGTTACCTCGTCAGCATAGTCTTGGGTCGAGCATACATCGGCAATACAATAATATCTTCAAAGGCAGAAAATGTGAGCAAATTGTTGACAACATCTCGTAACTAAAAGGAAAAATCCAAAATTCACGCTGATTTAGGGGCAGTCCAGAGAAGTCCCTCAGTATTTGCTTGATGCACTGTAAAACCTCCTCCTGAAATTCACGAGGTTGAAATATGCGAACTGTTGGCAAATCGGGTGTGATTTCCTCGACATATCCGTCTACTGAGCTATATTGACCCACAGCATATGTGCAGCGAAGATACCCTGCTTTACAGCTGGAGAAAAGAGGCGAAATTTTGGACGTAAGACCAGCACAGAGACTACTCAGGGTTGCATTTGCGTCCTGAATCCTTCTGTCATTAGCGTTCGCATTAATTTCGGGGGTTAAATGTTGGACAATAAAATGGTCTAAGGGTGCCTCTTGCTAAGGGCAACTGCAGCACACGAAACAGTTTTCACTATAAAGCTTGGCCATTACCTCGTCAGCATAGTCTTGGGTCGAGGATACATCGGCAATACAATAATATCTTCTAAGACAGAAAATGTGAGCAAATTGTTAACTGCATCTCGTAACTAAAAGTTTGTCCCGCGTAGATTCTGACTCCATGCAAATAACGCAGAAGTCTTTTGACCGGACCAGCTCTGAAGTTTCTTCCTCAATACAACTAATTCAGGAAATGGAACGGTTTTTAATTATAGCCCATCTGTATATTCATTGCTTGATGCGCATTGCAAGTTCCAGCACCAGCACCTAGTATCTTTGGAAGATGGCACCTTCGTAGGCAATACACTCAAAACGTTTTTCTAAAAAACTAAGGTAAATCTTGATTTTCTAAAAGAAAAATCTAGAAAAACGAGAAAAAAATTCAAAACGGAAACTAGTGAACCATCATTAGAGTGCATTTCTTTACAAAATAAAATTCAACTTTCATGGAAAAAAAAACAACTAGAAAAGTTAAAGTTACAGTGAATATTATTCATTCCAATTGTTCTTCTTCACGGAGTTTGACTTCAAATGTGTTTACATTGAAGCATCTTAAGGTAAATTTCCATTTACTTTAAGTTTTCAGAATCCACTTCAGGTCAAAAGGACCAGCATTTTTGTCTCTTGAGGGACGGAACTGCATGTACGAATGTGTAACATGAAAACTCAGAAGAATTTCAGTTATTTTATTAAGGAAAAAATCCTAAATACACGCTGATTTAGCGGCAATCCAGAGAAGTCCCTCAGTATTTGCTTGATGCACTGTAAAACCTCCTCCTGAAAGTCACGAGGTTGAAATATGCGAACTGTTGGCAAATCGGGTGTGATTTCCTCGACATATCCGTCTACTGAGGTATATTGACCCACAGCGTATGTGCAGCGAAGATACCCTGCTTTACAGCTGGAGAAAAGAGGCGAAATTTTGGACGTAAGACCAGCACAGAGACTACTCAGGGTTGCATTTGCGTCCTGAATCCTTCTGTCATTAGCGTTCGCATTAATTTCGGGGGTTAAATGTTGGACAATAAAATGGTCTAAGGGTGCCTCTTGCTAAGGGCAACTGCAGCACACGAAACAGTTTTCACTATAAAGCTTGGCCATTACCTCGTCAGCATAGTCTTGGGTCGAGGATACATCGGCAATACAATAATATCTTCTAAGACAGAAAATGTGTGGAAATTGTTGACAACATCTCCTAACTAAAAGTTTGTTGCGTGTAGATTCTGACTCCATGCAAATAACGCAGAAGTCTTTTGACCGGACCAGCTCTGAACTTTCTTCCTCAATTACAAGTCAATCAGGAAATGGAACGGTTTTTAACAATAGCCCATCTGTATATTCATTGCTTGATGCGCATTGCAAGTGGCAGCACGAGCACGTAGTATCTTTGCAAGACGGCGCCTTCATAGGCAATGCAAACAAAACGTTTTTCTAAAAAACTAAGGTAAGTCGTGATTTTGTAAAAGGAAAATCTAGAAAAACGAGAAAAAAATTCAAAAAGGAAACTAGTGAACCATCATTAGAGTGCATTTATTTACAAACTAAAATGCAACTTTCATGCAAAAAAACAACTACAAAAGTTAAAGTTAAAGTGAATATTATTCACTCCAATTGTTCTTCTTTACAGAGTTTCACTTCAAATGTGTTTACATTGAAGCATCTTAAGGTAAATTTCCATTTAGTTTAACTTTTCAGAATCCACTTCAGGTCAAAAGGACCAGCATTTTCGTCTCTTGAGGGACGGAACTGCATGTACGAATGTGTAACATGGAAACTCAGAACAATTTCAGTTATTTTATTAAGGGAAAAATCCTAAATTCACGCTGATTTGGCAGTAGCCCAGACAAGTCCCTCAGTATTTGCTTGATTCACTGTAAAACCTCCTCCTGAAATTCACGAGGTTGAAATATGCGAACTGTTGGCAAATCGGGTGTGATTTCCTTGACATATCCGTCTACTGAGCTATATTGACCCACAGCATATGTGCAGCGAAGATACCCTGCTTTACAGCTGGAGAAAAGAGGCGAAATTTTGGACGTAAGACCAGCACAGAGACTACTCAGGGTAGCATTTGCGTCCTGAATCCTTTTGTCATTAGCGTCCGGATTAATTTCGGGGGTTAAATGTTGGACAATAAAATGGTCTAAGGGTGCTTCTTGCTCAGGGCAACTGCAGCACAGGAAACAGTTTTGGCTATAAAGCTTGGCCGTTACCTCGTCAGTATAGTTTTGGGTCGAGCATACATCGGCAATACAATAATATCTTCTAAGACAGAAAATGTGAGCAAATTGTTGACAACATCTCATAACTAAAAGTTTGTCGCGCGTAGATTATGACTCCATGCAAATAACGCAGAAGTCTTTTGACCGGACCAGCTCTGAACTTTCTTCCTCAATTACAAGTCAATCAGGAAATGGAACGGTTTTTAACAATAGCCCATCTGTATATTCATTGCTTGATACGCATTGCAAGTTCGAGCACGAACACCTAGTATCTTTGGAAGACGGCGCCTTCGTAGGCAATGCACTGAAAACGTTTTTCTAAAAAACTAAGGTAAATATTGATTTTCTAAAACAAAATTCTAGAAAAACGAGAAAAAAATTCAAAAAGGAAACTAGTGAACCATCATTAGAGTGCATTTCTTTACAAAATAAAATTCAACTTTCATGGAAAAAAAACAACTAGAAAAGTTAAAGTTACAGTGCATATTATTCATTCCAATTGTTCTTCTTCACAGAGTTTGACTTCAAATGTGTTTACATTGAAGCATCTTAAGGTAAATTTCCATTTACTTTAACTTTTCAGAATCCACTTCAGGTCAAAAGGACCAGCATTTTCGTCTCTTTAGGGACGGAACTGCATATACGAATGTCTAACATGGAAACTCAGAACAATTTCGGTTATGTTATTAAGGGAAAAATCCCAAATTCACGCTGATTTAGCGCCAGTCCAGGCAAGTCCTTCAGTATTTGCTGGATTTACTGTAAAACCTCCTCCTGAAATTCACGAGGTTGAAATATGCGAACTGTTGGCAAATCGGGTGTGATTTCCTTGACATATTCGTATACTGAGCTATATTGACCCACAGCATATGTGTAGCAAAGATACCCTGCTTTACAGCTGGAGAAAAGACGCAAAATTTTGGACGTAAGACCAGCACAGAGACTACTCAGGGTTGCATTTGCGTCCTGAATCCTTCTGTCATAAGCGTTTGGATTAATTTCGGGGGTTAAATGTTGGACAATAAAATGGTCTAAGGGTGCTTCTTGCTCAGGGCAACTGCAGCACACGAAACAGGTTTCGCTATAAAGCTTGGCCATTACCTCGTCAGCATAGTCTTGGGTCGAGGATACATCGGCAATACAATAATATCTTGTAAGACGGAAAATGTGTGGAAATTGTTGACAACATCTCCTAACTAAAAGGAAAAATCCCAAATTCACGCTGATTTAGGGGCAGTCCAGACAAGTCCTTCAGTATTTGCTTGATGCACTGTAAAACCTTCTCCTGAAATTCACGAGGTTGAAATATGCGAACTGTTGGCAAATCGGGTGTGATTTCCTTGACATATCCGTCTACTGAGGTATATTGACCCACAGCATATGTGCAGCGAAGATACCCTGCTTTACAGCTGGAGAAAAGAGGCGAAATTTTGGACGTAAGACCAGCACAGAGACTACTCAGGGTAGCATTTGCGTCCTGAATTCTTCTGTCATTAGCGTTCGGATTAATTTCGGGGGTTAAATGTTGGACAATAAAATGGTCTAAGGGTGCCTCTTGCTAAGGGCAACTGCAGCACACGAAACAGTTTTGACTATAAAGCTTGGCCGTTACCTCGTCAGCATAGTCTTGGGTCAAGCATACATCGGCAATACAATAATATCTTGTAAGACGGAAAATGTGTGGAAATTGTTGACAACATCTCCTAACTAAAAAGTTTGTTGCGTGTAGATTCTGACTCCATGCAAATAACGCAGAAGTCTTTTGACCGGACCAGCTCTGAACTTTCTTCCTCAATTACAAGTCAATCAGGAAATGGAACGGTTTTTAACAATAGCCCATCTGTATATTCATTGCTTGATGCGCATTGCAAGTGGCAGCACGAGCACGTAGTATCTTTGCAAGACGGCGCCTTCATAGGCAATGCAAACAAAACGTTTTTCTAAAAAACTAAGGTAAGTCGTGATTTTGTAAAAGGAAAATCTAGAAAAACGAGAAAAAAATTCAAAAAGGAAACTAGTGAACCATCATTAGAGTGCATTTATTTACAAACTAAAATGCAACTTTCATGCAAAAAAACAACTACAAAAGTTAAAGTTAAAGTGAATATTATTCACTCCAATTGTTCTTCTTTACAGAGTTTCACTTCAAATGTGTTTACATTGAAGCATCTTAAGGTAAATTTCCATTTAGTTTAACTTTTCAGAATCCACTTCAGGTCAAAAGGACCAGCATTTTCGTCTCTTGAGGGACGGAACTGCATGTACGAATGTGTAACATGGAAACTCAGAACATTTTCAGTTATTTTATTAAGGGAAAAATCCTAAATTCACGCTGATTTGGCAGCAGCCCAGACAAGTCCCTCAGTATTTGCTTGATGCACTGTAAAACCTCCTCCTGAAATTCACGAGGTTGAAATATGCGAACTGTTGGCAAATCGGGTGTGATTTCCTTGACATATCCGTCTACTGAGCTACATTGACCCACAGCATATGTGCAGCGAAGATACCCTGCTTTACAGCTGGAGAAAAGAGGCGAAATTTTGGACGTAAGACCAGCACAGAGACTACTCAGGGTAGTATTTGCGTCCTGAATCCTTTTGTCATTAGCGTCCGGATTAATTTCGGGGGTTAAATATTGGACAATAAAATGGTCTAAGGGTGCCTCTTGCTCAGGGCAACTGCAGCACCGGAAACAGTTTTGGCTATAAAGCTTGGCCGTTACCTCGTCAGCATAGTTTTGGGTCGAGCATACATCGGCAATACAATAATATCTTCTAAGACCGAAAATGTGAGCAAATTGTTGAGAACATGTAACTAAAAGTTTGTTGCGCGTAGATTCTGATTCCATGCAAATAACGCACAAGTCTTTTGACCGGACCAGCTCTGAAGTTTCCTCCTCAATTAGAACTAAATTAGGAAATGGAATGGTTTTTAACAATAGCCCATCTGTATATTCATTGCATGATCGCATTTAGACTGTAGGTATTCCGATATCGCATCGTCAGAGTCGTCAAGAGATTTCGATAAGAAGTATGGTCTAAGGCAATTTAATCCAGTGACCCTTTTGTGTCTCTCTGCGCTAAAACTGCAGAGTTCGCCATTTTCTTTAATTACACCGATGACGTCGCTGGCATAATTGCCTAATGCAAACAACATGTCCTTGTCATTACTTGCTGGGCTTTCACCACTTGGAAAAAAAAATAGACTCTTAACGATCTCTAAGCAGTCATCCAAGGTCGCAAATCTTGGGACATCCCATACCCTGCTCCAGCCTCCATGGTGCACTTATTTTTGTTTAAATCATCTATCAGACGAATGTTTCCACTCGAACTCGAACCGCAGCTGTTGGCTTTTTGTCATAGCCGTATCTTTGACTGTTTGACGCTATGACTTCGACTCTGAGCTACCTCCAATAAGTGCTCGCAGTTTTTTAAAGGACAAGTGAAGTAAAAAATCCTGTACCAGTCGAGTGAGAGTTGTTGGCGGAGCCGCCACAAGCCGCGAGAAATACCGCCTGCCAGAGGACCATGATTTTCGAATGCCGCCCACTTTTTTGCCTCAACTAATCCCATTTAAATCAGCCAATCAGAGTGAAACCTGTAATTCAAAACTTCCGATTAGTTTCGCACGAAATGTCTGGCTCTGTTGGTGATTTACTGCGCGCATGGCGACCTCTCGCGGGGAATACTCAAAATCGTGGGGAAATACTCCTACAAAGCCAGTTAAAGGAAGAAAAGCCAAAGAGGAGAGTGTTGATGACTTGTAGATTGTGTGGTTTCAATTTCAAGGTAAAATTTGGTAACTTTCAGAAGAGTGCAAGATATATTTCCACGGAGAATTTGTTTAAACCTTCTGGGCACGCGAAGTGAGATGGCAAAACATTAGCAGAAATTTGCTCCGAAATTGGCCTGAACATTGTGGAGTCTAGTCTTGTATTGAGTAGAGTTTGTCAATCTTGTGGGAGGAAAATATTCAAGGCTGCTAAACTTTTCCATTTCATTCGCTCCGGCTTATTGATTCACAGTCATAGTAACAAAACAAAACAATGTGTCAATCTGTGCCTACTCACCATCTTTACACATCGATCGAAGTATTGACAGTTTGCCATATGCCCCACGAAACACAATTAGTCTTTACAGATCTTCCTTTCCTGATTGTGACAATGCAAAGAACAATTCAGATTCAAGCTCAAGTTTACGTGGCAAAATTTCAAGTTTTGATGGCAGATAGGATTTCAAGCTCAGGTAAAATAACAACAACACAACTTGCTTTCTCCTCTCACCTCTTTCCCGTCCATGATTCAACTGTATGAGACTCATCTACCACAATCGCCGATACTGCTTTATGAATAGCTGTGTTGCTGTTCTTCAGTTCACCAAGAAATGGTGTTTGGAGGACATTTTCTGCAGTACAGTATAAGAATTGTTGCGGTCATGCAGAACGGACGTCAAATTTTCGCCGGACAATTCCAGTGCTATGAAGTCTAAAGACACAATTTCGGCAATTTGGTCGTCAATTATGCTTTTTAAAGGGGAAACTACAATCACACACGTCTTTTCTGATCGCAATTGCTCCTTTGCAATGGCAAAATCGGTAAATATTAGGCTTTTGCCTAACCCTGTGGGCAAAATTGCCATGACGTCCTGTCCAGCAAGTAGCTCCTTCACAGCCGTTTCCTGCTCCCTCTTAAGAATAATTTCCTCCTTCTCGCGACTCACATTGAGATGTTCTAGCGCTTTATCTAGCGCTTTATTGATGGTTGATTCGGCCGACTCCGCAATAGTCTAACATCTGCTCCCTTGGGAAATATGAGAAAGATCATGCAAAGTACTATGATTGACATATGTATAGCCCTCGACCAATCAGTTTTCCTGCACACTGGTGTGCGGGCTATTCAAAATACCGGGGTTTCAAACGCCTCGTCCCCACTCCTTGTTTTGGATTGCGGCTCCGACGCCAAAACTTTAATCACACAATACCACCAGCTGCGCAGGCTATGTACTGTATGAAATATTTTCTATTTAAGCGTATTTTGCTTTTTCAATTTTCCTAGAACTTGGCGCTTAGCAGCTTATCGCCAGTTTACATGGTGGGCACATGGCGCCTTAGGAAAAAAAAATCGGCGACACGAGTTTCCTGATGAAACTGGACAATATGCCGGATTCAAGGAAGCAGAACTCGAGCTAAGTTAGTTTCAAGCTAAACAATCCTGGTCTTGGTATGTAAACATTGTTTTACCTTATGACAACCGGGCATAAAAATCCCTTCAGATCGTTTGATCCTTTGCAAATGCATGTACATTGTCTAACTAAAAAAATAAAAATTAAGCTTATCTGTATAAAAATTGTGATGTTTTGCTTCAATCCATTTTGTTGCATCTTCCTTTTAAAATTAAAGTAATTGGTTATTGAATAATTAAAAGGTTGCAAAATAGTAATTGAAATATTTCGGCGAGTTTTAACAATAATATTCAGTATTTTTCAAAAAGAAAATCTTGACCGGACAATCAGCAGCATTTTTTCATTATAAGTGAAATGCTGTAGGTTGCAAAGCAGTTATGGAAAATTTTTCGGTCATAGTAATACAATAATATTCAGTATTTAAATTCAATTTTATATCAGCAATCAGCCGCATTTTTTATCAGTGAAAAAAAGAGTGATTAAAGCATGACTTATGTCGGACATCTGTGAAATTTGTCTCCTCTTTGATGTAATCTCCCTAGAGGCAATGTAGTTTTAAATCACGAACGTAAGTCTGTGCATGAAATTCTGTGAGGTGACCATTCAAGTGAAATTTCTTCGGATAGAACTGAGGTGGCCATTCAAGTGAAATTTCTTCAGGTACATCTCTTTACTGGTGAAAATAAGTCCTTTTTTGTGAATTGACATATTAGAGTTTGAAAAGTTTTGGACTAGAGTTTGGCCACTCCCAAGAGAGTAAGGATTAAGATTGATAGAAAAACCAAATAATATGATTGAATTCAATCAAAACACTTAAAGCTAACCTGTATTATACATACATGGTACTTTTTGGTATTGCAACAATAAAATATGTATTTGTGTGTTAATATAGAATCAGGAAATCTTGATGTGTACTTTGCAATGACATCTGCTTGGGCAGGCCGAGGTTTTGTAGCAATGTTGCGTGGGATGTGAGGTGTTGTGAGTGTTGCGCTCCGATCAGCAGCATCTTGCAACTTCCTTTCCACTAATGAATCAAGTATGGGTTTTAAGTGTTCTCTTGTTGTCTTCTCCATGATAGGTTTTGCAACCCATTCCTTCATTTGCTTTGGGAACACGACCTTGTAGCTCAGTTCCCCCTCATTCTGGCCCCTTGAAACAGTAGCTTGCTGCCTCCCAGTGTTAGCGTTGCGATCGGGGGCTGCTAACTGTGTGCGAGCAACCATGCCCTTGTATTAGAAGTGCTGCCGCTTGGAAAGGTACTTCAGTTGTACACTGTGGTACACTTCCAGTGTTCCAGTGTGGCAGTTTAGGGTTAATTTCTCGATGTCCTTAAGGAGGGTTTTGTCAAAAACAACCTCCTTAAGAGCCTCATGCGCAGGGGAACCAGGACGAAGCCACCGCTTTGTCCTTGCCTCCTCTCTAGGGATGGGTGGGTGGGGACATTCATGATACAAGTCAGCACTGTCCCATGAGTGGATGTTGGCTGAGTGGTGGACAATGGAGATCCACTTCTCACGTAAGAGATTCTTATCCTCCTCACAAGTGTCTGCACACCACCAAAGATGGTTAGAGACTGACTTGATCCAGGGAAAGTTCACTACATTCTTTCCTCTTGGCCTTTTCTGTGAGTTTTTTGGTGATACTTTTTGCCACATGGCCAAACATCGAACTGGTGTTGTACATGTGGAAAATTCTTTTTTGTATCAGACCGTATACTGACATGGCGATCTGTGGCGACTACTTTTATGTTGGCTCCTCTGTCATGAATATTCTCCATACATCTTTTGAACCCCTCCCTTTCCATTGCGTTGCTGCTGGTCACCTCACTAACCTGAACAATTTGAAAGTCAACTATCTTGTCACTGAGTTGATCGATCATGGTGTATGTCCCATATTTAGCACTGTGTCCGAGACTGTCACATTGACCATCTCCAGACAGCCACTGGTCTTCAATTTCAAGCTCACTGAAAACAGAATTTTGCTCCGCCTGCCAAGCTTCATTAATTACAGGAAATAAGTACATGTTTTGAATGTTGTAAAATGTCTTTTCACTAAACATTTTCCAGTTCAAAATTTCAGATAAAGATACTATTTTTGTGTACGTTGCTCCACATAGTAAAATTGTTGAAGCCAGTAACAAGTTTCCAGCAGCCATCCCTTTGAGCATGGGTTGACTCTTCCAAATTTTTATGTGCCCATTTTTAAATTTTAGGGTAACACGTAGTTGACTTCCCCGAGTGGACGTTCCTCTTTTGATTACTACTGCCCCACATGTAGGGCGTCGATGCAAAGGTTCATCCAATTGTTCCATAAATACTAGGAATTTGCTGTCATTTTGGGGAGTTTGAGGTTTCAACTTTGATGGTACTGCCATTGATACTTCTTCCTCCTCCTCATCATCATTTTCCTCACTTTTAGAGGGGATATAAGATGGGTCTTTGTGAGTGGATACATTTTCAATACTCTCATTTTCCCTGGTTTTTCTTCAGTGTTAAAGAACCAGGCTTCCTCATCAAAAAGGCCTGGTTCGGTCTGAGTGTACTGGTCACAAAGACCAAAGAAGTCAGGTGTTTGGGTCCCTACTGATTTCAGCATAAGACTCTTTCCTCGAGTGTTAACTTGACATCCAAAATCATGCGTCTCTATAGGCGAGCTAGTAGGAACGGATGCGATCTTCACATTCTCAGGTTCCTCAAGAACTTGTTCACTGGGGCTGGCTATTTGGTCACATGCACTTGAAGTACTAGGTTCTCCAACAGCAACAGGTAGGGCAGGGTGAGAGGATGTCACAGAGCTAATGAACTGCAGTAGCAGGAATTAGCCTCTGTCACCACCCCAGATTTAGAAAATGATTAATATTCCAATGAGAAAATATAGCAAAGGGCCTTTTCATTATTGCAGGTTTTAACATTGTGTGACTGCGTTTATGAACATCCGCGGATAATAGTCTACCATAAGATCAGCACGCAAACTCTTTTTTTTTTCAATATGAATTGACAATCCTTACCTCTTGTTTAGATCTCTCCTGGAGGCGCCTCTCAGATGATAGTCTCAGCTTCTTTTTCGGATGGTGCTCGAAAATTGTTGGCACTGCATCTGGCTTCAAATGACATTGGGTAGATGTAAGTCCAAGAAGTTCAGCTTTTAGGTCACGCTTGTAGCATTCAGGTTTGAAGTGAAGTGAACGTACTCTGGAATCTTTTATAACAACAAGATCTAGATGGGATAATTTCGCCAGCCACTCTTTCAAGAGCTTATCATCAGTGGGAAATCTGTGGTAGCTTACCCCTTGCTTACTACCAACATATCGAGAATCATTATTGCAACCCACAGCGCTACAGGAGACCATGATGAAAGATTTAGAATATCCCAACAACACTACTAACTACGAAAGACAACGAACACGATGAAAGAAAGTAAACCTTGTGCTACAAATAGCTTTATTTATACGGTTCGCATTGTGCAATACCGGAAATTTCTCGTCGTAACTCTCAAAAATTACGAAAGGTTGGACTCACTTATCGCCAACTTGCGCCATGTTCAAACAAACGTGCTTTGTAGAATAGTGCCCTTTTCATCGTGCCCTTTGAGCTGTTCAAGAATAACACAGAACACCGTAGTTGAAACGATCCAGTTTCATACTAAATAACCTCATTTAAACATTAAATTTTGGCAACTTCTACCGTTGCGTCTACAAATAATAAATGAATGCCACCAGCGGGTAAGTTTGTAAGCTGTACAGCTTGTAATAAAGGGAACACTTTAATTGACCAAAATCAGTAAAGAGAATGTTTAATTACAAAATAAATTGACACTTACAAGTTGCTGCAAGCAATTAAAATCCTTGATGTACAAATGTCATATTTTTACTTTGTTAGTATTTCTGCTACACGTATGTCTTTCAAACAGATGTAAACCTAAGTTACCTACGCGGTTCTTGTTTACAGTGTCGCGCCAACGTCGCGTCGTCCACACTTTTATCCCGAGAAGATCTCCGAATTCAAAGATTAAGCCTATACAGTAAAGAGTGTGGCAAACTGTAAGAATATGCTATCCTTGGCATTTTTGGTACATTTTTCCATTGACGACACCTGGACATCGAGCTTGGGTTCTTCAGTGTTAAAAGACCTTAAGTAGGCTTTTTGTGGAGCATCGCCTTTCTTCCCCGTAGGTGACGTCACATGCTTCGAAAACAACCGCTGACGGGCGGATTCTACCTCACGCTGACGCCATGTTGTACGGCCACGCAAACTGGGTCTCCAGACTATACTGTCTCCTCGTCATAGGTCTTATCAAAGTGGGTTGGTTTCACCCTCAAAATGACGTTAAGGATTTTCGCCACTCAGCGCTTGATGCTATAACACAAGCAGCTCGGCGGGATGAGTTTTCATCAAGCTTAGGCTGTGCGACTTTAACAAACAACAGACGCCATCTTGGACTCGACAAACTCACAGTCAGTGGCTACTCAAATGCAAGAGTTAGTCGTTATCCTAATGCTGTGTCCACGTTCCAGTTAACCCGCCTAACAACTAGTGGAGATGTATGCCCAAATCCCGGTCCTCCTACGACAAAACCTAGCTGTCAAATGTGTTCAAGAACAATCGCTCGCAACCACCGAGCATTACACTGCAACTTGTGCAGCCTAAATTACTACATGAAATGTGGTCAGGTGACAGCCAGGGAATACAAATCTATTCAATTTAGAGACCCGAAGACATGGATTTGCAATAGCTGTTTATTTAACCCACCCCTGTCGGCCTGTGGATTCGACGAATCTGACCTGCTTACAGCTTTACCTTTCAGTTCATTGTCAGACGACTCGTTTTCTTCAGTGATTGGGACTCATACACCGCCGCTTTCTGACGTACTTCCCAAAGATGACGAATGCGAAAGTCCTTTCACTGACCTAGTCCATCAACTGTCTAAATGCTCAGCTAAAGATCTAAAGGTAGCACATTTGAACATCTGCAGCTTAAGAAACAAAATCGACGAATTAAGATGCTTGCAGTTATTATGCAAATTTGAGGTGCTGGCAATAACTGAAACTCACCTCGACGAAACTGTGTTAGACACTGCCTTGAACATTGACGGGATGAAGCTATTACGACTCGACCGCAAAGGACGCAAAGGAGGAGGTTGCGTTTTGTATTTTGCAGAACATTTACATGCTATTCATCGCAAAGATTTGTTTATTGAGGGTCTTGAAGCGATTTGGCTACAAGTCAAAACTTCTAGCACCCTGGCCCTATTTTCTGTCATTTACAGACCACCTGACGACAACCTTTTCTTCGAACGCATCAACACGCCACTTGAAAAAGCCTGGCTGAGATCTGAAAATATTTTTCTACTCGGCGACTTTAACTGTGACTTTTCTTTTCAAGGCAATCTAGATAACATCCTGCACCGAAACACAATCAAACTGCGTTCTATCTTTGAGTCGTTTAATATGCATAATATGATTCAGGAGGCCACAAGATCAACAATTTCATCACGCACATTGCTCGATCTCTTTGTAACAACAAAAAGGGATCTCGTCAGTTCTTCTGGAGTATTCCCACTGGGACTATCAGATCATGATTTAATTTATGCAACCATTCGTCTCAAGAACAAAAGACCATCGCCAAAAATCATCAAAACAGGAAATTACAAAAGAATGGACGTAGAGAAATTTAAACATGATCTTGAACGTAATCCACTTCACATCGCATCCATCTTCGAATAGCCTGACGACCAGCTATGGGTTTGGGAACGACTGTTCGACGATATTTCCAATGAACATGCTCCATGGAGGGAGATAAAGGCAAGAAGCTTTTCCTCCCCATGGATAACTTGCGAAATTCGTCTCAAAATGAACCGACGGTATAAACTGTATTAAGCGGCAATTTCTAGTAAGTGTCCAGAGTAGTGGTCTTATTACAAACGAGTCAGGAACGAAGTTACGTCTGATCTAAGGAAAGCTAAATCATCTTATTTTTCCACCATTTTTAATGAAGTCAAGTCCTCCAGTGCATACTGGAATCTTCTTAAAAGGGCTACCAACCCCAAGGTCCGCAAAAACAACGGGCCTCTTAAAAAGGAAGACAGCACCCTGGAATTTACGGACTCGGGAAAAGTAAACCTGATGAACTCTTATTTTGCTACGATTGGCCTAAAGCTATCCAGCACATTACCCCCGCCTACAAGTTGTGGACACGGGATAACTTGCGCAGACAAGGGCAAGACGGATCCTCCTCGACTCACAGATGCCTATGTTTCAAAGTCTTTAGTAGCGGACAAAATAAAGGCGCTAAAAACAAGAAAATCCACGGGTCCTGATAACATACCTCCAAAGCTTTTAAAGCTAGCAGGTGATGCGATTGTCCCGTCACTCCTCAGCCTATTTCGACTCTCCATTACCACCGGTAGGGTGTTCACTAGCTGGAAAACTGCGAGGCTTACTCCAGTATATAAAAAGGACGATGAAACCGACTGCTGCAATTATAGACCGATATCATTGCTAAGCGTACCAAGCAAGATCCTTGAATCAGTAGTCAACGATTGTTCGTCATGTATACAAAGCTAATAATCTAGTCACAGACAAACAATGGGCATACCGTGCAGGATTTTCAACAGAACTGTTACTAATACAGCTTACTGAAACATGGAGAGAAGCTGTGGACGCAGGCTTAGTGGTAGCAGTTGCCTTCATAGATTTTAAAAAGGCATTCAATAGTGTGTTGCACGCCATTCTCGAAACGAAGTTGGAAAAGGGCTTTGGCATATCAGGGCTACTCCTGGATTGGCTTAAAAGTTACTTAAAGGAAAGACAGCAATACACAGCTGTTAATGGATCAACTTCAGAGATGATACCGATCTCTTTTGGAATTCTTCAAGGGTCTGTCTTGGGGCCGACACTCTTCACTCTCTTCACGAGCGATCTTCCGTCCTCAGTATCTTCCGGATCCGTCTATATGTTTGCTGACCACACAACGGTTTACTGCATAAGTGACATGGCAGAAAAAAGTATTGCCAAGTTAAATTCTGCACTTTGTGAATTAAACGAGTGGTACCTCATGAACAGATTAACACCCCAAGTAAAAGTGAGGCCATGCTAATCTCTAGAAGAAATCCCCCGGTTAACATTCCCCCGATCTTTATCGGAAACTCTACGATTGAATGGGTATCGAAATCACGATTACTGGGAATGACCGTCGATGAGAAACTGACCTGGACTCAGCATATGCTAGAACTCAAAAAATCATTTGCTAAAAAACTAGGACTACTGACTGCGAGACTTATCTTTCATTTGCCGAAAGACATGGCATCTGCTGATGTCCTACAACGGGCCCAATGGCCGACTCTGTCTATTTATTATAAATTAGCCATTTTTATCTGTCTTCATAAAGCTTTCCACGATAGGTTACCTGTCACATTAATCGACCTGATTTCTAAAAAACGGGCCACAAACTATTCAACCCGGACTTGCGCTTCTTTAATTGTTCCACTCTTCGACACGCGTTCCATGAAAGACTCTGTCGCGTTTAGAGGCTCAGTCCTGTGGAATGCAGTGACCAACAACTGTAGTGCCCTGACAAAAAACGTTTCTTATCGTCATCTCAGGCTAAAGCTTAAATCTCAAGCTAATTTTAATGAATTCAGCTTCAAGATAACGTCTGCATCCACTTGTAATTTTAGAAAAGATGACTTTGTATATACTTAAATTTATGCTCATAATTTCATATTTGTAAGCGCTAATTTAGCTCAAACGTTTTGTCTGTATATACCCCTAGTTTTTAGCTTTTTTAGTTTACTTGTAATTAGTTAAAAACGGCCCCACAACCTCATGGAGCTTTAATACTCATCGTTTTAAAATAAAGGCTATCTATCTATCTATCTATTCTGAGCCGCAATGCTAAAGGCCCATAACAGCGAGCAAAACAATTTTTTTGAGTGGGAAAAAAGGCAAAAAAGCACAAAAAAGACGTCAAACATTAATGCTTGGGTCGTAAGCATTAATGTAAAAAATGGTTATGTTTTTACTTCAGTTCTCCTTTAAGCTTTTCTTTCCTTTCATTCTCGTCACTACCGACGTTTTTCCGTTTTGCGCAGTAATCTCTTGGTTTCATACGATGCCCCAAAGCAGTAAGCCCCAGTTCTTTCAAATGAGTATCCGCCAACAGCTTAACAGTTGTCTCATCAACCTATACAACATGTCAAAGAAATACTGAGCTGCTTCTGTAAAAATTGCAACGATCAATATTACTAATTTTCTTCATGTAAGCTTTAAGTAACTAAATCACTAACAAACAATCTCGCTTTTAACCCTTTTTTACAGAGCAAGGTTAAATTCCACCCCACAGTTGCCATGGCAATTAAAGAAAATCAGTAATGACCGTCTTAAGATTGCTATTAAAATTCCCCTCAAAGAAACACCCTTAAGTATAGCTAAAATCCTGCTTGTTTTCATGCATTTCTTGTTGACAAATGAGAGCTACACAAATAAATCATCTAGAACCTACCTTGAAATCCTCCTTATCTATTTAGGCCCTTGGCATTTCAACATTTTAACTATATTTATTCAAGTTAACTTCATTTTTCAACCAATACTTTCCAAAAAATAAGCTACTATAAACTGTTGAAACGTCCTGGCGGGTACTCCCTAAAATGGCCTATATGGGGAGGCTGGGGACGAAAGTAGTACATTTATACCTTTTCAGGCTTCAGGTACGGTAAAAGCCTCCAAGTAAGAACAAGCATTTTCCCAAGTTAGCATAAAGAGGTTCTTACATAAATGCTAACTAGCACAAATTTAGGCTATTTAGGTTCTTAAGTAAGTCCTTATTTTGTAGAAAAAATACAGTTTTGTAGCTTAGAGTATTATTTTAGTGGTATTCAGCTTATTCCTTATTTAATATCTGCATACCATTTCATTGCAGTTGGAGTGATAACATATCTCTGTTTCCAAAGAAGATTCGCAATGTTGACTTAGCTTATTTGCCCAAGTGTACAGATTTGTGTACAGGCTAAACAGTTTGTTGTATAGAGGAGGCCTAACTGGTGCAATGTTGCGTGACAGGTTCTTAATTCTTACTCGCAGATTTATAGTAAATGAAAGAGTTGGGATTTCACCAGTTGAAGCCGGTATATGAAACAGTAGGGAAATCTGTCATTACAGCCTGTAAAATGAACTTTCAGGGCTAAAGAAGAGTTTTATAGCAGTAAAAAAGTCAAGAACATTGATTTGTTTTGTGATTTATTCATTTAACCGATACCACACTTTCTTTGGGTTTACCGGCGTGATAACCCACGCGGGATGTTGGGAGAACACGAGAAAAGCTTGTAAATCACGAGCCGAAGGCGAGTAATTTACAAGCTTTTCGAGTGTAAACCCATAGAAAGTGAGGTCTATTGCTTTTATAAAATAACTTTTAGTAGAATGGAGTCTTTTAGGTAAAAAATATGGTTCTAGTACCGTGATCAAGTCACGTCTTCTCTCTAAAGACATCATGAGCCAATCATGACTCACGATTTAATAGCCTTGAACTTTCTCAAAACTCAGTTCAGTCAAACAACAAACAGCAGCACTTCAAAACACGAGTTTTTGCACTCTACATGATAACTTATGAAAGCAGTTTTACAGGAAAAGTCAACGCTTATTCATGCGAACGTACAATGAAAGAATACGTTCATGGTTTGTTTACTACAGAAGTAGAAATTAATTGAACATCAGACTGTACGCAGCTTTATTCTGTTTTGTTGATCCGTAAGAATTTCGTTGTTTTAGACGGAACTGACAGCTATTGTAATGGAGAACTTCATTCACTTTTTACAAGCGGCAGTGGTTTAAGATCTGTTTTCTGGACTTTATTATGATCAAGAAATGCTGCGCTAACGACGTGGCTGCATTTGCGAAGTTGTCGGATGTAACTTTATATGCACGCACAGCGACCGATGGAAATATGTCAGTGGTGGAGAAAGGTTTCTTTGGCGTAGCCACATTTTGGCGTTAATATTTGTCGATTCGTGAAGTCAGGTGGTTTGAGGTAGGTTATGGCATCGATATCACCGAATAATTTGTGCAAATGTTGGAAAAAACCAGCCCGAAACTCTAATCATCGTTGGCAGCTTGTTTACAACCTGCAGCGGCCGATTTTGTACCATATCTTGATCAGATATCTCTTTTTGGAACAATTTATTTCAATAAGGAATAATTTAATTTTGACATAAAATAAGTCAAGAATGCTAAAACTATCCGTTTTGTTGCTGGTTGGCACATGGGTAAGTTTTCCTAGAGACGATGGAAATATGTCAGTGGTAGCTCTAAATTTGGAGAAAGGTTTCTTTGCCGTAGCCACATATTAGTGTTAATATTTGTCGATTTGTGAAGTCAGGTGGTTTGACGTAGGTTTGGCATCGACATTACCGAATAATGTTCGAAAAAACCAGTGCGAAACTCTGACATCTTTCATCATCGTTTACAGCTTGTTTACAATCTGCAGCGGCCGATTTGTACCATAACTTTATCAGATATCTCTTTTCGGAACAATTACTTTCATTCAGGAAGTTAATTTTGACATAAAATAAATCAAGAATGCTAAAACTATCCGTTTTGTTACTGGTTGGCACATGGTTAAGCTTTCCTAAAGACTTTCTACACCAGAAATTCACAGAGTTGTTGTCTTTCTCTGCGATTTGGCATCGTCGTAAAATGTAAACTGCCTTCCAGCTTTGTACTTTATAACTTTTAAAGCTAAATTTTAAAGCGAATTGTGATGCTCTGTAATAAAATGTGGAAACCAACACTTTTTAATATAAGAAGGGCTGGATAAGTAACTTGTTGTGTTTTTTATTCTTTCTAAAATCGTTGTTTGCAGATCAATAGCCCGTTTTGTTTATGCCTCGTGTTCCGGATGCCTTTTTCTTTGGGTTTACCAGTATAATAAACAATAGGTTTTTGACCAATCAGATCGTGGGTACCATCTCAGTTATTTTATATGTAATAGACAATACATTTACAGAAGTTAAAAGGAATTTAAAGTTCCAAACCAGATATATGAAAGGGGTACCTTTTCTATCAAAAAAGGTATATAAAGGGGTAAAGGGTTGGACCTTGGGGCAAAGCCTCCCCACATAAAACTTTCTTGAATACCCTCCTAGGTATTTTTGTATTTATATTTGTATTTTATTTTTTCTCCACTTAGCATTAAGTACAGAGCTACTCATTACAGAAAATAAAATAATACTAAGTAGCAGAGGGGCACATCTAGGTAGACTAGTATTGTGCCCCCTGTTAAAATTGTATATTATGACAGCAAAAAAAAAAAAGATACAGTCTAGAAACGTGACTATCTTGCTTGGTAGCCACTGACCCTCCTAGGTGAAATGTAAGAAATCAAGTTGTTTAGTAATGCTAACTTTTGTTGCCTAACAACTTTTCTTCTTACCTTTTCACTTTCAAAGCGTTCAACAACATCCTGACTGACTCCAGTAGATTTGAGAAAGGTTGAAACCTTGAGGGGGAAATAGAAAGTTAATTCTAAAGTTCACATACAGTTTTTCACGGTACAACATCCCCAATAGCCAGGAAGGGTATCAAATAAACTACACTCTACATGTACAGTATTTTAATCAAATGCTTCATTTTAACCACCTGAAAGTATTCTACAGCTGTATGGGTATGTAGAATTTTTAAGTAATCAAGAAAACAAAGTTGGTGTAAAGATGACTCTTTTGCCAACACGAGTAGTTTAATACAAAATAAAAACCTCAGTTAAGATATTTTTTGGGACGATTCAAGGAGGACTAAATATCTAGTATTGAATGTCCTTCCCTGAACTTTCCTATCCATGAACCTTTGACTTAAAATTCTGTTTTTTTAAGCAGTCACAAAAAAGATAGAAAAATGTTTAATGGTTTTGTGCACCTGTTCTGGTAGCAAATAACTATTTTCTACAATTTTAAAGATCTGTGACATGCCTGACAGTTCGAAACTATCATCTCAAGTCTACTAAAAGTCTCCCATTTGAGGTTACTGATTTTTACTGTAATCAGTTTTGTAAAGTATACAATTAAAAACCTCTTTACTGCTGTTATCTTTTGGTATGTCTATGATTTTGAGACTAACCAACTAGTCTGTGACACTTTGGCATCACAGTACAACAACCCCTTCACCTTTCACAGCCTTTTTAAATCATCAATAATGCTAAGTGAATGCAAGGGCAGATCACTGCATGCAAACAAAAAGCAAAATTGGGCTGGTTTGTGAACTAACAACTGTGCTACTATTCAACAGGTTTTGACTTTAAAATTTCCCTTTAGGCCCGAAAAGTTTCCGGGTCTATCGAGAAACCGGTCCCAGGTTAAATCAGCTGATTCGCAAGTGAACATCTGAGAAGAAATGAAGAATGCAGAATTCTGCTGGGGCATTCGCGTGTGTATTCATTCTGTATCCAAAACTTAAGGGTTCCGCAAACATTTGCAAAGTTTCGTATCTCGAAAATCACGATAAATAACATGTGATGGGCTTCGTTGTATCAAAACACTTTTAAGTAAGCTATGAAGTGACTACACATGGTGTCAAAAGTACAGTATGTTACAAAGTGGAAGATTACGACCTCTCTGTTTAAGAAACCCACACGATTTTAAAAAGCGTAACTTTTGAGTATCACTACGTACGTTTCCAGGTGATTCCTCCGCCATCGAGTCTGCACTCAACGACTCTGCTATCCCCGCCATCTTGATCATGGACTGACAATTACTCCGCTGACCACATAAGACGAACTGGGGTCTCGGATGTCGGATGTTGGATGTCGGATGTCGGATGTCGGATGTCAGATGACGGATGTCGAATCTCGGATGTCGGATGTCGGATGTTGAATCTCGGATGTCGGATGTCAAATCTGGGATGTCGGATGTCAGATGGTTAGCTCTAAAACCCGATTGGCATTTGTACAGTAAATTGTGATTAGTGAGAAAAGCAATGAAGTGTTTGCAGACATGTTTCTCAAAAAGCTTGGAAATGACAGGCAGGACTGATATAGGTCTGTAATTGTCAAGATCGGTTTTACTCCCTTGTTTGTAAATCGGATTGACATGAGCCAGTTTGAATTGAGCTGGGCAGATGCAGTTAATTATGCTGCGGTTTATTACTTTTGCTAGACTTGGAGCAACTGCAGGAGCGATTAATTTTAACAAAGGGAAGCTGATTCCATCAAGTCCATTTGCAACATTTGACGGGAGTGATTTGATGATTTCTAAAACTTTGCGTTCTGAAATTGTGGGTGTACTGAAATCAGCGGAGTTGCCAGCTTTTTTTGCGATTTACGAAATCCACCAAACTGGTTAGATCGGGTTCAGTATTGATGGTGTTATCAATGATGTTATCAGCAATAGAGATAAAATGCCCATTGAATATGCTGGATATTTCTTCTGGGATAGAATAGCTGGTTCGATCTTTGGTTAGAGAGTTTATTCGACTCATCTGTTTCGCTTTGGTAGGAAAAATATTCTTCAAGGTCTTCCATAGAACTCTGGAGTTCAATTTGCTGTTGCCTATTTCATTAATAATCGCTTCTTTTTTGGCTTTTTCAATAAGTCTTACTACTTTGTTTCTAGCAGCATTCGCCCCTTTTCGAGATCTTTCTTGAGCCGATCGTGCTCTTTGATCGCTCTGAGAATTTCATCCAAAAGCCACGATGGTTTCTTCATAGATTTAACTCTGACTGATTTAAGTGGAGCGTGTCAATCTACCACATCGAGTACAAGGGCTTCCCAAGTTGTCAACATTTCGTCTGGGTCATTGTCAAAGGTGTCAAGGACGGTCCATGGCTTGGTACTTCATTTAAATCCTTAATGAGGCTGTTAACATTCAATTTGTTTAAAGGGCGGTATGTGACAGTAAAGATCAGATCAAAACAGGGTTCTTTCACGAAGTACGATGCAAAGATATATGTCACCTAAGTTTGACAGATTTTTATTTACAGTTATTTACACTATTAAATGGATCTCTGAAGTAAAGAACATGGATTAGCCTAAAACTTTGTAAAAAGATCAATTTTTAATGAAATGTTTCTAGTAAAACACTATTCCAATGGCAATGGTTTGGTTTCTTCCTTTACTTCTTTACTTCTTTACTTTTGGTTTTTAGGACAATGGGTCACATTCTTGTGACCTTTGAGTGGTTCTTTGCATGTTCTGCATCGCCTTTCCTTTCTTGCTGTTGTCTGGGCCCCTGTTCTTCCCTCAGGTCGTTCTACATGAGCTGAGAGCAGAAAAACCAAATCATATTAGCCAACAGAATAAATAAGAATAATATTGTAATATTCCTGGTTTGCAAACCAGGAACAAATACAATGGTAGCCATATTGGTCCTAGAAATAGAAAGCACTACAGTGAATAGTATTCTCTTTCGTTCGATTCACTCCTCTTTGTGTAACCAAGAATTGGTTGAGGGACCTCCTTTGTGACCATTCTCTTCCTTTCACTTCGCTTTTGTACAGCACCTTCCTTAGGTTGTTTGTCAAACATTGGCACCATTGGCTGTGTGGTCATCTCCTTGAGCTCATCCACAGCACTAGCCAGGTCCACCTTGCTGGATTTCAGATAAAACTGATAGAGCTCCTCAACAAACTAAAAAAAACGAAATATCCCAGATATTTCTGTAGTTAATTAAACTGCGTTATTTAAAAAGTGCAGCAATGAATAGAAATAGGCAAAGCAATCTTAGTTCGACTAAAGCTGTGTTCACACTAGCACCAAAACATGTTTCTAAAATTATCTCAGCTATTTTGGAAAATTTTAAATTATATCGACTGTCAACAGGTTATTATTCTCCAACCCTAATTTTTCTGGTGGAATGTAGGTGTTGTTGCTACTGTTGCTCCAAGTTAGAAAGGTTTAAAGTTTTGATGAATCATGTTTACACTGCAAGTGGGAACACAGCAAAAGAATTCTGTTCTATTTTGACACTCCTGACAGTTGCTTTCCCATTCTTGTATTTTGGGTGGCTAACTTTGACTTTCTCTGTTCCATCTGGATTCGTCTTTGCCTCTCTGCGTAAATTGTAATTGAAGTGAAGTGCAGCTAGAATGTGCCTGGAAAATATTTTAAAAAATTACACAATGTTTGTACTTGAAATGTTAGCAGCCAGTAGGGCACCATTATTTGCATAGTGGAATGCACCGTGATAACAACATTAATTTTTATTGGCAACTGTCCAGAGTAAACTTAATAAATATATTGGGAAGAAAAGGAGATAAAGCTGTTTCTGATATACCTGTATTATTTATAACTACCTGCAAAACCTCCCAACATAAGAATATGCAATCATCTTTGGAGCAAACAGATTTAGTACAGAATGGAACCCTTCCAAGCAATCTGTTTGGTTGATTGGTGATGCCTGTTGAATTATCTGGGCAAGATATGTATCACAGAGTGTATTTCACAGAGTCATTGGCAGAAAAAAGGGATACATGTACATCAACAACGGTAAAAAAAAACTTACAATCAGATCAAGAGTGGTGTCCTGACTTGTAATGG
Organism: Porites lutea; assembly: GCF_958299795.1. Classification (NCBI taxonomy): domain Eukaryota; kingdom Metazoa; phylum Cnidaria; class Anthozoa; order Scleractinia; family Poritidae; genus Porites; species Porites lutea. The sequence continues at coordinate 36,221,305 of NC_133201.1, forward strand.
TCTCTGGTTCTGTGTAACTCACCTATAAAAAATATCTGATCTTAATAATTTATCTGGGCAAAATATGTATCACCAGCTTATTGGCAGAAACAGTAACGAACAGCTTACACTCACATCAAGAGTGGTGTCCTGATGACCAGGCAATGGCTCTCCCTCAATGACTGCGCATGACGAATCCAAATTGGTAATCCTTTCTTTGGCTGATCTGACATTCTATAAAGGAAGAATATGTTGCTGATGACACCTTGGCCACGCTGATGTTGACTGGATGACAATAGCAGGTCTAATAGAAGATTAGTTGCCATTCTCTTTTGTTGTTTTGTTGGGGGACCTTGATGCTCATTTTCACCTGCTCTTTTTCCAACATGGATAGTTGGCCAAATGCAAACTCCAAGTTCATCTTTCCTAAGAGCTCGTTTTAGATTAGAGTGAAAAGGTCTTGTAAAGTCTTCGGGCTTGAAATGCACTGTGGCTAACTTTGATAATGGTGGGGTAGGAGTTCCACTGGACGATGATTCAGGTACACTGTCAGTAGACATGACAACGTCATCTTGGGAACGGGTATGTCTTTTTGCAGGCTTCGTTGCTCCCTAATTAAGCAAAATTTCAAGGACTGCTGCTTTCTGTAATCTACGCTCTGGATAGAGCATAGTCTCATCTTCCACTATTCCACGAACTTTTTAACTTCCAGTGCTTCTGCTTTATTTCTATAATTTGGTAGAAATGTATTACGTGGCCATCTTTTTTACACTTGCTTTGTGATTTTTTTTTCTAGTAAAGTAGCAGATTATAACTTAAGAGGTCTTCATAACCTTGTTTTATTGTTAAAGAAGGGGAGGAAAGAAACAAATACAAAATCAATGTGATTTTGACCAGTTAATTATTGCCTTTTTGAACAAAGCAGGCAAAGAAAACTCCGACAAGTCCAGCACAGTAGAAAAGCTGAGTAAACTGAACTCAAAATACTGATTAAATCGTTGCATCCATAGTGAAACATTATAATGAGGAAACTTAAGCAGAAATAGAGTAAAGATTACTCACTGGCATGAGTAAGTTTTCTCAGAATGAGTAAATCTACCCAAAAGTTTGAGTTGAAAATACTCAGTTATTGAGTAAAAATAACTCAAAAGTAGAGGTAAAATTACTCAAGGGAAATGCATCCATAGTGAATCTTTATTTTGTATTTTGTGGTGGAGGAATGTGAGCGTGATACTCCACCATCACCTCCATGGAACGAATGTCTTGTACATGTTGGTGTAACAAGGAGTGGGTTAGTTGGCAGGCCAAGACTACAGGTCTTACAGGAACACCTTCAAACTTTGCATAATGACGCTGGTTTTCGTTGGGCAAACACTGGGAGAATTCTTGGAATCTCAGATCAAACTCTACACCATCAGAGGCATGAATTTGGATTGCAAGTTGGGATGGGAGAACATTTTAGTGACATCACTGATGATGAACGTGAGGTAAACGTGAGAGAAATTCTTCAAGCGACACCAAACACCTGTCAAGGCCTGGTCGAAGGTGGGTTGAGGCACAGGGGCATGTGCATCCATACGAGAAAATAGTACAGTTAATGTCATTGCCTTCTGAGAAGACCCTCCTGCTGGGTAGAGAGCACACAACAGAATAAAAAGTCAACTGCCTACCTAATGTCATCAAGATCAGGGCGGCTCAGGGCTTCTTTGAACAAGGACGCCAACTCCACATAAAGGCAAGCCTCACTCAAGGTCTTGTCTAGCTTGAATGCGTCCACGTAGAGACCAGACTGGACCAGATTTGCCTTCGCAGCTCCTTGTGGCACCTAATCATATTCGGAATCAGGAAGCAGGCAATTATCTTTATACATGAAGTCTGGTTGTTCGACTCTTGAAGTTGATGCAGAGTTTCTTGCTCCCCCTTTAGGACACCCTCTGGTCTGTTGAATGTATAGTTCTGCTGGAGATTGAAAGAAGTAGCTGGCACAATGTAGAAGTAGTCGGTGTAGCGGTTCTTCAGCCTCGACTACCTTGTCTTGGGATCTGAAATTGTGCATTCACTTCATCAGTGATTGACTCAAATTCAGCTCTGTTGCTTTCTTCATTGTTTCCTCGTTGATTTGATCTGGTCTGAAGATTTGTGACCGAGTTTATAACATGATCTGCACAAAGTCTTGGACAGATCTGCAATCTGCCATGTTAAGACATGGAGCACAGCGTGGGAAAACTGCTGCATGTGAAGACATATCATTTCCGGTTAAGAGCTAAATCATTTCCGCCTCCTCATCTTTTAGTTGTAATCATTTCCGTTTCCTCATCTCAGTTTGTTTCATCGCACATCTTATAGTTTTAACTAATATCGTTTTTTGTGTTATCAAACATCTTTTTATGCTTGTATCGCGTTGGCTTCCTCATCTTTTAGTTTTATCACACGTCTTTTAGTTCTAACGAATATCTATTTGTGTTAGCGAACATCTACTGGTATCACGTCGGCTTCCTTCTCTTTTAGTTTTATCGCACTTCTTTTAGTTTTATCGAACATCTTTTGCTTGCATAATGTTGCATCAAACATCTTTTATTGTACATAACAGGGATGTATTCAGTATAAAAGGGATGTATGTACACATGACATTGATTTAATGATCTTTCAATATTTTGTCCGTAAAAACGCGCCATATATGCACATTTCATTAATGATGCCATCTCAGAGGTGTGACATATGACACAAAAATGTCTAAGAATGTGATCCTAAATCTTGGTTGAAAAAGAGGTCCATCCAAGAGTCATGACCAATATTCCTGGCGGATGGAAAGCTTTTCGTAAAATATCTATATGGAATGAACATTTCAACCTATATTCTGGAAATTATTGCATTGAATGTACCCTCTGGGATAGATAGAAATTAAACCTAGTCAGTTCCCGGTTCCATTAACAGTCTATTCAATTAGTGCAGCTGTGTTCAGCTTGGATGATATGTTTCCCTCAAATTTGCAAGTTGAAGTACAAAATGGGGTTCTTCAGCAGAGTCCTGATGTACCTCCTTAAAATCAGGACAGGAAGGGCCATCTCTCTTCTTCTGCTATGCTTTTGTGTTTGTTTGTCTCTCTCTGTAAACAAAAGAAGGCAGATTAATAAATAAGTTGAAAGGTAAACATTACTTGTATATGTATAAATACAGGCTAGTTTTGATTTATCCTAAGTTAATTTCAATGTCCTTTTTCTCTTAGCCATAATAATTTATTGGGGCTAGGAGACAGGAAATTAAAGAGAATCCCTCTTAAGTACGTTACATCACAATTAACCTGAATTCAACTTCGATCTGTAAGATATATTTGAAGCTGTTTTTCACTACAGCAAAGGTGTAACTGGCTTTTACTGGCCACATTGCGATTAAAGGAATACTCCATAGGACCGAGGAAATTTCATGTCAATCAAAATTGTAAATTCCTCTATCAGACACATAATTACCACCAGGTCCTGGTTATTCAAATGTTGGATAAGCACGCTCTATCCACCAGGCCCCAGTTGTTCAAATGCTGGATTGTGCTATCCACAGGATAATGTTAGGGAAATCAATTGCAGCAAAATCCGGCAGTGGATAGTGTTGTCCACTTCGTGAACAACTGAGGCCAGCCAGATAAGGCTGTGATTACAGGCAATGTCGAAGCTGATTTGTTTCATAATCATAAAATCATGATAGTCAGCTCTCTCTTACTCCATGCCCAAACTGAGTCATTTGCTTTGAAATGGCCATCACATGGAGGTTAATACAAGTATACTTTTTGAAAAGCAATTTAAATCAGTGGCTGTGGTCCACATGGAGAGCTGGCCTTGAGTGAATGTATGGAATATCCCCTGGAATTAGAAAAAAAGGTCATTGGTGAAGAGGTAAATATAAGCAAAGCTTTGTCTATTGTTATAAACACAAAACTTAAAAAGGAAATATTCAAAGATGTCATATTATGCAGTGGAACCTCTATTCAGGGGACACCTTCATGACCAAGGAAAGTGCAATAATAACAATTAACCAACAAATAAAATTTTTTTCCTCTATCTGCCTCGGAATCTGCTGCAGTTCTTATTTCAAGCAAATTCACAAGTTGAGTTCGTATCCAACACAATGTTCCTCTCAAGAATCTAGCAAAACAATGTCAGCAAAAAGTTTCGTTTTAATCTTCATTGCAGTAGATCTAGTTTTGAATATACTGGCCTGTCTGCTGCATTACAATGTAGAAAAATCAAGTTATTCATTTTCTCGGTTGACTTGAAATTAGTTCCACCCTAGCCAAGGTATTGTAATGCTTTCACTGTATGATATCATGGTTAATTACACTTTGATAGGCTATCAAGTTCGTTCACTAAACTGATGACAGAGCCCGAAAGCATCTGTGCATCATTACTGTGCAGAATGCACTTTTTTTAATATGAAAATAAATTTTTCCAGCTGACAGGATAATTGAACATAAACACATAACTGGCGAACAATCCACATGCTGCCTCCACAAGGCTGCCAGTGAACGAGCATAAAAACTGCTTGTCAGCTGCTAAACGTATTTGTTCAGGTGAATCAAGGTTGCCTTCAAAAATGATAAAAGGAAAAGAGTTTTGTCTTTGAAAAAGCCACTCTTTTTGCTGTTGTGCTATTATAAGAAAACAAATCAGTTGGTTATAATTTCATCTTCAAAAGCCACTGTTATACACTTATAATCACAAGTTTACACTATAATGAAAACACCAATTAAAAAAGGCTCAACACGTTCATGGAAGACACAAAATTAGACAACTAAAGCATTTGCAGCATTGACAAAGCTCGTGACTGTGTTTAACACAGCACACTAATAGAAATGCTCCGTCAGCATAGTAAGTACATTCTAACGAATGTCAAAACTGAAAAACGAATGGTCAGTTGAATAAAATGAACGTCAAACTTGAAAAAGAAATGTTGAATTTTGATCTTAAATAAAACGAATGTCAAACCTTCAAAACGAGCAGAATAGTTGAATTTTGATAAGAAAAACGCGCCATAGTAATCAGATTATCTAGTTTTTTGTCAATTGTGTCCAGTCTATGGGTTATGGCCGTCAAGTCCTAAAATACAACATAACCAATAAATGAAAAGTTTCATTCATATATGAAGTAATATTGTATCTGGGAATTGGAAAACAACTGACCCTTACATAAGCTTACATTCATGAAGTAATAATTGTTACAATATTTAGCAAATAAATAGCCAAGAAACCTAAAAATCAACATTGACAGTACATTAGCATATACCAGTATAGGTAAAAATGAATGTTGTATAATTTGACTAACACAATGGTGTTTGACAGCTTTATCGGGAAGTGATGCACTGGGTCAAGCTCTACAAGAAAAGGAGTATTGGTCGGCCTATTATCTGGATATCAGGCCGGGGGTACCCGATACATGGGCTATATGGTTATCAGTTGCATTCATCTCTGGGTATGCTTTTTGCTTCTCTGACTCAGGACCTTACAGTATGATTTTAGATCACCCTCTACCCTGAAAGAGGGATATGTTGTTCTTCAGTTTGACTCTGTTATAGGGTTGAGTTCCTCCCCCCCCCCCCAACACCTAATTATTCATGATCTAGGTTAGTTGTGAAAATAAACTTCCCTTTTTGTGAAATCACTGAGCTGGCCAAATGAAGTTGAAGTCTTACGAAATTTATTTTCGTTCTCCGGTTACTCTTCTTAGGCAAGCTACTTTTGTTCCCGGTTACATTTGCATGTCTCTCATTTCTTTTACTTAATGTACACTTGTTGAGTGGAACAGGATGTCAAATTGAACCCACCAATAATTTATGAATAATTTTTAACTAAAATTTAACCAGTGATAAAGTGATCAACCTAATGTGCATGTCTAAAACAATATAGCCAATCAGATAAGAGGATAATTTGTGATAGTGAAATTATTATGATGTAACCTAGAAACCAATATCCCTCATTCTGAATTATTACCTTTGTGTAGGTTCCAGAAAAGAATCCTTCGATATAAGGATGGAATCAAGCCTCTTTTCCTCTTCTTTAGAACATGCTTAATAGGCTGATCAAAATAAAGTTAGCTTGTATTTGGAAAACAAGTTGTTTAACATTGTTACTGGTCACACTGACATTAACCAATGTACCTTTGAAAAGATCAATATGGTAGCTTCCTTGGAAGTACTATAGTGGAACTTTCGTTCTCATTTTAAGCTGTGAATCACAGAGTTACCAGCATTTTTTTGAATAGGGAAAATATTAGTCATCTGATAAAAGGAGGCACTCCAAATGGATTCATTTGAACCACAAATCAGAATAGTTGTGGATTGTGGTTCAAATGAATCCATTTGTGGTGCCTCTTTCTCTCATGTGACCTTTGCTACTCTTAGACGTGCTGGTAATTCAGTGTTTCACAGCTCAAATTAATACAATAGAGATTTATTTTGATAATAATTTGAATGTGTGCAAGTACGTTTCAATAGAGTTCTATCCGGACAGTTGTAAACCATTAGGGTTTAAGTGTATTTTAGTGAACACTCTTGCAGTTTCACACGGCCTTAGATTAACTGATCCCAAACAGGACAGTACGTTCCCTGTCTCAGCTATATTAAGTTTTGCCTTCTCATAATTTTAGAGTGACTTTTTAGTAAATGCTTCCAAATCTTCCAAAAACTGAACTCACTGCAGGCTAAAATCATTTTGTGGAACATTGTTTTATTAAGGTATTAAGTTAACACATCTTGTCACCAAATGAAGTGCTCAAAGTGGTCATATAAAGTGAACACACCCACGCACCTTTTCTTCTGTGGTGAAGTTTCCTTCTTTCTCTCCCACTTGTTAGGGGAATTCTGAGAGTCTGCAAAATCATAAATAAATGTAAAAAAAGATTTGAAGTTAACAGTGTAATGTATTTTATCTAACATCCTACTAATGAGGTATACATTTAAAGACGTTTAAAAGTATAAGCGGTGTCACGTTGCAAAATAGACATTTTTTTGGCGTACTTACTCAAGCAATCACCATTCTGGAGGCTTTGATTGACCGCATTCATTCAAGTCATTACACAACAACGACCAACCAAAAAATTATTGCCGATCTCCAATGCAACGTCAAAGCGGTATTAAAACGCATTTCATCATAAGAAAATTTTATGTACCTTAAAACATTTACCTTGAAGTCGCATTGTAAATTGTTAAAATCATGGTAGTTTTTCCTGTAGTGCAAAAAAGAACCATATTTGTTAGATACCCCTTGATTCAAGTAGTTTTGAAGGCGATGGACTATTAGAAAACTTATGAGGTGGGGCGAGGGGACGAGCGAAGTACAAAAAATATCCGTCCAGGGAATGATTAAATGTAAAAGAGTAATGAATGAAAAGTAACCCTAAAAAATATTCATGCATTGGCCTAAAAAAATTCATACCCATGAGATGTTAAAGTAACAAAAAGAAAGATTCTGGAAAATCCGTCCATAAAGTTTCTAATGGCTTGGGAACTGTTCCGCCATGGTCTTACTGTTGACAGTAAGACCCAGCTCCACCATGTTCTTCTCCGTCCTTGCCAAGAGAACCTTTTCCTCATAAACCCAGCACGCTTTCTTCCTCTGCTCAGGAACATGATCTTTATTGTAGGCCTCTTTGTGTGCGCGACGTCAATGCTGTGAGACCCCCGCATTGCCGTGGAACTCACAACCGCAGTCCAGGCATGGTAGGAGACTAGCACCATCGGTCACCCTTCGAGCAGATCGAGCGTCACTGGAAGAGCCCGCTGTGGTAGGCTCCCCATTGTCATCAGAGTTTTCATCGAAAGCAACGCAAAGAGCTACTACAGGCTGCTAACCCGCAGCAGCTTGGGGCACCTTTAGCTTCACCGGCCGGTACGACCACTCCCAGCAGATGGTATAAGCACACGACCTGACATAGGACAAGCCCACCGCACAAGAAGAAAGCACCATTGTCTCACTCACAGAAGCTGGGCAAGATCACAGCCCGATAATATATAAGCCATATGACTGATGTTAAAGTCTGGCTAGGCAGATGTAAGTAGCCTTGAGGGCCTATGGCCGCCGGCTGGCGGCGGCAATGTGGTTGCCCGTCACGCCATAAAATCCATGGGCAGTTTAAGGCCCGCACGTATGTAGGGCCTTCCGCCCTACCGTGCCTCATTTTCCAGATGTAATAGCAGACTTCTGCTCAAAAGAGCGTATGAAGGGACATAGCCCTGATGTTGTATATGTGAGTGATAGGCACAATTATCAAGCAAGGCAGAGAAGGCCCTGCCAGGCGTGGCTGTGTAGACTAGGGGCTGCACGCACCAGCCAGCTAATGACGACTCTCGCCGCGAGAAGGCAGCACCCCATGGAGAGTCAAATATCACATTTTCAATCCTTTGAACATTACTACACAATAATGAGGCTCAATGATCAATGGTTTTCTTGTCATTACTGATACGTGGAGTTGAGGGTTGCAGGGCGTAACAAACCCCTGGCCAGTACTTTTCAACTGGACTGGAAGTTGGAGTAGAATATGATGATTGAACTGACTCCTCCTCAACTCCATGTTCATCGTTCGTTTCCTCGCTGTCGTTGTCTTCCTTTTCTAGTTGTGAGTCTAACCACCTCCAGTACTCTGTTGGATCTTGGGCAGGTTCAGGCAAGGGATATTGTCCGCCTGAACTGTCTGCTTCTTGTGGGTCATAATCAGCTGCAACTGGCTTGGCAAGTTGACGTGGTTAACCAATCTGGTAGTTTTACCCAGGGGTAACTGTGCAAATGTTTCAGAACATTTGCTTATTCTCATCTCGCTGTTTTACTCTTCGTCACTGCTCATGGGACTGTCCTCTGGTTTGATCTAAAATTTCAAAGGAGAGGAACTTGAGTTTTTAATAGAGATTTAAATTTACGTAATATGAAGAATATCTACCTATATTCCAGTTTATGTATCGAGTGTTGTTTGTTTATCACTTACCTCTCCTAGTATTTCAGCATGTCGTAGTTCAATGGTAGGTTTTGCATATTTACCATTTGCTGTTCCATCTCCCTAATGAACTCCCAATCACTTTCATGGAACGGCTTCTCTTCAAGTCTCCTTATTTCTTCCAGCTGTTCGTTTTTTCATTTCTCAAAATCGAACTCTTCTACGTAATTGCCATGCGTTGCTCCTTTTGCTTCCTCTCCCTCTTTCTCCTTCTGGTCCAGATAGCCATTTTTCTCCACACATTCTCTAAATTTTTCAGCTATCAAATTTGGAGAATGAAGGTGAAATGCTGGCATATCGTCATCCTCCGAACTTGCATGTAAAACGACTTTGCTACGTTCGTCTAGATGACCAATCAAGATGATATACTAAAACTATCTAAAGGGAAAAATATCATGTTAAAATAATAATCTTTCTAGAAAGGACATTAGACTTGACAAGTTTTAAGGTCATCGAAAGTGAGCAACAGGGGGTCAAAATAGTTGTGTCCAGTACCCATTTACTTTGGGTAAGGGAATTGCAATTAACCCTTGTAGAATCAGACACTATGTAGAATCTATGCAAATGCTATGTTACAGAGTATGTAAAACCTATGCAAATGTCTCATACAATCCTTTTACCAAATCCTATGTTGTTTCTATGCCAGGACTATTTTTTTGTATAAGAAATGCTGTTTTCCCTAGTCAAACAGAACCTACTTAAAAGCTATGCAGTTTTTAAAGTTAGAAATAAAGGGGGAAATGACATAGTTACCACATAGCCTATACATACAATTTACTTAGCTTTTGGAAAGAGATTTTGGACCTCACAGTCAACTTTATAGACATTTGAATAGACCAATCATAGAAAATAAATAGCCTTCACATAGCACTGAAAAAGAGTTTACATAGTAAAATGGAACAGGGAACAGTTGACTAAATAGCTTTTGAATAGGGTTTGCTTAGCTTTTAGATAGCCTAGGAATGGAGCAAACATGATAAACATAGTCTTTACGTAAAGTTCACATATATTTTGCATAGCATTAAAATGGGAAAAACACAGAGGCAATAGTCTTTGCATAGCACTGAAATAGAGTTTACATAGTAAAATGAAGAGGGAACAGTCGACTAAACAGCTTTTGAATAGGCTTTGCTTAGATTTTAGATAGCCTAGGAATGGAGTAAACATGATAAACATAGTCTTTCCATAACGTTCACAAATATTTTGCATAGCATTAAAATGGAGAAAACACAGAGGAAATAGTCTTTGCATAGCGCTGAAAGAGAGTTTACATAGTAAAATGAAATAGGGAACAGTAGACTAAATAGCTTTTGAATAGGGTTTGCTTAGATTTTAGATAGCCTAGGAATGGAGTAAACATGATAAACATAGTCTTAACATAACGTTCACAAATATTTCCCATAGCATTAAAATGGGGAAAACACAGAGTAAATAGTCTTTGCATAGGTTTGAGATAGAGTTTACAAAGGAAATTTGGTAACAATGAAATAGATCATAAAAATAGCCTAGCCTGGGAAATTTAACATCAACTTTACCAAGGAGAAACAAATGAAAGCTTTATAAATAAAAATATTGCACTAAAGCTGATCCACAGTTAGCAGTTTTTGTTTTTTTTCTTTTTCAGCTTCCTTTAAGACCTAAAAAAAAGAGTTATTAGTCATAGTACAAATTGAATCAAGTACGGGTAATTCATGCAGCCTTAAAAACTTAAAGTTATTTTGCAGAATAATACTTATTGTAATTGTGGACAATAGTCAAAGACTATACAAAGACTGCTTTTACAGCCTGTAAGCAAGCTCTCCAGGGTGCTCTGGCAGCGGGGCGAGAAAATGAAGGAGAGCCTGCAACTATGTCTGTGGAATTTGAAATCCACTTACAATTCCCCTGTGACTCCCTGCCAACTGAGCTGTCAGATTTCTACCAATCAGGACAAACCGAAAAAGAATGCAAATGTAAAAAAAGATTAGAAGACATGTGCCGAGGGTAATGTCATCATTACTGTCATCTCCACCTATCAGTATTTCGCATCAACTTTTTCGATGCAGATATTCAAATTCCGGCGACATACTTGCACGCTCTCCTTCCTTTTCCTTCCCTGCTACCAGAGTGCCCTGGAGAGCTTGCTGGCAGGCTATTACACTTTTAAAACAAAACATTGGCCTAATATTATTGACACTGACAGTAATACCTTTTTACGGCAAATGTTGATCACACTGTTGCATTTGAGTCTTAAAGCTTGTTTTATGTCACTTCTTGTGGCTGGACTGTGCGGCTTTTCAACCTCTCCCTCTTAATTTTTTTTGGTTTTGTCTCTTTTGTGATCTTGGCAATCATTGAAAAATCTGAAAGTGAATGTAACAGAGAAAATTGGACATACAACCATCGAACAAACATAAAAGGGTAAATGCTTAACTAAAATCTAAAATGTAAAGCAGAAGAAAGGCTATCATTATTTGCTGATTCTGTTCAAACTGTAAGAATTAATGGACCTTCCTATGATGAGTAGCACAATCATAACTCCATTTTGCGTTACAATGGGTCAAAAAATGTCTGAATTCCGGAAAGCTCTTTTTATTGTTTCTTTCTCCCTTATTGTGCTTACTATGGTTATTTCAACTGAAATCTTGCAAAAAATATAATTTTTCAATACACAAAGCCAATTTTTATTTACCCATGATGGACAGAGGGCGTGGCAAAATTCAAATTGAGTTGTTTTTTTCTTCACAGAGTGCTATTTAGAAGGGAAGCATGCTGGATTAGCTAAGTTTTCATATTAACAATCTCTATTTTAGCGAAAAAGTTAAGATAATAATGTCACAATGAAGCGATGATTTCCTCATGCTACATAAGCGAGAGCTTATAAATGCACTTCTTGTTTCGTTTTTTAACTGCAAGATCACTGCAGATGTGTCTCGCAGTGGCTGCAAACACTGCTGCAACCCTCTTTTTGTCTAAAGTATAAGTCATATCATGTATGTTATCCCGTAAGTAGAAGTGTCCCTTTAAGATCTCCATTCCTTGGTAGTAATGACACTGATAATCATCCGTGAAGTTCTCACTCAGTTGTTCTACACCATCAGAAGTAACTTTCATTAAGTAGAAGTCATACATCGGGTCATCAATTGCTGCAATTGCAACAGTGCTATCTTTTCCAGCCAGGTCTGCTATGTGCAGTGCGGTGTCATGATCTAGAACTGGAATTTCTGATTCCTGCCTGGTCGTTGCTGCAGTGGCTTCTCTAAGTATAGAAACTTCTTTCCATTCATCAAGCCAATCTTTATTCAGGCAGTTGAGCTCATCATCCATGAGGCAATTAACACAACAAAAGAAAGCATTGCAGAAACTGCACATGTTGTTGGAGCTGTAGAACGAGTCTGGAGTAATTCAGTGCTCATAACCAAAGACCAGCTAGCAACACTGCCAGCAGATCATGGAAAAATTTGGGTGTTCCGGCAATGTCTAATAGGTGGAGTTCTCTTCCACAGCATGAGTTATAAGCATGTAATTGCAGGAAATGATTACACTATTGAATTCCAACATCTGGATAACAAGCTCTTTGGTTCGATCCACACTTATGCAAAAGTTGAAGAAAAATACCAGAAAGCACTGTCTGACGATAGAAAATGTTCTTGCTATTTGCCCTCCCATTACTTTGCTATCGTGGAAATTTTGGACCAAGCTGATGATCAGTTACCCAGATACAGAGACAGGACTGTCATTAACTACATCACTAGAGTGAAGAAATTGGGCAGGTACTGTTTGTGATACACTAACGAAAAACTTATATGCTTATCACTATGGACAAAATGACTTGTAAACCTTCTGTTAAACATGCTGTTATTAACAGTATCAGAAATACAATTCCAACAAGAATAATGTTTTGTCTTCTCAAATTCTTATTACACCCTTTGGGAGCATTACATCTACCTATCAATAACTATATCATTTATTTGTTCTTTTTTCAGACTTTTAGCTGTTCCTGTGCTGAATGTAATACAAAAGTATCTCAGAGTGGATGTTTCTTCTGGATCATATATTTGTCAGTTACCGAATCCATATGAAAAAAACTGAACAGATTAGAAATGCTACATATATTTAACTTTAGGTAGGTAAAAAACATTCATGTTAAAAAGAAACAAGTGAAGTCTAGGGTAAGCATTTTTATATGCTTTATGGGCCTTAAAGATATTTTTGTTATCATTATAAAATCAAGAGTGCATAAAGCGTGACTTATCGTGACTCTGAGTAGCACATTGATTTGCTAGTCATAATAGTGGAATTTCTACTTTCAGAAGAATTAGTTTTATAAGAATTTTTTTTGGCAACATTTTTGGTAGATCCGAGGAAGATATAAGTACCTGCCTAGCCTCAGATAAGTGAATTTCGCTTTTATATCCAGCACATAAAAAATACATAGATTATATATAGATGCTGTCCCCCTTTACTCATTTGTCACATAGTAAAAACATAACATATACGGTAACCATGCTAGGGGCATAGCACCAACATTTGCTGTTGTCAGCTGTTGTTGTTGTGCAGCAGAGACCTTGATGTCTTCACAGATGTGGGTATATGACTGAAGAACAGCTAGGAACTTCTGCACTGGCGAGTTAGTTTCCAATAGCTCTTCAAGACTGGCTTTGGTTGCATTTATCAGTGGAACCACTTGAGAGAATGCCACTGATCCTCCTTGAAATGCCTTTGAAAGATGAGACAGGACTGGCAGGACGTCTTTCAAAATAAAAAGCACTCCAAGGAACTTTCCCTCTTTCAGCCTGTTAAACAGACCATGAGCTGTAGCACATCCATCCTCACCCAGAGCTTTAAGTGTATGAAGGACAGCCTCATATTCTTGATACAGGGCAGCTACAGACCTGTCAAAACTCAACCACCTTGTGGAACAAGCCTTCTTCATCCGTTTCACCAGTAGCTGCTTACTCTTCTCTCTTAGCTGTAAGCTGCATTTCTTGATGTCAATTTGTATCTTCAAAAGAACAGCGAGGTGTTTTGGTGAATTTTCAAAGTATGCCCAGAGTTGACGCAGTATGTCTTCCAATCGTTTGATTTAATCAATCTCCTTGTTAGTATCAGTGCAAGCTAAGGCCAGCTTATGACAAATACAGTGAACACTGATCAAGACTGGGTTGAGCTCTTTAAGCTTTGTCGCTACACCGTTCTTTTTTCCAGTCATCACTGAATCCCCATCTGTCACAAGAATTTAAGATTCGTTAGACTTAAACTGCACTGCTGCAACTCATCCTTGATAAGGGATGTTAGGGCATCAGCGTTGGCACTTGCAAATTCCTCTAGGACGTTGTGCACTGACAGAAATGCAATCTCCATGCAAGAAGTAACAGGGCTTACAAACTGTATGAATGTAAGCATTTGGGATTGCACAGAGATGTCAGTGACTTCATCCACAATGAGCCCATAACTTTGGACCTTTTGTGCACTGCGCACTATTTCTTCCTTGATGGTTTAAAATGGGGTTGACAGGCCTACACGACTCCCCTGCGTGTGTTTAAAATAGCCTCTTTATAGTTTGGCTCTCACGAGTATGTCTTTGAGCTACCGCCCTCTTTTATAAGATACGAGGGGCGGTTTTTTGTAGATTTTGCTCAGTAATGGTTGTTGTTCTATTAAACGCCAGTTTTTCATGAGAATTTGCTTTAGGTTAGGCACTGATGGTTGGTTTGAAGGGCTAGTTTCCTGTCTTTGAAGTTCACCTCTGAGAGGGTTGTGTTAATAAGATCCTCTGGGTAATCCCTCTGTAGCAGATGCGCTTTGAAATTTGTAATTTTCTCTTCGAATATTATTTTGGAACAGTTTGTTCTGAGGGGTTGGAGGGCTTCCCCTTTAATGAAGCCTTTTTTAACTCCTTGCTGGTGACAGGAACCAAAATGGGTATACTGAAATGTCTCAGTTGTTTTGAAATGAGTACACACATCAAGGATTGCGTCTCTTTCAAATCTTTCCCCTTTGTAAATGTAGGTGTCCAGGAATGTTGTTTCCGTATCGGAAATTTCAGCTGTAAATTTGATCGTACGGTGATGATTGTTTGCTTGTTCAATGAAATGTTCTATTCTGTCTCTGTTTGTAGTCCAGAGCAAGAAGATGTCGTCTATGTAACATTCCAAACGAGCGGTTTAAAAAGGCTTTGGCTAAGGATTTCCGTCTCTACCTTGTTCATGAATATATTAGAAAAGGTGACTGCCATTTTCGTGCCCATGGCCGTACCATGTGTTTGAAAGTAGTTTTTTCCATTAAACTGGAAAGAATTTTCTTGAAGAATTAGCCTGAGCACTCGTTTTAGTAGTTGTGTAGGGATAGGAGGTTCGTTTCTATCGAATATTTCGTCTGCTCTGTATACCTTGTCATTCCCTCCTCTTGCGGTATATCTGTATACAAGGTCGTAATGTCCATTGAAACAAGTATGATGTCCGCTGGGACTTTCGTGTTTTCTATGAAATTAACGAAGTCGGTAGTATCTTTAAGATACGACTGTTGTTGTGCTATCAGCTGAAGGAGTTTGTCGACAAATGATGATAATTTCTGCGTTGGGCCATCACACCCTGATAGGGCTACTGAGCGTTGTATTGGTGGTTCCCATGCAGATTTGACATGGTAAGGATGGGGTTCGTTTTCCCCTCGAAATATGTACATTAGACGCATTCTTCTTGCAAACTGATCAAAGTCACGCTAGAGTTGTTGCCTGATTTGTGTTTGTTTTGTAACGGGTGTTGGAATGAATTTAAGCCCTTTTGTCAGTAAATTAATCTGGTCATTTGTAAGTTCTTTGTTTGAGAGGTTTTTTCTGTTTTTTTGTTCGCCTCTATTCTGATAGTTGAACGTTTCTGGTGTCTGACCTTTCTGCGCTCTTTGCACTTATTAGTTGCTAGCCGTTTGGCTTTTAAAATTTGTTTTTTGGCCCCATGTTTGTGGTGGGAGTCAGATGATACACATGTGTACCTTTGAACTTCATTTTCGATTGCTCGATTTGTGCCTGGAGGTTAACAGCAATGTGTTTTACTGTTGCGATCGTCACATTGTTTTCAGCTAGCGCTGCACGCGCTGGTTCGATCGTACTACAGTTCTTAGTGTTCAGTGCTATAGCCGATGAGGCTCGCTTTCCTTTCTTGGTTTCGGCCTTAAAATGGCCAATTTATTGTTGATGGATAATCGCATTGAGTGTTTCTTGCTCCGCGTTCTTACGGATTTGTTTTGTCTCTCTCTTGAAGTCCTCGTCTGCTGTTATTTTGGCCCTCGCCCTATATTGTAGGGTTTCTGGACAAGTTCCCCTGTCTGTGTGCCTTTTTAAAGCTTTGATCGCACCTTCGGCTTGGCTAATCTTGTCCTCCGCGGATAGGCTACGGCTCCATTTACGGTTCCCTGTGGATGGGCTGTGGCGGTGACGTTTTCGGTACTGTTCTGTCCTTGGTTCGCTGGTACTCCTTTGAGGGCCCCTGTCGCGGCTTTGGCGTTGCTGTTTAGGCTGTTTAGGTTTTCTAGGCACTTGATACGGAGGGATTTGTTCATCGTCATCGGACTTGCCGAGTAGATCATCCTCGTTAATAATAATAATAACTTAATTTGTATAGCAGTATATACAAAAGCTCTATATTGCTTTACAATCAAGAAAAAAGAAAATAACTAACTAACAATAGTACTAAAACAAAAAGTC
Organism: Porites lutea; assembly: GCF_958299795.1. NCBI lineage: Eukaryota > Metazoa > Cnidaria > Anthozoa > Scleractinia > Poritidae > Porites > Porites lutea. Next base: position 36,237,937 of record NC_133201.1, read on the forward strand.
AATTGAAAGCAAGTCTAAAAAGATAAGTTTTCAATCTAGATTTAAAAACATCAACTGATCCACTTAATTTAATGTCTAAGGGAATATCATTCCAGTGCTTTGGGGCAGCGACCGAAAAGGCCCTGTCCCCATAGCTCTTCAGGCGCACATTCGGTACTTCTAATAAACGTTTGCTAGCTGACCTAAGATTTCTTGTAGGGTTATATGGGACTATAAGTTGACTTAAATACGGAGGCGCCAGATTATTGAGAGCTTTAAAAGTTAACAGTAAAACTTTAAAGGTAATTCGCTGCTCCACAGGTAACCAGTGTAGCTCCTTAAGGACGGGGCGAATGTGCGCAGCCCTAGGTTGCCCAGCTACAAGGCGTGCAGCGCAGTTTTGAACGCGCTGGAGCTTCTGAATAATATACTCCGGAGACCCCAGGAGCAACGAGTTACAATTGTCCAGTTGACAAGTAACATAAGCATGGACGAGGGTCTTTGTGCTCTCAGAAGTCAGGTACATTCTAATCTTCGCGATATTACGAAGATGAAATAAAGCAGATTTACAAACGGAACTCACATACTTATCCAGTGACAAGGTCTCATCAAAAACAACTCCTATGTTCCTAGCTTTGTCAGACCGCTCTACACGATGATCACCAACCAGGATACTATCTAAAGATGGGCGTGGCCGATATTTTGAACTGATAATGAGCAGTTGCGTCTTGTCCCTATTCAACCTAAGTTTGTTACAAGACATCCAACGGTCGATATCTCTAACACAAGATTCAACCTGAGAGACAGAATAAGCTTGATCATCCCCACTGAGAGAATTGAAAGACAGATACAACTGAGTATCATCAGCATAGAAATGATAGCCCATGTTGTATTGTCTGACAATATCCCCCAATAGGGAGGTATAGAGCAGATATTAAATCAGTCCAAGCACAGAGCCCTGTGGTACTCCGCACGACAGCGAACGCGTGACAGACCGTGCACCACGAATGCTCACAAAATGAGTTCTGTCGCTCAGGTATGATTTACACCAGGCCAGAGCTAGATCGCAAAGACCGAAGCGGTTTGGTAATCTCTCAATCAGTATAGTGTGATCAACCGTATCGAAAGCGGCCGATAGATCTAATAAAAGATGACAATCCTATTCCTATCAACGTCTAGGATAATATCATTAAAAACTTTGACTAAAGCTGTTTCGGTACTATGAAATTGTTTATATGCAGATTGTAGTATTTCATCAAGTCCATTACTAGAGATGTGATTAATCAACTGAGATGCCACCACCTTCTCAGTAAGTTTAGACATGAACATCAAATTTGAAATAGGACGAAAATTCGAAAAAACTTCAACATCAAGTGTGGGCTTTTTGAGAAGAGGATTCAACAATGCAAGCTTAAAACAGTCTGGAAAAACAGCTAGACATAAAGACTGATTTACAATTTGAGTCAAGACAGGCAAAAGAACTGATGTGCACTGCTTCAAAACAGAAGCAGGGACGGGATCAAGAGGACAGGACTTGATGGTCATCTTACTAAGTAATTCTGAGACATCATTAGCGATGTCATATGAGACTTCCATCTTATCCTCATTCTCAAAGGCATTGCTTGTGCCAGGGGCATTTAGTAGCCCATCTGACGTTATAATGTTTTCCAACATTTTCAGGCAAGTCTGCGGTTTCGATCCTAATCTTGTGGATCTCGTCAGTTGCCGATTGAATAACCAGACTGATAGAGATGTGTTCTCAGTATCAGTCAGAAAAAGACTGTTTCTTTATAACACAAGTCTCCGGCAGTTGGATCAAAATCCTCACTTTTCATTGGAGAAAAAGGATATGTTTTGTTCTTCGTTCTGCATATGAATTAATATTTTTGCAACTGACCCCTGAGAGAACAACTTCTGGTATTGGCATTGCAGTTCACCAAATTGTGGGTGCATTCCATTCAACAAAAAACTGTGGTCTGAATTTGTGGAGAATCCCAATTCTAAGTTTTCATTCTCAAATTATAAATGATGTTATCTATGTTAGTATGCAAAGGATCTTTTGTGGTTTGTATTGCAACATTCTGGCCGGATATTGCTGGTTTTCATCAGACCATTGCCCCTGGTTTATTGTGATTGGGGTAATACAAAAAAACCAAACCTTTTAGTTATGGTTGCCAACTAAATAAGTGAATATTTTTCTACAAAAGAGGAAATAATGCTTTTTCAGTGATACCATATGTTTATGTAAGCTGCACCTAAAAGAAAAACCATAAAGCGTACTGGTAGTGACAACCCTAACTATATGTATAGTGTATATGGAGAACTTTAAGTGAAAAAAATACTTGAAATGACACAAAAGGCAACTAAAAAATTGCATCCAGTAAAGTCTTCTTTATATTTCTCAGATATGCCCTGGAAGGTCACCTATATATATATATTTATTATATACATACTGAGAAATACTCACCAAAAAGCTATGTCTTAAATTTTCGTACGCAAATAAGTTCTAGCCAATCAGAGGAGCGAACGATGGTTTTCACACGTGAAAAAATGATACGTCCAATCAGAATAGCGAACGATGTTTTTTTCACATGTGAGAAAAATGATACGTCCAATCAGAAGCCACACAGGTGTATGAGTTTCCCGCCAAAATTTCCCCCTTTTATTGCAGCTTGCAGCGCCGCTTCACTAAGAGGGTACACACATTCAACGAGAAAAGTTTTACTCAAAGAGTATTTCTCGCCAAAAAAGTGAAAAACATTTCGGAAATGGAGTACAATAGTTTCGTTTGTTTCACTGTCGATAAAGAAAACGGTAGAGAGCCGGCGAAACAACAGCTGAAAGGGATAAACAGAATGAAACGTTAGCTTTTGTTGTGCTTTTTGTCGGAGCTAATTTGCCTTTCATTTAAGCTTAAGCCAGGAAAAGGCTCCCGAAAATTCTAGGTGGCCTTTTTTAGGGTCAAAATCCGTTGAAAATGAGTAATTATACCATTTGTAGATGTTTGAAAATCCTAGGATAGGCAGGCAAGCAAGAAATTTTACAACAAATGCTCCGAAAATTCTAGATCTCAAATCATCTTCCGAACAGATATTTTCCCGAAAATTGCCGTTGGGTGCCCCTGGTGACTGTGCTCACATGGTGGGTGGCTCCTCCTGAAGTGTTCTGCAATTGGTATAGGATTTAATGGAGCCGAAACCAATAGTGGAATTGCACGCATTTTAGGCATCCTACTGATGAACAGTTGCGACACGTAGATATATTTTTTAGCAACTAAGATAATTTGCAGTCTGTCTACTCTGAATTGAAACCGGCCATTTTACTTAAATTCACTCATTTTCAATTGTGCATTGAGAACAAACAGTTAAGATTACTTATAGTTCTTGGATTACCTCATATCCTCACCGTCATTTATGTTTTTAACAAACGTTTTTACTAAAAAGCTGATACTTTGTTTTCGTTGTCACTTTGCGGTAAGTGTGTAGCGGCAAATTTTAGCACTTTTGAAAGATTTAAAATAAAAAGGCCCCCAAAATGATGATTGTCTCAGTATGTATATAATAAACACAGTACCACATGGAAAGTGCCTTGTACGGTATTTACGCAATCGCTGTTTTTGTATCAGAAATCTTACTCATTCGCTGCACTCACTCGTTCGATTTCTGATACGTCAATAACTCGTGCATAAATACCGTACGCCAGCACTTTCCATGAAGTATTCTCTATATATGAAACCTTGGAATTTTGAGAGCCATCCAGGAAGAATTTACTTGGAAAGATTATATTTTAGCAAATGAACTACTTAAATAATTGTTTTTCAGTTGTAACACATTTGGAATTTACTTTGCCTGGAGCAGGAAGTACATGGAAAGGAAGAATGTACATGGAATGATTTGATTCAAGCAAATGGAAAAATTAACATCTTGTTTTTCAGATGGAGAATACTTAGCTAACTTTGTTAGTAGGAACAGAGGGTTTCAAATAAGGGTAAAGACATTGGAATTTGCTTTGCCTGGAGTTTAATATATTCGTAGTTTGCAACCACATGACAAGATGGCCATGTTTGGGTCAAACAAAGCCCTTCATTTCGCTAAATTTACACAAACGTTAAGAGTTTATTTCCCAGCAGCGGAAAACGCTTTTTTTTACACCCAACATGATCGCCTTTATGTCAGCTGTTAACCAGCAAAACATATGAAGACAAGTGACGTTTCATTGATTCTGGGCACACCTTTTCTCCTGAGCTTTTCTCGATCATATTACCGTTTGATGAGGTAGTAGCTTTCTGTTTTCCTGCAATGATAAATAAAATGCATTCAATCTTTGTAAGACAAATACATAGTTAATCTGTAATTTTCCTGTTAGTGCTTCAACGCAAAAATGGAACGGCAAGCCCTCGTTATTTCGTCAGGTGTGCTGTGTGGAGAAGTTTGATAACAAATAATTGAGTGGAAGTATTCTACTAGATACTCAGTAAATGCGAGGAGAGTGAAAAAAATAGCAAGGATCAGATGTGAATTTTTTTTCCAATAGAGCAGATTAGGAGAACAGGAGGTGATTTGTTGTAGTCGGGACAACCAAAACAAAGGAACATCAGCCAAATTATCGTTAGAGCGGAAACATACAAGTTGAAGTTATGGTGCGGGAGACTACAGCATAGATAGAGGTTTTCCTTTATCCTCGTCCTTTTTTTTTCGAATCCATTGAGCTGTACATGAACTGTCAAGAAAAAGACTACAGATCGGACGCTCACACAGATTTGTCAATTCAATGCAACTGGGCCTACAATCTTGGAAAGATTGCCCATCCAAATACCTTAAGGGCACCCCAAAGAACGTAAACAATTTTGGTAGCACCCTCGAACCTTGCATCAAGCTGGTTAATAGGTATTTAAAAACGATGTAATTCACAATATAAAAAAGAGGCTCTGAAACAGAAATGGCTATAACTTTCTACTGTTTGAATGAAATTGCATAGATTATGTGCCTCAACTGCTTGAACGATATAAAACGCTACCGGATTCTCACATGGTTATGAATATATAATCTTTCAAATGTGGGCATCCACAGGGTGCCTGGACACCCTTCTGGATAAAGCTTGCCCTTGAGTCATAAAGCTACCAACATTTCTTTTCGTCCCTTATCGTAACAGGGCTCAGCCCAAATCATAAAAGGCCAGGAAAAAAAGGACATGATCAACAAGTGAAAAAGATTTTGACTGTTAAACAAATTTTACTTATTAGATCATAGAGGACAGTGTTGAGGAAGTGCATTTTGATGTTAGGGTTTACTCGGTCGGAACATGCAGGTTTCAGCCCAGGATTGGTTAAAGTGTCTAACTTACCAATAACTGGGCCAGTTCTCAAAGTTTTTCTCCTCTCAAGGAAAGAAGGTAAGAGATCTTCAAATCTCTATCAGTCAATGTTCACAAGTTTGGCCAATCAATATTTTCTTCTTAAATAGTAAATGACTACAATGAACAATCAACTAATATATACATCTGTTTGAAAATTGCGATGAACGATACAGAAACGATGTTTCAAAGTGTAACTTTTCCCAGGCAAAAGGAGCGCATAAATTAACAGTTATTGTGCATGCTCGCTAATGCATTTTTACACAACATTGAGTGCTAAATTTGACGCAATGCGTGAAAAAGAAAAAGAAAATAGTGATTAAATTTTGTAACATAAGCTGTAAGAAGTGCTTTCTCATCAGTCAAAATGACACTGAACGCATACAGCTTCTACTTTGGGAGCGTGCTTGTTCTCAGATTGATCGCAACCCCAAACACGTAAACTTACCTTTTACAGCGTGAACAATTTCATCAGGAGCACCATTCTTCAGAAGCCACTGACCCAATGCAACTGGACTTCGAGGTCGATTTACCTCAAAATCGGTGGGAATTAAAAAGTCACTCATTTTAGGAGATTGCTGGTACAGAAACTTGGACTCCAACACACCACCACAGCACTTGACCTGTGATCGAACAAGAATGAAACATACACCAAGTAGCCAATTTAGACACGTGGTCACATCCACCTTATATTAACGTTGATTCCTCCTAGACTGTTTTAGTCAGTAAATAATCAAATCCGAATTGAAATGTACTTTACCTTGCAAAAAAGGTTCAAGAAGCAGGGACAGACCGGGGGACAGGACAGCAGATGACATCACTTGAGTGAATAAAAGTTGACAACTGATACCTATAAAAATATCTCAATGCTTTATTTTCAAACCATGTGCAATCTAACTTGATCAGTTGAAAAAGATGGCACACCGCTGGAAGTGCTTGTTATGTTCTTTCCTGTGTTTTTTTTTTCTGTCCGAACTGCTGTGACAACCTAACTCTGTTCATCGCGGTCAATGTGGTCTACCAAACAGTGGATTGCAAACGGAATACACATCTCCAAACTCATTTGTGAAACGTGTGCGGTCAAAACACCGCGAGCTGTTGTAGAGGACCTTTCATTCCGTGTTTCATTCAAAGAATTCCAGTCATGAATGGCAAGGAGGGTAGCGACACTGAAAGCGTACATTCAGGTAAATGGTGAGTATTTCATCATCCACTTTTACGAATATACATTGAAATGAATAATTTTTATGTTGCGGCTTCTTGATTGAGAATTAACATGTGGGCGCTTCAAACCTGTCAAGTGTGAAATTCCCGGCATTTGGGCTGACAGTGGTGACTGAGTACCAAATCAAACCTTGTCTGTTTAAAAAAAAAAAGAAAAAAATGTGCAAATTCCGGATAAGGTGTGCTTTATTTAAAGATTTGACTTGTAACAGTTTATTAGGCAGGGGACAGTTCTCCTTGATATCAATAGGGAAACATTCATCTTCATTAGAACTTTATTTTCTGAAGGGTCATGCCAAAAAACCATCATCAATAGGAGGGGGGGTGGATATTAAATTGAATGGCCCCGAATGTGACAATAGCAACTGCTCCTGTTCTATCTGGACACCGCTGTTTTCCTTTTACCAGTATTTACAGTTTGTGCTAGGTATCTTAAGGTCTCTCGTATGTCTTTGTCTTTTCACTAAAACATTCTGTCTTGGAGAAATTTAATCAGGAAAAGCGAAAAGGAGAAGTTATATGTCTGAAAATTAACTTATCTGAAGATACAACCACATTTGCAAATAAAAAAATACATTCTTTTGATCTATCTCTAGCCATTACGCCAGTGAAATTGTAACTCTAAAACAATAAACAAGATGCAACCTTAAGAACCCAGGGCACACGAATTTGTCGCAGTATACTAAAAAACTACCAATTAATAATAAGGAATAATAAATGGTGGTGAAAATGAACATGGAAATAAATTTCTTCTTCTTAATTAACTTAACATATGATTGTATAGAATTACTAGCTACATTATTTATCGAAATAATAGCCCTTAGACCTATTTGCCTAACTCAATGTTGTACCCAATTCAAACTCTTTGGGAATAAAACGTTTTGTTTCAGGACTTTCATATCATTTCAATGTGAATGCCTCATTATAATGCAAATACAATACACAAAGACTCCTGACCCTGGGAAATTTGAATTGGATAAAACATTGAGTTAGCTGAATAGAGATCTTTCACATAACTCCAACTGGAACCACTAAATATGTAAACAATGTGTGGTGTTTTCCCATGGGTAACTTTTCATTTAATTGCGGCTCGCATGAATAGAACCCTCAAATAAAAGACGAATTGTGTGACAAAAGCATTATATTTTCCGTGTTTTCGCTCACAAATACTATCAACTCAAAAAAATGGACAAAAGGAAATTGGCAGTTCAATATTTCGCATGTTTAGTCCCTTGCGCTACTGTCGCTATTGAATCTATCTAGGATGCCTTCTATTTTGCTGATCATTTTCACAGCCTTGCCACACATCTCCATGTGTGCAATGTGGACTTGCTCTAGTGTCCGCTGTCACTTCATGGAGCACTTTTTCTTAGGTTAATCCTGTTTTGGCTCAGGCGGTGCAGGGTTGACTTCCCATGGAAGATCAGCATCGGCATCGGTGCCTGAACTATCTTCTTCAAGACATGCTGCTTGGCTAAATTTCGCGGATCTTTGCTCTTCTGGTGACTTATTTGTGTATCACATCCTGTTATCCACAATTGTCTGTGACGTCGCAGTCTTGCTTGTACTTGTCCTGGCAGTCAGCTGCTTAGCTTTTTGGAGATTTTGGGAAACAATTCTTGTAATCCTTTTTATCGATGGTTCTCTTGGGGTAGAACAATAGTATGCCCTGATGCTTTTGTTCTTCATAAAATTTCCAGCCGGTCAGTGTTTGATGATGTATGATGACCGATATTGATATATGGAAACACGTGTGTTGCATGTCTTTGTAACAAGTAATATGCACATAAAGCAAAATAAAAATATTTCGAAAAATTGAATTCTTTCTATCCTTCAGTCTTAAAATAAAGTCTACATATGCCGTTGAGTTTTCAAAAAAATGTCAGGGGGAAATTGGGAAAATGTTGACATCTTAAAACGTTTGCAAAAAAGAAGTGCATTTTCCGTGTGCTGTAAGTATCTTTTGAAACCTCATCCAGGTTTTATCTTAACTGCTTCTACGATCTTTGACTCGCTAGTAAAACAAAAAAAAATTGCGCTTCACTGCCCCATAAATGCCGCGAGGCGGCATAGAGATTACTAGACAAAGAAAACAAAAAGCTTACCCATGCGTCGAAATGGTCATTTACATATTTTGTGGACTTTTCTACTATTGTGACTCATTAGCTTATGGTGTTGGAGTTATGTGAAAGATCTCTAATAGGTCTATTACATAGTATCAGTATGCGCTCCTTAAGAATGTGAGGCTGAGGTTGACCTTGTTTTGATACAAACCTCTTTTCTTTGTTAAAGGAAATTATACTTTATAATATCTAATCGCATAAGGGGTGGACCATTTGATTTTTGATGGAGGGGTTGTGCAAATCCCCCCAAAAATATCGAGCATATGTTTCTGGTTAAAAAAAAATTTCTTGCAGAATTCTTAAGAAGGAAAAAAAAATTGAGCAGCCTTAACCTGGGCGTGCAAAGGATTTTGTGTGATGCGTGACGGCCCCAAAAGTAGCTGTGAGTCACATGATACAGGACTGGGCATCACATTTTTTGATGCGTGAATTAGTATTTTGCAAGCGCGATGCATGATTCACCAATTAGATTTCTTATTAAAGTGAACCCTCTGATCTAGAAGGATATTATGATTCAAAGATATTCATGCATTCAGATTCCCACCCTAACAGTTGTCACGTGCAGGTATTTTTGTAACAAAATAAGATTTACTTTATAGAAAAGGAAATGGGACAAACAAGAGTAAAGGCAGGCCACATTGAATTGGTGCAGGGTTCAAAATATACAAAGAATGTGAAACGGATGCGCTGGATATGTGCACGAGACAAAAGACGATCAAATAGATCGAAGAGCATTTTTTCCCTCTTGGTCATTCGTGTTTTTGCAGAGTTTTATTACTTTTGTGTTCATTGCCTATTTTCAAGTCAAGAAAATAATAGTAAACAGTCTGTAGCACATAAATTAAAACGTAATTGTTTTAATTATTTAGGCATTGAAATATTGTAATTTTATAGATCATGTACCTATATAAAAGATGATTCAAAGGGGTCTACTACCAATCTGATTTTCTCACCTATTGACAACTGTAGTGACAAATGTTTATTTAACGTCTTTAATAAACCACAAGCTGGCAGAAATTGTCTATATTTATCCATCAAGAACGCTTGCTTTAAGGTGACAGCGCGATGCTGTTAGTGAGTTCTCAGTTCTTGTGTACCTATCATTACTTGGCTGTGTAGCCGCGTGATGCGGTTCCAGTCGAGACCCACAAATTGGCCCTTGCTCACCATAGAGTCTCCAGTAGCTCAAGTGGTTAGAGCATCCGACTAGATCACGGAGGTTCGTGGGTTCAAATCCCATCTGGGACTCGGATTTTTTTTCCGAGTCCTCCTCAAATTAATATCATGTTGTTGTTGTTTCATCTTTAATATAAGAACAATTGAGCCTTAAGAATAATAACAGTTTAAAATTTTCGTTATAAATAAACAACGTTGTCTTCAACATCCTGTACATCTGCATATCTAGCCAAATTTAAATGTAAGGTGCAAAGCTTTAATAGCTATTTGCAACATTCTCATCTCCAGAGGGTACAATCCTTTTGGTCAGCACCTGGAATTGATACCCCTGGCTGGTCCCAATTTTTCAGCAGGTGCAGAGCACTCATTCTGCAGTTTTCAGGCAATCAGATTTGTCTGATTTGAAGAGCTAGAGCATTAAATGTGGACTTCTAGTAGTCGCTTTGCAGAGCAGCCAGGTCTCGATACTCGGTGCTGACCAAAATAGTCGCAGCTTTTGGAGAGAAGAAATTCTCTCTATAAATATTTAAAATACTGCAAATTGTGATTTATAATAAAAATCACTTGATCAATAAATCAACAATTCTGCAATAAATAACAATAATCTATAAATATTTTATGCAACAGTAACAATAAAAATGCAACAGTCCATAAGATAGGTCTATTTGAGAATGCTATTTTCTAAAGACTGCTTATTGTAAAATATTTTATGCAATAGTCACAGCTCCTATAAAAATGCAACAGACCACTATAAAGTTTTGTTTGAGAAGGCATGTATGACAGTTTTCAGTTGGCCTCTGATTGGATTAACTTGCACTAATGAATGAACCAAGAAATTGTAAAAGCATTGCTGTAAATCTGATATTAAACTGGAGGTAGGAAGGAAAATCCTTTTAATAGCTCTACAGTTTTTCAACTTCCCTTTAATGGATCTGCCCTTGGTTTATAAAAAGTGAGTCAACTCTTAACTGTCGTTCTCACACTCCGACTCTGAATCAACAACTGTGACAGAGTCAGGAGTCTGTGATGTTGATGGCTCACAAGCAGACTTTTTGCCCTTTTGCCTTTTGCGCTTGGCACTTTTGAAAGAAGTGGAGTATCCATATTTTTCCCTAGCTGCATGCATACAATCTCTAGCCTCTTGCAACTTGGTTTTAACATCTTTGTCGATTTCTTGCATTCGAGGTCTTGCCTCTTCTGACAGGAAGGCCACTTCATCCTTGTAACCTATAGCAATGCAAAATAAAGTCAAGTTATAAAATATTCTCTGACCTAACTGAACATTAAATTCTCACATCAAGATGTAGAGTTTGTTCAGGCTCTGCGTTGTCTTGCCGGGTTAATCAGGGATTTTGCAAATAATTGCTCATAGTGGATCAGTTCATTGCAAATATTATATTAAAAAATTATGGACTTTAATATCGGGAAATGACCAGTTTAAATTTTTAACCACTTTTAACAATTTTTAACTACTGTGCATGATTAAAGTATAGTAGTGCTGCTTTCTATCTTAACAAATGCTCCATCCCCAGGTCACTGAATGCCCTGCCCAGGGAAACGATGTCTAATATTAACTAGATGACAGGGAATGAATATGCATGGAAGCATCCAAGACAATAGTTCAAGAACAAGCACCCACATTTGTCTGTGCTCTTTAATAAATATTTCATATCTAAGGTGTACATACTATGATATAACTTAAATTGTTAAAAAGCTTACCTCTTTTTGGTCCATTGTCAGCCATATATTCAGCCACCTCAGCATCACACTTTTGTAATACTGTGGTGGAGAATGTGCTAACCTCTTCCAGTTTACCCACATACTGGCAGATCATCTCGTACATTTGCTTGGGCGGCACTTCTGAGGAGTCCCTGTTGACCTCAAGAAATAATACCACTGCACGGAATTGATCGTCTACAATTTCGCACTTCCCCATGATGCTTTGATTCCTTTAGTAATGATTCCAAGTGTTGATCACAGGCCGTTTCGCCGCCGCTAGTAAAAAATAAATCCGCTTGGAGCGCTGATTCCTACACCAAAGTTCACAGCCTCGATGCGTCTTTTCGAACTGCATTCTCTGTTCAGCCATTTGTAGCATGAAAGAGTTAGAAAACACCTGAGTGGGATTGATAGGATTCTCGTACCACAGATTTTTGAACTTTTTCTTTAGTGCTTCAATGGACACCACTACATTCCCTTGTCCATCCCGTGTTTGAAAGAAATTCTTGAATGATTTTGGCAGGGATACAACTGTTGAAGCCGATGAAGTTCTGAATGCAGCACCATTTCTTTGAGTGCTCGCACTCTTCTCCTTTCCTTTCGTATTCCAAGTGGTGATTTCTCGTTGAAGTCGTCTCCATTCAAATACTGTCAATCCTAACACACCAATATCCTTCTCTTGGATGTCTTGAAGATGTTCAATTCGCTTCAAACCGTTTGACTGGAAATTCTTGAGCTTTTCTTCGAGAGAAACTTTCTTCAGAAATTCGCTGAATTCATTTTCCTCTTTTTCCAGTTCAATGATACCCGACATCGGGAAGATCAAAGGATCAACCGAAGCGGCAAACGAACGATAGCAAGTCTTTCCGGTAGCTACTTCATGTATTGTAGCACAGATTGTCGGAATACATGTATTATTGAGAGAAATGAGATTGCGCAAGAATATAAAGAACTTCATGGCAATACGTGTAAATTCAAGGAAATACAACACATCAGTACTGATAAATTCTATTATTAAAAATTGGAGGTCTAAATTGAAAATCTATATCCTGTTTTTAGGGATTGATACATTATCTATAGGGATACATGAGGTACATGCCATGTATATTGCAGCTGACCTAAAGGAACACGGATTCTCCTAATGCTCCAGCATATTCGGGGATCTCATCAAAAACGAAGAATGTCAGTTGGTGTTCGTCCGCGCAGTTTGCTGCTGAAATGCTTCCCTTTGAAGCATATTCATGTGTCATTACAAGAAAAAACAGCCGTTGAAACACATAAAAGTATCAAGTCGTCAATTCGATCATCAATATCAGATGCATCCAAGGCGAGACTCGCCGCTTTATCTAGCCTGTTGGATGAACTTATAGTGCACAAGGTTCTGCCCTTTGCCGTTGCCTTCGATGAGTATTCGGCAAAAGTTCCTTCGGTGGCCAACTCCAACAATCAAAAGAGCGCCAAAGTTCAATTTCGACATCTCTTACTTTCTCCAAATGGAATTCCTGTAATCATTTTGCAAAACAGGGGAAAGAGGTAAGAACATTTATAAAGCATGTGTGCCTTTTTGCATTTTTTTTGAGTGCTGTATTGAAATCGAGGGATACCCCACTATATTAAATTATATTCTTGTTAAACCATCCACCCTTCATACCTTGCCCTTACAGATTAATTCAAATTTTAATCTAAAATTATCAAGGGCAAGGTACATGTAAGTGTTATCACCCGAAACTGAAGGCGGGGGCTGATAACACTTTAATACCAAGACCTTGATAATTCTGGATATCCCAAAAAACCTCATCCAATAATTGTTTTATTATATAATGAAAGTCTCAACTAAAATACAAAAAAAAAAGAAGAACACAGTACCTCAGAATCCAATTGAACACCAATCAGTCAATTGAGTTTTAATATTGATTGGTGTCAACTCCCAAAAAAAGGAAAAAAATTTAAAGAAGCTGTCTGTTTCTTTAGGTTTCTGTGCCTTTTAGAAAAGCAAAAGGAGTACATCCACCTCTTACGGGCTTTAGATGAAATTGTTGATGAATCATATGATGAAAGCAGGCCAGTTGTTCCTGAGGTTCTAGCTGGAAACATCCCAACTTTATTGAAGTTGATGTCTTCATCAAAAGATAGAGTAATCCTTCAGTTTTTGCTCTGCTGCATCTTCTCTAATACTAAGTTACATCAGATGTTAGGATATACCTCATCACACTTGAACAGGATAAAAAGTCAAGTAAACAGTTTCCTAATCCAAGCAGAGTTATGTGAAACACAATCTCAGCAACAAGCAGAAGAAGAGATTGAAAGCACCATATCAAGATTAGAAGAAATTATTGAGAAAAACGAAGCTCTCTTAGAAAGAAAAAGAAAGCGTCTTGCCGACGAAGAAGAAGAGGACTGGAACTATGATTTACAGCTCAAAAAGCAGCGTGTAATGAAACTGAAAAAGAAACCGATTGGGCTAAAAAGAAGAATTGCTGAAAGACATTTTTACTCATGGAAACAATCATTAAAGTCACAAAGAGGAAAGAATAGAGGCAATTACAGAATAGACAGGAGAGCTGAGAAAGCCATTGCAGATGTTTTAGAGGAACAGTTAAAAGCACATCGTAGAAGGTGCGGTGACGAAGGCACTGGATATTTGGAAAGTGATGGGAAAAGACTGCATAAAAGAGACGTGAGAAGAATTGCTAACAAATATTTAGCTGCACATGGTAAAAGGCTCATTAAGAGCAGTGAAACAGTAAGGTCCTGGGGAAGATGTTGCAACAAACACAGTAGACAAACATCGTGGTCAAAACTTTTGGTCACACATAAGATCACAGAAAACGTTTAAGCAAAGGCATGTAAACATTCATTACAATCGTGCTCACATCAAAAACTATACACGCCTTCCCTTTGGAGATCACATAAATTGTTGTGATTTAGTTGTTCGTCGGGCAATAGATGATAAAGCATATGTACGATGTGGAACATCTGAAGGGTTTTCAAGGCCTGTGCACTGCCCTCTTCAAAACAGTGATACACCATTTGATCTACCATCCTCTGACTATCCGGACAGTGTTGGATATGTATCCCCGGGTGTGATTCTAATCGTCAAAGACATGCAGGAAATTGAGCATCAAGGTAGAGATACATACAAAACTACAGATCAAACAGTTACTGTCACATGCAAGCCAAAGTACATTTATCCAAGTACTGCAACCAACTGGCAAAATGACTTGTTTGCCATTAGGTATTTGTACAAAGATGAACATGAAATCAAGAGGGACGGTATAATAACTGATGAAATGCCTGATCACGTTGTATCATACCTTGTATGGCTGAGAGATTCACTTCTGCAATATGAGTTGATGAGCCTTCCGGAGGACTATCTTAGAATTGTAGATGGAGGTGATCATTTGGAAAGAGAGGTGAGAAAAAACACTGTGCTCAGTAAAAGACTGCAAGATTGCTCAGCTTCCTTGGATGTCAGTGATGTTTCATCTCATCCACTGGCTAAAGAAATTAAGTCAAAGACAGAAGAAGTGCAATGCAAAGTCAAAGAAATTCGTAAGTGTGAATTCTTATTACTATAAATTAACATTTAACAGAACTGATATTCACTGTTACCTAGATGTTAGCCTACGTCTTGGGTTAAAATAGGTTTTTGATAGAAGCTGGGGGGTGGACTTTTTTGACACAGAATTGAAGTGCTAGGGGGAGGTTTTTAATACTAGATAGCAAGGAGGTTAAGCTATAATCCAGACAGTTATCCTAGTCAGATACCTTAAAAATTTATTTCCTCCAAAAATGCATATTGTATGGTTGTGTTTTTTCACAGTTGTATTCCTTGAGGATTCCAAGACATATGACAACAATGAAATTACCCAGAAGAACAGTACGGCTGTTGCTTCTTGCAAAGCATTGCGTCTTTATCTTGAAAACAATGGCCTCCCCATGCACAGGTACATGTACATATGGTTTACCTTTTTAAAATAGATGTATTAATGTTGTTGAACCATATGCATAATCTCTGTGCATGCATCTTTCCTATTGAGGATATATCTAAAAGCAAGTATTTCGTGGCACTTTAGTCCCTTCAGTTTTACTATTATAAGTTTAGCAAAACTTGTTGCAACAACATGGCTGCCGTTTTCTGTTATAAAAAAATTAACATTCTTTCATAACTGTCCACTTGCATTGTCTCATCAAGAGCTCAAGGCTTTCACTTAGAGTTTGACTTATATCATTCATTAAATGTATCTTTATAGTCAGATTAATAATCTCTAAATCATTTTCTAGACCTATCGACATTCAGACCTCTGATGCTGGGCCTGGCGTTTCGAGCCATGAAAGAATCACACAGCTTTGCCTTGCTGAGAGCTTCATGATTAATGGGCTAGACCTACAAAGTCGATTTCAGTATGCACCAGGTAACATTTTGTCTTTTCATCTGGAACTGAGGTTAAAAGTATTAAATTTAAAGAAACAAATTTTTCTAGTTTTTTGCTAGCAGTTTGTGAAAACAATCACAGTCAGTTCTTGGTGTTTTTGCTTTGCTTAGTATTTAGTGTCAGTTTTGCACTGGTGGGTAAGACTAAATGCAAATTCCTTTCAAAAAGGAAATTTCAGTCTAGAAGGATTATGACTGACTCTTGTTTTTGTTTTTTTTTTTCTTGAATCTCAGGAGACTCCGCAAGTCATGTGGCAGAGAAAGTGATGCGCTCTTTGAATGAATGTTTAGGAGATGGACGCTCAATTCCGATACAGTATGGCAGGACTCCATTCTCACTGAAGCTGGCAAAGCCACTCTCCACGATATAAGTAGGGAGGAAGTTAAAAGAGTAATGTCAGAGAGGTCTGAGAAGGCTGCCAAAAAATGTGCACAGGATGTAAGCAGTCGCTATGATGGTAAGCCATGTATGGCTACTTCAATTCACTCTAGAACTCCTAGCTACGATCTTCATCATCAGTTTTTTTTCGATGACGACTTCATGTCAAAGTGTTTGAATGCAAACTCTCCTGCAATGCTTTCTAAATGTGCTGGAAGAGAATATTTCAAATACGTACAGACGTTCTTCCAACAACATTATTACGTATATGACAATGGATGGGAGGGGATACGAAATGGGTGCACAGAAGGGAAGAGAGATATGTTTTCTTTCCATAAGTTAACAAAAAATGCAGAGATTTTAGAAAATGGCTGGAAAGGCAAACCATTAGCTCGAGTGCCTCCTCCTGTTTCTGACTATAACAATGAAGATGAGTTTCACTACTGCACTATGAGACAATTGTTGGAAGGAGATGTCACAGAGAAATTTGGACTTGAGAAGGAAATTGTCAAGGATGCTTGTTTAAGAGAACTAGATGATTATTGTCCTCGAAAGCAACTTGAAAAAATGATGGCACAATGTGGGGAACCAATGCTTGAGGTAACAGAGGAGGTCCACAGTGATGGCTCTGTCTCACTATCTGTGGTTGACTCAAACAACACTCTACAGAAGTACCAAAGTACCAAAGTAATGTAGACTCTTTTGTTAAACAATGTGTTGGTGAAGATCTCCGCAGGGCGACAGAGAATGAAATAAAAAGGCGATATGACTTAAAAGTAAAAGCAGCAGTTTCAAAGAAAACAACCGCCAACACTAGGGCACTTGAGAAGGCCAAAACGTATGATGAAATTAACTGGCCAAATCATATTGCATCAAATACATTAGATAAACTCTATGTCTCGCAACTTCACCTGTATATGATGCATCAGATGGGACTTTCAAAGTCACAATGTGAAGCGAAAGGATACACCAAAGCAAAGAAGATTGAGGATATCAAGAAGCATTTCTACACATCTTCTACCAAGGAACAACCAAAGTCCACGACTACGTCTTCTCGGTCAAAATCTTCTTCTACGTTCATTTCCCTTCCTCACACTGTTGGAACACAGCCATCATGTCAGTCCCTGAGAGTTCCACCATGGGGAGGAGCCGTCTACAATAGTAACTCTTCAGTAAGATTGTTGACAAACACTTGCCCTATTGATAACTACCTGACGATTTTCTTTGTTTTAATGAGTGATTACAGTGCCTTTTTCTCTGAACTGAATGCTTCAGTCGACATTTATGCTACAGAGCTCGTCAGAATTAAAAAACTGTTTGAACAAGGGCGCCATGCTGATGGAAAACTTTCTTGGGTCTCCCTTTTTCATGGACGATTTCCTTTAACTTCTCCAATTCTTGATTTGTGGGGCAATGAAGAAGACATGTTCCTTTCTCGCCTACAACCTACGGCTAGTTCCAAGTACTCTGGAACATGGAGTTCACCTGCCTGTCCAGGCCCAACAAAGGATTTCAAATCCTATTCAATTTCAGTAAGGTATGCCTTTTATGGTTTTTTGGGGCAGCTAGTACTCCTCTATATTTTTATTGATATATATTTTGTTTATTTCCATTGTATGATGTATGGGTACGAATAAAGTTGTTGTTGTTGTTAAATCAAATCTGATCACCTTGAATATTTAAGATATTAACAGCCAATTTCATTGTTACGTTAAACTCATTTATGCCTTCATGAATATATCTTTGTTTTTATTTTTATATTGAGCATATCCTTCACATATAAAAAATTCCTTTATTTCTTTCTCACACATGAAGAAAATACCAGATGTTTATGTATGTAGGCTAACGCCAATCACTGTCCCCTTTTTTTTTGCTGATATAGTGATGTAGGAATACCTCCACCTGCATTTCTGCAGTCTGCACTAGATGACTGGATGGCCACAGACACCAGGCAGTCCACATGCAGCTTGTCATTGGGACAAATTGTCCCTGGAGCCCCACATTATTTGGGTGTGGTGAACTACATTCACCCAATAACAAGTCAAGTCATGTAAGGCAGAGTGCTTAACTAGACTAAGCTATTAAACTATGGGTTTTATTTGCTTTATTACGATTTATTTATTATTTATAATTTATAATTTATACATTATTAAATATATTGAATCACGTGATATTTATTCGTGTTTTCCTATCTTCACTGCAGGCAGCAGTATCACTATTATTGTGGTGGGAAGAGGTCCTTCACAAAGAGACAGTTTGTGGTTGGCGTCCCTCTTTTTCTACCAATTTCAATTGAATACTTCCCTCAGAGGGGCATCATCACAGATGCCTCTCAGATTCCTCTCTTTGTGCTGATGGAAGGAGAAAGGTATGCATATTCTGATGGAATACTTTGATATATTAAGCATATTCAATGGGATACTACTCCCTTTCTGCTTTTATCTTAAGTTGCAGATGTATGTACTACATCATATTGTTAAAAATATCAGCAATGATTTTCTCTTTTCCTTTTCTCAAGATTTAGTTTGATGGGAATGACGTTTTATAATGGCTAGCATTATCGTGGAGCAGTGAAGAGGGGTGATCAAGCCTGGTACTCCTATGATGGGCTGTGGGAACGGAACTGTCCTGGTACCGGCCTTCAAAAAGGACCATTGACAACACCTGCAGGTTATATCCCCTCCAGCTGCTTCTACGTCCACTCGAAATTCGTCTAAACTGGTAAAATCTACAGTGAGGTCCCCATTTCTTGAACCCTCCTTTTTTTTTAAACTCTACATAACTCCAAATACTAAATGCGTATATTGAGAAGCCAGATTACTGTGCAATTTCTCCTTCTTTGAAGTCCCTCTCTCTTGCTTTGAAAGCAAAAAACAGGATTCAAATAAGATGGAATTTCCAGCTCGCCCTTTGGACAAGTTGGAACCATTACACGCAAGTTTGAAAGCTTTTCTCAGTAGCATTACGTAATTAGAAAGAAAAAAACGTTCACTTGTTCAGTGGGCAAGTGATCTGTTGGGCAAGTACAGAGAGTGATGCATATAACATCCACTAGCCTGACAGGGAAATCAACTAGCCGCAGGTTAGTGGAGATGCATTTCTTTGTACACTGAATAAAAATGAAACTCCTTATTACTTTGAAAGAAAGATGTAAACTTAAAAATGCATTGCGTGCAAAGGTGGTTTTTAATAGCCTAAAGGGTGAATTTTGAGTGGCTGGTGATGGTCAAGTTATTAAACTTCAAAATTTGTGTTTTAAATTTCCATTAAAAAAAATATCATGCAAGGACAGGGAGATTAAAAAAAAATCCTGCAGGGCTGGAGCAATAAAAAAAAATATCTAGCAGTCTAAAAATCCTGCAACCCCCCCATCAAAAATCAAATGTTCCACCCCTAAGAGCAAAATGATTGTAAGTGGTTGAATCAAATCAATGTCTTCTCAACTCCAGCCTCATTTCCACCTAATGAAAATTAACATTATCCGGGGCAGCATTGAAATGAGAATTATTTATTGTCGGGGCTTTCGTAGCATTTTGTGTTGGCTGTATGATATTGACTGGATTGCTTTTTGACGGGCACTCAGCCTGAATGTGGCCGTATCCTCTGCATTTGTGGCAACTAACTGAAATGATAAAATAATATATATATATTTTTATATGAAAACAAAATCATGATGCATCATGTTGTTGCACCAAGGGCCAGCAAACACAATTGCCATCAAACACCTTGTTAGAGAGTAGCAGCCACAAATTCATCCGATTCTTCAGACCCTAGTGGTTCTAATACTATTCCTTGAACGTTGTTAACATTTATTTTAAATAGCTATTCCTTTTTTTAACCTACTCTCCCCAGGACACTTTTCTGAAAAAAAAAGGAGATTACTGCAAGAATAATTCAAATCAAGCATGGTAAAGCTATTGGCAGTGTGATGGTAGCTTGACTATGCCAAGGTCTTTGCTGTGATAAGCATAACACAATGAGTATTCCTATGATATATAAAAAAATATTTATGGTTTTATTAGTTTGTAGCCGATACGCAAGTGTTTGGTGGATTGTTTCAGAGAATGTCTTTTACGTACACCATTTAAGAAAAGCACTCGTCCTAAGCCACCTAGGAACAGAAAGCTTGCTTATTGCTTATAAGCTCCAAACTTACCAATTCTGTTTTCTCTTCCTCTGAAGACTCCATCCTCCCTCCCTCCTACTTTCTCCTCTTCTTATTTCCCTTCGTCTTCCCCTCTGCATGCCTCCTTCCTCTTTCCCTTCTTGTCTCCGTTGCTGTACCCTTCTCTCCCTTTCTCTTATCATCTCTCCCTCTCTCCGTAGTAACATAACATTACATCTCCGTAGTAACAAACTTTATTTATACTCGAATTTTAGAGCAGCTAACAAGCTAATATCTTCGAGCTGACACTACGTAAAAATAATATAGAAAATATATATATACATTAAATGCATTATAAGAAATAATATTAATAATAATAAGCACATTGGAAAAAAAAATTTACAATTCACAATTTTAAGTTTAAGTATGTCAGGCAAAAAGAATCTACATGAAGGTAACATCCTGTATTTTGGTCTTAAAAGAGCCGTGTCACATGTATTGCGCATGCTCAATTCTTTGAAAAGTGTTCAGCCCAACAAGAAATCAAACTGACGCGAATCCTCACAAATCAAGTGAAAATCTGTTTCCATCGTCGCTAATCGGTGTTCGTTTTGTATTTTATCTATATATTTAAATTATTTAGACATAAGGCTTCCATGTTACAGTAACTTTTTGGAGAATTGTGGAAATCCTAAGCGCTATTTAGCGCTCCAAGCGAAGGATGTCGGCTCGAGGCGGTAAACGCTACGGCAGTGGCCGTAAGCTCTTGTCACCTGGAAGCTTTGTTAGGAGCATAGAGAAGAGATCTGACTCTCGGAGTTCGTGGCTCAAGTCCCATGGAAGGATTTACGTCCGCCGTGACATTCTGGACACGTTTAAAACGCTGAAAGCTCAGTGTGTCTCCTCCACCGACACTGCTTTCTTGCAGCATTTGTTGTCGTTTGAGATGCGAAGGCAACAAAGGTGAGAAAATAAGACTTCTACATTTATATTGCTTTTTAGTCTAAGCTGCAACGTCGAATCTAACTACCTATTAAATATTACTTTATTTTAACAGTTTAAAAGCCAAGCAAGCCATGAAGAAGAGTACGGAAGAGTCAAGTGCAGTACAACAATCCTAAGCAGGTAACTATATGCACGAGATCGATCTGGAATCCCTGTTCAGGGACTTCTTTTTTATGTGAGCAGTGCATGTGGCCGGAACATTTATGGACACAGTCCATCGGGATTAATTCTGTTTTCATTGAAATAAAAGTTATAATATGTTGCATATTGTTTTGCAGATGATTCTAATTTGCACACCTCGACCCCTGTGAAAAGAGGCAAGTATGACGGTTCTGTCATTGCTCCACCAGTGGAAAGTCCAGTTGCTGGAATGGCTGGTGACAATAGGTAGGTGGTCATTTCGGTATTGATTTTCTGTTTCCATATTATTTCACATATCTGTCTCGGACATAATGGTGAAGGAGCAATTTGAAGTTCTTCCTGTGATAAAAATTTTAGATGCATCAGGTTTTCATTGAGTGAATGTCTGAACATTCAATAAATCATGATGGATGAGGAAGAAAGTTTTAGTAACTATTCTTTCAAGTAGTTCAGTTTGGTATTTCCTTTGCCTGTGTGTTTTCAATGCTTTCTATTTATCAGTGAACTCAAGTAGTTTACTTTGTATTTTCTAAAGATACTAAACTATTTTCCTTGTATTCCAGCTGATGCTTTTAGACAGATATTCCACTCCCTTGATGTCTGGCATAAGTCAAAAGGAATCCGGAAGTGTCTTTCAAATGTGAGGTAGAGTTGATATTATATTAATTTTATAGTGGCCACAAAAAACAAATTAAGTGTAATTCTTTCTAATGTGTGATTCTGTCCCATGTATTGGCAAGACTCTTTCCTATAAATAGAACATAAACATACATTGTGTTGTCCCTTGTAAATACGCCCATGTAGTATACTTCACTGTTGTATATTTCCAGGATAATCAAATCATATCTTTAACCAATGGGCCAGGAATGGACTAAGGAATGTTGTTATTATAATCTGTAGAGAATTAAATGCTCAAAGTTTGACAATGATGATTGGACTGTTAATGTAGGTTTATTTTTTTGAGTCGTTGCATTTATCTCTTCCAGAGAAAAAAAATTAAGGCTTGTTATTGATCTTCTGTAGGTGGGAAGTGCAAAGGGGATGGAAAAAGTGGCCCTTTGGTCTGACCACATTGTTAGACACTTTTGGCACTGTTGCAGTCTGGCATCTGAAGTGGAAGGCAATGAGCTAGAATTTCTGAAGATATTGAAGGTAATTCCAATTTATCATCTTTTTTAAAGTAATGAATAACAGGGCTGTCAGTAAGAGGTGATGGGTCTATGTGGCCCCCAGCTACACTCAAAGGAAAATAGAAGAAAAATAGAACCAAACGAAACCCCCCGTTGTTTGATTCTCTGCCTACTTATTTTATGTACCCAGCAACTTGAAATCTTGGTGACAGCTCTGAACTTTTTTTTCTGAGACTTTTTTGAAAATTATCACATTATATTATATCAGGCTGTAAACACTTTGTTTCTTCACAATGTTTTAGGGTCTGTTTACATGGAGGTGGGGGACCTCGGATAGGTGAGGTAAAATGTGGTGGGTCACCCCATCTATCAAATTAAAATGAGATATCATATGGACAAGCGGGATACTCCACCAAAGCGGGTTACCTCACCTACCTGGGGTTCCCTACCTCCATGTAAACAGACCCTATGTCATTATCATCTTGTTATATCTGTTTCAATGAAATTTTACTATTATGAAATCAGGATACCTGGATCTCACTATTACACCATGTGTGCAATCAACATGAGTGGGCTGATGGCCATTGTGACCACGAGCCAATCACTGAGGAAAACCACCAGCTTCCATGGTTTGACAGGAGATCCAAAGAGTTTGAGGTACTGCAAAAAATTATCCTGGATCCTGACCTTCTTGAAAGTTTCAAGTACTACACGAGATTCAGGTATATAAGGGGAACCCTGTTTTCAGAAGAAAGACTAAATATATATCTTATTTCAATACGTTGGTTTATTCAAATATAATGTTTATGGATGAATGTTATGGTCTTCAAAGAAAAAAATATTTTGGTTTGTATTCCTGTCTGCTTGATCCTTGACAAAAAAAATGTATGGAGGAAACTTAAAAGAAGAATGTGTTAATGAATACTATGTCAATAACTCCGAGCAGCCCCATTCCTTAAACTAAGCTCAGTAACGTTAACGTTGTCAGGCTTAGGCAAGGGTTTATTTTTTATTGCCACTGTGGACCTTGTGAAAACCTTCTTAAGGTGTTGGCCAGCCCCTAAATGCCTTTCTATGTCAAGCTCAACTCATTGTCCTTCTTTAATTATTACATGTATATTTAACCATGTTTTTCAACAATATTTATTTTACTTTTAGGCATACAGGCGCATTAGAACGAGCCAACTCTCTGTCATTGATGTATGCCAGCAAGAGAATTTCCTACACATAAGTAACAACACTTCATAGTTTTAAAAGTTCATAGTATTTATATTATCTGTAGCCTATAGAGAAGCTCAAATTGTTGTATACTTCAAAAAATTGCACAATGTGAACAAAGATCTCATGGAACACTGTCTATTTTGATCAATTGTTCTTTTTAGGAAGAAAGTCTACAAAGCAAGAAAACAACTAGCTGCCATTGACTGGAACTATCACCTCGATATTCCTGAACAAGAAGATGTGCTAGGCGAGGTTGCTGTGACCCGGAAGTACAACCAAAGAACAAAGAGTTGGAATGTGAAAATTGTAAAGCAGGCCAAAGACTATGGTTATATTTGGGTGCTTCTGGCTAAAGTGTTTCGTCTACGTGTGGAGGATAATGAAAATATGCAGAGGGCGGTCCCAATGGAAGCTGATGACCCAAGGAGGATAGCCCCTACAATTGCTGTGGTGCCACCCCCACCTTCACGCGAGCTCTTTATTCAGCACAGCAGCAGGTTTAAGAAAAACTAGGAAACATGATGTAAAATATGTAATGAATATGGAACCTTTATGTATTCATGTGCAGTGTAAGAAAATATTCATCAAAGAAGGACTGTCATGTATGATGCACAATAAGCAACAGTGATGTTTTTGACAATAAATTGGCAATAAATATAACCTATGAGAATTGTTTAATAATTTTAATGCACAATATGTGAAACTAAATAATGCAAAAGTTAACCGAAGACAAAGGATTGGTTAGTAAATGTAAATACCGGAGTAGGTTGGTCCTTATTGAACTAACCGTTGGAATCCGTTTTTGTGAGTCTAATTATCCATATTATAAAATTTGCTCGCACTGCCACAATACAAATACAGCTGTAATGCTATTGTTTTCATGGGGCAATATTCACAGGGGTACTCAATCCAGGACAACTTTTTTTTGAGGGGGGTGGGGTTGGGGGTATGGCATGAGGTTGAACAAACCAACTGCAATTAAAAATTCCTTGTAGAAACCTATCAAAAAGTTATTTCCATTTTAGCGAGGTTTGAACCCCATGTACACCCCAGTTGAGGAAGGGTAGTGCTCTCGAATTTTCCATACACAGCATGAAGGGCATACCCTTCTTTTGTGTTTTCCAAGGTAGCCATATTCTTCAATTATATAATGACAATTGGCAGCCTTTCGGAAGGCTCTGCTGCTATTATCTTGATGGTCGTTTCTGATATCCCCTGAACACTTTATACTTGATTGTAAATAATCAGGGTCCAGGCATAGCTTGCGAAAGCGTGCGCAAAGTGAGACACAGTCTCGAGAATTACAGCACTGGTTCTCAACCTCCTGCGACATTCTGCGGCAATGTCCACATTTGCACCACTCAGGCACTGGTTCACTTGACCTTGCTATAGATGCTGTTGGCGGTGGCCTGAAAGATGAGGGCCCACCTGAAGCTGATGTTCCAGATATGCTCGAGTCTGAGGCTGGGGTGGATGCAGGTGTAGATTGGACAGGGTTTGGGGGTGCTGGACTTGACACTTCTGGGGGGGATAGAGAAAGGGAAGATGGGAGAGCGGCATCATCATTCTCATCTTCTGGGTCCTCCTGGATAAGAAGCATATCTATATAGTCTATGCTGCCCACTCCCCTCTGTAGAGCTCTTGTAGCAAGTTTTTTTGCTAGCTCCTCATCCAGGGTTTGGATAAACTCCTGTGAGGTTGAAAAATAGTGCAGTAATTTGTCAGAGTAGCTGGACAATTACTTTTTATCACTTTCTATCGAAGCTTGACACAGAGATTTTTTTAAGAGCCTAATCTACGAGAAAATAACTAGTAAAAAGGGGACTTTCCTAAGAAATCTTGCACACTTCAGAACATGACACACAAACGAGACACTAAAATAAAAGACAATTTGCTCCATTTAGGGGATGCAACAATCAACAACTTGTACAAGGGAAACTTACTAGATAAAGGAATAGCAGATGAGATTTTTGAAGACTATCTTTTGTGCCTTCGACTATGAATTATAATTCAGTATTGTACCTTCACTCGTCGATTTTCCATGTCTCGTTCTTGCTCCTCGGTAAGACCATTATCTGGTTGGCCTGGCGGTCCTTGCACGAATCCCCATCCTTGGGATGCCACGGATGCAGTTTTCACATGATAAAAAAGAAATCGCAAACTGCACTAGTACTTCCTACTAGCGAATTTTAGACCTCAACCGAGCTTTGTTTCCCCACCTCTCTGTTCTTGCACGGCTTTCGTCGACTGCTCGAACAAGCCTCTCCGCAGTAGCGACCGGCTGTTTTGCAAGGACATCCAGTCCTTTTTCTTCCTGCTTTCGTAGAGCAAGTGCTTGTACACTGGCAAGAGTTAGGGACGTTGTCCTGCGCAAACGGGAAGGAAATAATGTTGACTAGATTTCGTGCAATCGAGTGGAATAAAATGCGGTATTCAGAAGTCCAGGAAGAGTAGAGCGCGAGTTGTCGACTACAAAAGCGGCAAGAAAGTTGTGGCTAAATTAATACACGGATACATACCGCAAAAGAGCGACTTTGTTCCGAAGAAAGGCTCATTTCTGTAAAAGGTTCTAACGACAATAAGGAATCTCGATGAAGGTTTCGCAACACGAGTCGGCTTTTCACATGGGCTCATATAAACATGGCCTTGTTTACATCATTTGCATCTGTCAAATGCAAGCATGCGCAGTAGCCGTGACACAGCTCCTTTAAAGTCTGCAAAAAAACCGGTACGAAAAAAGTCCGGCAGTGCATTCCACTGCTTAGCTGAAAAGTAGTCGTTCCGTAGTCATTCTCTTCTCTCCCTTTCTCTTCTTCTTTGCTCCTCAGCCTCTCCTTCTTTTTCCAGCCTGTTTTCTCTATTTATTTCTTCCTCAAGCCAGACCATGTCAATGACACTTGACCCTGTATTCCCTTATTGGCATTCTTGTTAACTATTTTCAGAAAGTAGCATAAGTTTCTTCTTTCTGGGGCATCGTCCTGGGAAGGTTTACTGTCTGTAAGATAAACCCTTAGTGACATAGCGAAGTCAGCCAGTTCACCACAGTGTACATCGATACTTACTACTTGTTAACTCGTCAAGAGTAAGCTGCCGTTTTGGTTGAGACCCGGGAATGTTAGCAGATCATATCAAGGGTGGTTGATCAGGAATGGAGAGATTTGCTTTCTGACTACCTTCCATCACTTGCACTAGCATCATTTAGCCCTACACCTGAATTGCCTTTCTCAGTCCCAACACTGACATCCTGCATTTTTGGGGAGATGCTACTCACTCCAGCTGCTTGACTGCTTGATATAGGAGTCGCTTTTGTGGTTGTTGAGGAGGTATTCAGTACATTCCCATCAGGCAATTCGTTGTGACCATCTTTTCTTTGACAGAAGAGGCCACAGTTGATGGCCATTTGAAGCACAAGTTTCTGGCAACAGGGATGGAAGCAGGGGGCTTGTTTTGCTTCGTTAATACATGACAGGCAGTCAGAGTGTTCCTCGTAGCTGGTCAGATGGCTTAGAATTGAACTTCCAAGATTCAGATTTCTTTCCCTCTCCCAATAGATGGTGCTGTAGAGAAAATAGCGAAAACCAGAGGTCTGTTATTTTTTGTAGGCCAAGAACAAACTTCTGGTGAAGTGCATCCTTCTCTTCCTTCTTGCCAGAAAATGATGACACTTTTGCCAGTAGTCCATAATCTAGAACCTAGCAATAGCTCGTAAATAACTCATTAATACTGCCATAGGAAACACCTTTTGCTGATCTTAGACCCTTATCATACATCTCCTTCCGCACGGGAAGGCCAAAGTCAGAAAGTAAGTTGTGAGGGTTAAGCAGGAACAGCGTTGGGGATGTTTCAGGAAGGGGAAGGACATCCTGCTTTTCCTTGAACAGGACCATCTGACCACTAAAAATGGATTTTGTAATTAATTGCCCGTCGCATTCCACCTTCACCTTGTACATTCCATCAGGGAGCACTTCCTTGATGTTTCCCACAACATTAAGGGGCTGAAAAGGATCAGGCTTTGAAAAATGCAACCCTTCTGAACACGGATTTTGGAATAGAACTTTGTCGCCTACCTTAAATTCACGTTCCTTGGCTCTTTTAAGAGACTGTTTGTGATTTTTTTTTGAATTGTGTGTTCTGTTGCTTCAAGTACATTGATCATCATGAATTGGTTTGAAGAGGTATTTCATGACGCTTTCTGTATAGAATTGAACTGCAGCATCGGCTTCCTAAGCGGATGAGTTCCTGCAACTTGCGGAAGATGAAGAAGTTGAGTTTCCTTCCACTATCTTCTTGACCGCTGGCAAGAGCTCTTTAGCTGAAGCCCTAAGTGAGGATAATAATATGGACTCGGAAGAAATTTGAAAAACGGCATTTGCTAAATCTGCCGGTTTAGATTTATCCATAGAAGGGCTTTGTTCATGTTTCTGAAACACTACAAAGTCTTGCGACGAAAATTCAGTCTTGAAGGCAACCATCCTCAATACATTCAATCCACATAGTGTCATCTGGTATGACGTAGTTCACAACGCAGAATGGCTCGCAGTTCTTGTACATTCGAAATGGCACATCATTTATAGTGCTATGCCACTTGGAATTGAAGAGATCTGCAACAGCTGATAGTAGCAAAGGCCAGACATTAGCTTGAAGATCTCTGGGCAACTGTTGTAAAAATCTTGCCAGCAACCTCTTCACCTGCTTGTTGAGGTTTTCTATCTGACCTTGTGACTGTGGGTGGTGTGGCCTCCCATGGATAATCCCCACCTCAAATTCTTGGCAACGTTTCTGCACCACCTCTCCAATGAATTCGCCTCCATTATCTGATTGAATAATAGTTGGTGCCCCTCCTTGATGAACAAGGCCTTCAAAAGAGAGTATACTTCCTCTGCAGACCTGGTCTTCAAAGGGAACAGCCATCAAAACTTTGAAAAACAGCACTTTACCATAAGAACATAGCGGTAACCCCATTTATTATCCTACATAAAACTACGGTGTTTCATTGGGGCCATATCAATCAGGTCGCATTGAAGTCGGGAATGTGGGCGAAAAGATCTGATGGGGACAGGGGATGGAAGCACTCGCATAGGCAAGGGGCTGTTGACCTGACACAAAGAGCATCAAGCTAAGAAGGCTCTAATAATATGAAAGATGCCTTTAAATACAAACCTTTCATTGAAAAGCCTACTCAATGCCTTTACTCCTCCAGGAAGGCAAGAATCCTCTCCCGCGACACCTTCAATGCAGTGTAGATTTCTAAGTTCAGCGTCTACAGCTTCTTTGTAAAGAAGTTGCTTTGCACTCTTCAACTGTCCTTGCACATAACCGTTGACCAAAAGAATGGGGTTCCATTTTTATCATGGGCAAGGTGTCCTTGATCCAATTTTAAATTTTAGATTCGTCTTTTTAGGCTTCGTCGGTCAAAAAACCTTCTCATGTACTGATGATAAACAGACTGCAACTCTTCCTCTTTCTCTGAAGAAATACCATCCTTTAGAAAGGAAGTGTATGCAGGCGTGAAATACAACACAGTTTCTGCCAGTTTTTGAGACATATCTTTCTGGCAGCCATTGAAACTAAAACCTGTAAAAGAAAACAAAGCATTTTTAACCTTGTACATGCATTACGACATAGCTAAAATTCTCAAGTGTTGCTAGGTTTAGCATTTCGTTATTTAGGCAGTCCTTCTGACAGGGTGCGGGTAAAAAATAAAAATTGTGCGCGATTTTGGGGGCAAATTTGTGCGGGGAAAAACACCGATTGTGCGGGAATTGTGCGGGATTGCGCAATCTTTCGACCTACCAAATATTCCGTGATTGTGAGCAAGAGCTCCCTGAAAAATACACTGCCACGTACTGCATCGATTGCTCTTTCCAGTGATATAAGTTGACCAGACCTTTTTCAGCCTTAATTTATTTGAGGTATATTATAAATATAACGTTGATCAAAACTTAAGATGATGCAGTTAGTCTTGTTGTCTTACAGAGCTGCCAGAGCGCCTCCGAGACCAAAATCAAATCAGTTGAGCAATAAGAGTCATAAGATCCGCATCGAACACGTAACGCACGAACGCCAGTGTTGAGTTTGTAAATTGTAAAATTTAACCTCAAATTGTCAAAATACCTGTGTTAAAACAGTGCTCGCTATCTTTGTCGGACATTTTGAAGCTTTCTGCAATGTCGGAACACCGAAGACAAATGAAAAAAGCCAAAGAAAAGAGTCTGTAAACAAGCGGCCATCTTGGTTAACTTAGTAACCAGGCTAAAAAAACATGTGCTCGAGAAATTTACACGGCTACCAAGCTTGTCAAAGTGTGGGTTTTTTTTCGATACAGGAATACGTTTCTTAGAGCCAATTCTGTGACTAAAGTTCATATTTTTTAAAAAAACTTTTTCCCCCAAAAAATGTGAGCTTCAACTCGGGGTGCTGCTTATCTGCGAGTGCGGCTTCAGATATGCTGGTCTTTACGGTATATTCACTCTTCATTTCGTGAGTAGAAGCTTCTGTTATTTTTGTTCTTCGCTAGTTGGTACAGGGACGAAGTGATTTAGAAAAAAGAGCGATCGACCCCAATCAGACTGCAAGGAATGCTGTTCATTTCATATGCTTTACTTCAACTATATATGGTAGCTAATGCGTTCATGGTAAATCCCAGCTTCATTTCCGGTTTAGCGTCCAGCAGTGAAATTTTATTGTTATGTTAAATTGCAAGGTGCGGTTTATTAATTTAAAGGGTAAGTAAATTACAAATCTAGTTACGTTCATGTTTATTTTGCAAATGTTTTTGTTTCTTTTACAGACATAATAAAAGTTGAGTTAAGGAGTTTAGTTGTTCTTTGCTGTTCCTTTTTAAAAATATTGTGTGAACAAAAGCAACGCTTAAACGTGACACAAATCACGGAAAAAAGAGTTGTACATCAGTATTGTAAGAATACTAATAAAAATACACATACTTTTTTCGTTTGTTTTCGACGAATGTACTCAATGTAAAATACAGGTTTCATTTCAATATAGGTAACTACTTGAACGCCTTCTATTAACGGTCTGTTCCCAGCCATGCAGGAAAAACCGGAGAAAATATACTGTCATCTTTGTACACAAGCAAATAGCGATGACTTAACAAAACAATACATGTAAAATGCAACGTTTACCACAGTGCTAGAGTAAGTCTTAGAAATGGTTTACATTTCTTTAAAGTCGCTTACACATTTTCGTTTAACGACAATGAAGTGAACATGAACTAGTGTTTTTTCCTGCTTTTTCTGATGTGCTGGTACACTTGCTCCACTTCTGTGAGCTGCGGGAGCACAAATGGGCTGACGCCAACAATAGTGATGGGTCCATAGAACACACACGACATGTGACATGTCTCGATGTCATCACGCACCGGCCAGTCAAAGACTCTCGCCCCGGTTGAGTGCAGAAATTTGAATTCAATTTGCGAGTCGTCTTGGCTACTGTTCAACGCTCTGCCAAAATAGAATGACTTCTGATACTCAACGGCATAGTATTGTCCTTCAGTTATGGCAGGCCCATCAAAGCAAAGAACCTCTTTCTCGTGCAGCTCAAGAATCATGTGTTTCCTGAAGTTCTGAATGCTACTGCTGGATACAACTGGCGATTGTAGCAGCAAACTTCTTGCATACAAGCAGATAAATACCCCACAGTCAAAACCATTCTGCTGCTGTGGAATATCCTGTGGAGAATTACAGGAAAAAGACCACTGAGTCAGATCAAGGGCTGCATCCAACTGCTTCAAAAGATCCCACATCTTTCTGATCGCGCTTGAAACGGTTGGCTTAATAAAGGCCCCAGCCAAGCTATCCAAAGCTACAATTTTCTTTTCCAGAGGTAGCACAACAAGGAGAAACCAATGCTTACTTTGGCCTGGATTGCACGGTACGAGAAAAACATCTTGTGCCAATATTGAAGCTTTACCCTTTAGTGCCTTTTTTACAGGCTTGCTTCCTCCAATGCCTTTCTCGAATTTTTCCCATTCAAGACTTTCAACCTTGCTCTTTGTTGGAATGTTCTTAATCAGCAGATTCAAATAGGTGTCAATTACAAAGTTATTTAAGTAGTTGTCTTCATTTCGAGCTTGGCCACCCAGAAGCGTTTCCAGGTCTTTCGTATCAACGATATTGCTGCCATTCAACTTCAGTGTACCATCAAGTAAACAGTCTAGAAGGGGCTGTTTGTGTTCGGGGAAGTTGCAAGTTGTCTCCTGCATGCTGATCTTGGAAGCCAGATTTGAATCAAGCCCATAATGCACCACGGGTTTCATATCTTGCTGGGAAACATTGGGGATAGCGTCGCGATCTTTTTTGTCACTCACGTTTGGTCTACTGGAAAAGTAACCTCTCAATGACGCTCCGAGTTTCCCACCTGAATCTTTCCCTTTCTTTGCGATTTTTGACGCAATATCACTGTCATCTACTAGGGAGGTTGCATTTCGTTTCCTTGCTTTCTTGGGGATGCTTCTCTGATCTTGCACAGCTTCTTTGAAGACCGTTTGCACTTTTTCATCCTTTCCCGGCGGAGAACTTTCTTCCTGAACCGCAGAGTCAACGGTAGTGTCACTTGCCTTGGAATTGCCACGCTTGGAACTTTTTCCGCTGAGTGAAGATCTGACTGAATTTTGACCCAATTCACTTTCTTTCTTCAGGTTCTTTGGAGTAACATCGGTGGCATTTCCTGGGGGGGTTACACTTTGTTTCCTTGCTTTTTCGGTATTGCTGCCCTCTACTTGTGGAACTGCTTCTTTCCCGAATTCTTGGACTCTCAGTTCACTTGCTTCTTTTTCCTCCTGAACTGTAGACTTCACTCTCAGATTCCAGTTCAGAAAATGGAATGCCTTCATGGTGTTCTGCTCGAGTGCTCTCCGTTTCCCATCGAGAATGGCATTGTAGGCAGAAAACGACCTCTCCACATCATACGATCCAATCGTTGTAGTACAGTAGCAAGATGCTAGCTTGTACAGTTCTGGAAGGCTACTTGCCTTTGATTTCCAAAATTGCTTTACGTCTAGTTCGCCTTCATCTTTCATGTTTTTTACAGCTTGAGGTCCTATGTGATTCACATAGAGTTGCCACTCCTCTTTGGGAACAGATTCTATCCCAGGAATGCTATCAATGCAACCTTGACTACGCTCACAGTCCACAAGATTGACTGGATTGAGAACTCGAACTTGCTCTAGAAACTTTGATGCGGGCTGGGCACCATCTACCACATACTTGGATAGCTTAGAATGGGCCGCCTTGAAAGCTGCCGTGGTTACTTGAATTATCTCCTCTTTCTCCTTGCATGAGAACTTGTAGTTACCTTCAAAGCAAAAGGAGAAATCTTCCTCTTCTCCTGCGGCGTTCAAATGAAGAAAATGCATCAAACACTCCATCTTCTCGTGTACCCGTGTAACATGGGGTATTTTCTCTTGAAAATAGTTCAGGTAACTCAACATGGTGGGCCCCTTAGCCTTAACTACGTTCAGCTGAGCATGGAGCTTCTTCATGAAGCTGTTATCTTCATACATTTCCTCCAGCCGGAGGAGAGAGTTGCTGGCGAGATGTCTTCCTCGCCTCAGTTCCTCGTTGAAAAACTCTCCAAACAGGAAATAATACTCGGCGTGATATAGGGCTGAGTCGAACCAAGCGCTCCAACTTTTGGTGCTTGGATTTGGCGGCATCCTTGCATTTCCAGAAATGTGCCTTCGCAAGAAATTGAGAAACCTGCTCTTTCTTCCACTTGGAACGAAAAAAAGATTTCTAAAACACTTCAGAAATTCGTTTAGTTCGGTGAAATGTTTCTTGAAATCGGAGGCCACAAGATTGACAATGTGACTGTTGCAGGTGATGTGGACAGAAAGGGGAAATAAACATGACAGGGTCTCACTGAATGCTTTCTTCATATATGCAACATTGTCGGAATTGAAGACTCGAACATTGTCAAATTCTATGTCGTACTCATTGACTGTTCTAACAATTGCCTGGGATACCGTTTTGTTGTTCGTCTCACTTAAGAACTGAGTATCAAGCAGGTATGCAACACAATTGCCTTCTGGAGAAAGTTCGTCAAAGTCAAGAATAACAGCCATGACATCTAAAACGTATCTGCCTTCATCGTCACTAAGTTCATCCACAATCAACGCTACATTTTTACCTTTGAAATGCTTTTTGAGCTCTGCCTTTTCCACTTCATATACGTCAAATAGATAGTAGTCACGAAGCTGAGAGCATTTTGGAATCGCACCACCATTACTAACTTTAGACTGGAGAAAATTTCTCAACTCTTTGTTATCTGACTTATGCAAAGGGATATTGGCTGCACAGCATGCTTTTATCCAGGCTTGGCAGATCTTCACTTTTTCCATGTGCGGAGTTGTCTTGCACTCAAAGGAAGTTTTTAGGGTTTGTTGTTTCCCCAAAGAATTTTGACTGTGTACTTTCCGAATGTGTGAGGCAGATTCCAAATGCTTGTCGATCTTGTGTTTTCTTAAATGATCAATGACTATATTGCATGTTGAACAGAATAACAGGCCATCGTCCGCATGCAGTGTTCCCTTTGGATATTTTCTCACCCTGTCTGCTGCCGTTACGTTTACAGCTGTATGGTTGTCTTTTTTTGCCAAGAACTTTTCCATATTTTGGCCGGTGACAGCCACGAAGTCGCCCTGCGATGTCGCTCTACGATGTCGCCGATCACTTAGACATAAATGACCGGCATGGCAGCCGGTCAAGGTTTTCAAATGACTATTAAATGACCAGCAGTCTGATATTTTTGATATTTTTGATCATATGTCGATAAAGAAGCGCTCTTCGCTTCACTTTAAAGGAATAGATATCGAATACACCACAAGAAACAAAGAACAACATGTACAGCTAAAATCGATCGTAAACCAGTGACCTTCGGAAGTCTTCAATCACGTGATGCAAATTTCCCGCCACAAGCAAGCGTCACGCTTACCGGAAATCTCGAGGAAATCGCCATGGTGTCACGAATACCCGACTATTGACATCTATTAAAGCTCTTCAAGATCGCTTGACACTTCTTAATCGACATATAATAGTTCGGATATGATCGGTTCTTTTGTCAAAAATGTCAGACTGCTGATCATTTAGTGTTTTGAAAACCTTGATCGGTAGTCGATCTCAAAAAGATTCTAAGTGTCATAAACCATGGTTTTGTATTCTGAGCCCAGCGTAAACCAAGCATTATACTTGAGATCTACAAAGCTCTTCAGGATCGCTTGGCGCTTCTTAATCGACATATGATAGTTTAGATATGATTGGTTAATTGTATTCTTCAGATTTATCAAAAATGTTGGAATGCTGGTCATTTGAAAACCTTGACCGCTGCCAGTCATTTAGCCACAGCGTTTTGACAAACAAGTGAACATGTCGAGATCGATAGAAAATTTATTTTAATTTCGAAGTACAGCCATGTGGCGTAATTTATCATATACCGGTAAACAACTCTGATTTATTATTTGTAAAACAATTGCCACAAATAGGATAAGAAGAACCCCAGTATCCCACGGAGCGCTGCATGACGACACAATACTCGATGTGTACGTGACTAGTGCCCAGGACAGCGCGAGCTATGGAAAGCGCCTTGTTGTTTTTATAAGCGCCCGAGCTGTTCGAGGAAAAAGCTATGGATTTTTCGTTTGTTTTGGAAGGTAAATAGCCTAAAAGTTTTCTAGAAATCTTGGAAATCAATAGGAATACCTGATTTAATTTAAATTTTCAGGAAATTTTTCAGTATTGTGCGGGATTTTGCCGATTGTGCGTGATTGTGCGGGTTAGACCGAATTGTGCGGTCCCGCACCCGCGCACCCTGTCAGAAGGCCTGTTTAGGTTTTGTAAATCCATTAAAATATGACATAAAAAAGTAGGTTATTATAGCATGACTAAATGATCCTTAACATTGGCATTTGTTGTCACCCGAATTTCAAACATCTTTCGAAGCAATCCTCAGGCAACTGCCAAAAGAATATAGAAATGATATAGGAAAAAAAAAAAAACTGATAATTTGTGGCCCATGGTGCATCACATGGGTAATATTACCAAAGTCACAATGAATTTGCCACAAAATGTAATCATGAAACTACATGTAGGACAGCTTTCAATATCTGGAATTTTTTATGTCAACATGATGATATCAATTCTTGATCTCATTTTTGAAGTTTCTATTATGAAATTAGGTCAAGATTGGTGATATAAAACAAAGCAATGCATTTCCTAGTAAAAATATATTTCCAGATCTGATCACTTAAGGAATACTGACAAGAATACTAACAAAGAAATTAGTTTTGCAATATGGGGAATGGACTTTAGAAGAGATACAATTATGATGGGTAAAATACTATGAAACCAAACCGGATAGCAAGATATTTAAATTTGACAACAGGTTTTCACATTACCAGAATAATTCTTTAAAAGCTAGCAGAATATTACATTATTTTATATTATAATCATGAGAGCTACAATAAGCCACTTTCCAAGAATCTATGGCCCACTTTGGAAACAAAATCATTTGCCTTAGTATGAACAGAAAATGCTTTCCAGCTTCTATTCACTGCTGTAAGTTATCCAGCTTTTATTCACTGCTGTAAGTTTTCGAGCTTCGATTCACTGCTGTAAAGTTTCCAGCTTCTATTCACTGCTGTAAGTTTTCCAGCTTCTATTCACTGCTGTAAAGTTTCCAGCTTCTATTCACTGCTGTAAGTTTTCCAGCTTTCTAGCACTGTGATCAGTATTCCAGCAGGGGTTAATTGGGTTGTCTAGCATACAATTATACTGCCACAGGAAATTTTAAATAATAGTGGTGGAAATGTTTAAAAGGTTTATGTAAACTAGTAGGTGAAGCTTCATATGGAAAGATTATCCCCCGAATTGAATAATATTCATTAGTATATACACACTCAGTGATCTTGGTGATTTAAGCAATCTGAATGGTTCGCAATCAAGGACTATTCAACAATTTTCATCTCCTAGCGAGTGGATAATGTGTGAGCTCAGTGTTTTTTTTTGCAATTTTTTTATAGAATGACCTTCTAAAACTCGACAAAATCCTAGGGCTACATTTTTAAAAGCACGAAAAGACTTTGAAGGATTCGAAATGGCATT
This sequence comes from Porites lutea, assembly GCF_958299795.1. Lineage (NCBI taxonomy): Eukaryota > Metazoa > Cnidaria > Anthozoa > Scleractinia > Poritidae > Porites > Porites lutea. The sequence goes on from NC_133201.1 coordinate 36,275,041, forward strand.
TTTCCATTCACTATGGCTGAGTTTTGTGCTCGATGGATTGTTTACTACTCCCGTTTATTCGCGCACAAGAGCCCATTTCGTGAGCTCAGTGTTCCCTAACAAGAAAAATTTGGCCCAAAAATTGAATTTTACAGCCATATTTTGAACGGACATATTCGCAGAAATGTGACTGTGTACGGGAAAACGTACCTTAACGCTTATCCGTTAAATGCTCTCTAACGGACGGATAGCTAACGGATTGTTAACGGCCTTCACAGCATTCTAACGTTTTGTCCTAACGTTCTAACGGTTATCTAGTTGTGCCTAACGGATGATCAAAACGTTCTAACGCTTTCTCCTAACGGTCTAACGGCCAACTAAGTATGTCTAACGGATGAGGAAAACGTTCTAACGGTTACGCAGTTTGTTCTAACGGATGACTGGAGCCGTTTAATGGTTGTCTAACGCTCTACATCTAGGGACTTTTAACGTTTGTCGAATGGTTTACATCTAAGGACTTTTAACAAACGAATAGCGTAACAGTTACTTTCAGTCCGATGTTATAAACACATGATCGTGCAAAACCATTACTAGTCTTACACTCGCGAATAAAAAAAAAACGAGTCAAAGTGCCGATTTCATCAGTCGTCAATGAGACAAGCATTAAAAAAATTATTTCCACGGTGAGCATTAATCGAGAGCGTATCTCAGGGATATGAACTTTCTCTTTTCATCGAGACGGAGAAACTCAGAATTTGAGTCCTTTATTATCGTGTGAGAAGCAAACCTAACGTCGCTAAACCTGTGTGTAAACAATTTTAATCGCCAGTTGTGGTGAACATTTTTTATTGTTTTACTCAAATGGATTTGTCGCTTGTACTTATTTTTACACCATGACTCTGTCAAGAGTTTTTCTAAAGTAACTGCTTTACGTGGGCCAGCTGTGGATTCGCGAAAGATTATGCTTTCTATCTTGACCGAGCATGCGAAAAGCGCTGCCTTTTGAAGTCACCAAGTCAGTCTCGAAGGGACGACGTGTTGGCGCTGGTTTCACTAGATAAAGTTGTTTTCGTCACATGCATGTAGTTTAAAATTAGTTTCGTCTGATTCAGAGTTAGACAAAAGTCTATCAAAATATTCATCAACCTTCATCTCACATCTTGGAAAATGTAAACAACTTTATGCAAATTTTTGAACCCACACTTTGTGAATTGAAACCAAATAATATTATTCTACTTCAGTTCGAACGACAAAGACCACTTAATTATTTTAATGATTGCAAATAGCAATTAAAGGGAACGGAAGAAGGTTACTGGTCATTTGGGATCCCACCTCGCAGGTCGTAGCACTTTATCAATAAATTATAACTACGAGTGAAGTCCTTCAAGTTTCAAAAATGATCTACTAATTTTCTTAAAATACATTCTTATTGACTTACAAACATTGCCCCTAAACTGAGAAAAACAAGAACTACTGGAAGTACTCTAAGAACTGAAATGCTTACAACAGGTGCTTTCACTTATTCGTTACTATGCCCACGTGGTATTTGCGTACTTAATGGCGCGACACGTAGCATTTATCTTAGTTTTTATGAATGCCCACAGTTTATCCTTTTCCGTCGCAGATTCTGCAGGAAACTTGCTAAAAACTAAAACTTTTAATGAATTTAACTTATTGCTGTCCAGGCATTGTTTGCCGTGCGAACCATTGGTGTTACTGTTCATGATTTCTTCCTTCGTGAAGAAGAAGGGAAGAAGGTTTACTGCGCATCTGTGCTTGTTTGCTTCTTTTTGGAGTGCTTCCCGAACCCGCTGTACTTTCCTCGGGGTTACACATGTCCGAATAACGTCTTCTGCAACTGGGATTTCAACGGCGCTGTCTACGGCACTGTTGGAACTGACGGTCCTGGTGTAGGATCAGCAGGAGTTTCCATTGTAGAAACAGCAGAAGTTTCCAGTGTGGGAGCAGCAGAAGTTTCCAGTGTAGAAGCAGCAGGAGCAGCAGGAGCCGGCGAATGTAGTGAAAGGCTAGTGTCGACTTCGACGCTCAAGCTTTCGAAAGTGTCTATGTCAATCGTCGACAGGTCATGAAGAGGCGGAACACTCGCAGATAAACTGACTGACTTATCGTGTTAAAATAAAGGCTTTGTATTCTATTCTGTTCTAAGTCTGTAATCAACATTTGATACATGTACGCTGTGAAAAGTGTCAAGTGTGCAATAAACCTCTTACAAGCAAGAAACCATGATAACAGAAATGGAACTCCAATTTTTATTATAAATACGACTAAAAACCTATTTACATGTCTTCGTGCGTATGCAAAGAAATATTAAATCTATTAATACAACAAACACTAATTCGTAAAATCGTTCAAATACAACATTCAATGAATAATCCATTTCCTAACTCAAACCTTTTTTACTGCGAGACATGTAAATAATGCAAACAGGAAGATAAAGAAATCTAACTGTTCTGTTGTTTTCCTGCATGAGCTGTTGTGACTTAACTTCATGGAGCCGGAGCTACGATATCTTCCGTTCCGGGTTTACGAAACTGTCTGATTTCACGGAAAAGATAGTTCCTGTGTTCCTCGGTCAGTCCATCTGGATTGACTATGTCAGGAAGGATAGAAGGTGGCGGAAGAATAGCATTATTCTTCAACAACATAAACAACTGTTCTGGACTAGAAACAAATTCTTTGTAGAAGACCTTGCCAGGGTTTTCGTTTGAAAACCGAAAATGATGAAACTTTTTAATGTTCGGCAACTTTTTGAAGTACTGCCCGAGAAACAAACTCCCATCGTACACAGGAACAATTACTCGCCCGTCGTGCGTGCCAACAAGTTGTGCTTTGTTTAGTCCACTAGTGCTGGAAGTCTCTACGAGTCGCGTAAATTCGTAGAGCGACAAAACATATGTGACTTTAAAGGCTTTCTTTATCAATCCGAAAGAACGGTCTGGAGCAAACGTGGTGTGACCAGCAATGAGGAAAGAGTATGTGATCGAATGATGCAGTTTCATTTAAGTTCTCCACGCGAAGTACCGTAAAAAGTAATTGTTTTTATTTTGACCCGAGCAGTCATCAGCGTTAAGTTGTGCGTCTGTCTCTCCTAATCCATGGTGCTCAAAATAGTAGTGGACGTAACTGATTGTTGTGTTTGCTCCTTTCCCAGCAGAAGTGGCCTCATCTTTGAGGAAATTGACTTGTCTTGGTAGGCCCTTGCACATAACTCCAAATATCCCACACTTCCGAGGAGTCTTGAAGTAGATTGGCCCAGGTTGCATGGGATTGCTGGGGATGTGGACCTGCTGGGCGTAATCAAAGGAATAGTGCACCGTGACGTTTAAAGAGCAGGCTTCGCGGCTTTCACGGTCAAGTACTGTTTCGGTGTCAATCGGCCCAAGTGCATTCTCGGAGTTGATACATGAGTTCCTATAGTATTCTCTTTCAGACTGGGCACAGTTTAGATGATCCTGATGGGCTTTTACGCATTCTGACTTTTCTCTGTCAGAGAGGTTTGCAGCTCTTTGAAGTTTGTTTGTATTTTGCTGACAGGTAAAACAGAGATCAGTTGCTGGTCAGCTGCAAGAATTTCCTGTAGCTCACTGCTCGTACATCCGAAGCTATGCAAGCTGCTTCGTAGACAGGCCAAACGCCGATCTTTGATTCGGATGATGACAGGACTTTGATGTCATCACTTTTGAAGCCAGGTATTCTTCCTGGGAGGGAGATCGCGTTTTCCTCGACGTAGTTGGTCAGGATTGTGCGGACTCCTTCTACCGTAGCCTGAGACAGTGTGTTTTCGGGTAATCGTTTAATGTTACCGTGAATTCTGGGACAAATACTGTAAGTCTGATAGTGTTCCTTCAGCCGTCGAAATCGTGAATCAGTCAGTCCATATAAGTGAAGAAACATCTCCTTGCAGATTGGTAGAGACTGAAAATAAAAGGTGCATCAAGGACTCCTTTTTCTTTTGATACCAGTGGACTCACGGTGAATGAAAGCCTGAATGCTTGCGAGGACCACCAAATCAAGTTCGTCATTTGACAGTTCCAAACAATTATTCAGGTTGAAAAGTACGACAGTTTCCGTAAACTGTCCAGAACATGGACTGCCTTTTGCACCAAGAGCACAACCACAACCATCCTTTAAATTTTCTTAACTTTTTCGAAGGCTTTTTCGTTTTCCATTTCAGCTAGATCTGTCTCGGCCATAGCGTTTACTTAACTGTTTTAGTAATGCTGGAAAGCAAAGTTTTGTCCTTCGTCACAACAGTTTGCCGTCGTCATAGCAATTGCCACAAATTAGCATTTTGACAACCATTGTTGCGTGACGAAACACGAGCACAAGTTCTTGACATGACTTTGTGATCAGTGTTTACTTTGCAGACCTTTTATTCATCGCAATGGCCATTTTGGTCGAGCTTTCCCTGTGTTTGTTTTATCCGTTTATGGCATTTATATGATATTTTTAACTTTCCTTTCGTCAGAAATTACAGTACAAAATACAAGCTCTCGAAACAACCGGACTTTGCCGAATTATTAAACAGTTTATATAATGTCGATCGTGGTTATGATTTTACTTGTCGGCAAACGTGGTTTGTTTTGGATCGTATATAATAATATTACAGAGTGACTGTCTAACACAGGATCTAAATACTCGTTATTTGACATAGCTTTGTTGGATCTTGTTTACTGTGGGTAATGTCGACCGAGATATCGGTCGACATAGCGGTCGATATAGCGGTCGACAGTCGGTCGATAGTCGGTCGACAGTCGGTCGACAGTCGGTCGATAGTCGGTCGACAGTCGGTCGATAGTCGGTCGATAGTCGGTCGATCGTCGGTCGATGGTCGGTCGATGGTCGGTCGACAGTTGGTCGATAGTCGGTCGACAGTGAGATAGACTATCGACCGAGTATCGGTCGATATTTCGACGACGCACCTCGACTTGCTATCGGTCATATGTCGGTGATATATCGGTCAACTGTCGGTGGTATATCAGTCAACTGTCGGTGGTATATCGGTGAACTGTCGGTGGTATATCGGTCAACTGTCGGTGGTATATCGGTTGACTGTCGTTCGAATATCAGTCGTGTGTTAATTTATCAGGTGAGTCCAATGGCTTTTTTTTTAAGCAAAGACGTCATTAATTACTGTTCATGACATGCTTTAAGAGCGAGGAATACACATCTTTTATTATCGGGCTTTGACCTGCTTCATCACGCCAAGTTCTCGCTTGTGCGGAGACCACAAATTAAACTTATATATTTCTGTATTGAAGGCGGGAACAGTCCTTTGTTTAATGATCAGTTATTGATAAAACGCGCTGATAATGTGCCGAGGAAGGTGACAAAAATATCCAGCAGACTGAACACATTCATTTATTGTGGGATACGCTACGTTCTCATTACATTATCCTGTCCTTTTGCTCTGTCCTTTCGCTTTATATTTATATTTTGTTCAAAATAGAGACGACCATGCGTATACAGAAATTAATATTGAATGGTAAGTCACTTTTGGTCATCCACGAAAAGGAAAACAGTATGCTTGTTAAGGAAAAACAAGTTTAAAAAAATGAACTGTAAATACATTTTTTCATCAATGTAGTTCTGAGTCGGTTAAAAAATTCTCGGCATAGGAAAAATCAGCCAGATATAGGCCTTACACGGTGGGAATAAATCACATAACAAGAAGCTGAAGGCCTATCATTCTCACTTAGCGGACTTCTTCATGATTCAATTCTAGCCGGCTACGCGTAGCGAGACTCCCACCCCTGAAAAAAAAAAACGAGGGGAGGAAACGTCTGCGAAAAGGTGGTGGGCATCGATACAGATAGGCTAAATCCCGTTCACATGAATTAAAAGAAAAGGCTAGATAAATGACTAATAGCTATTAATCCGGAATTTTGGCTAAGTACATTGAAGTTTGAAATTAAAAAAGCAGAAACACAATCTAAAAAAACAGTTAGGTCCAAGCTAGAAAATGCTTTCTAATTCCTTGTTTTCCAAGCTAAAAAATGTAGGAAATGCTAAGTGTCGACCGACCATCGATGGAGTGTCGACCAATTACTGACCGATACATCAGTCAAGTATCGACCAACTATCGACCAACTATCAGCGAAGTGTCGGCAAAATGTCGGTGTAATGTCGGCGAAGTGTCGGCGAAAAGTCGGCGAAGTGTAGGTGAACGAAAAGCTATATCGGCCGAGACACATCTGGAACGACTATCGACCGTGTCTCGACCGAGTGTCGATCCACTATCAACCGACTATCGACCGACTATCGACCGCTATATCGACCGACTGTCGACCGAGCGTCGACCGAGTATCGACCGAGTGTCGACTGAGTATCGACCGACTGTCGACCGACTGTCGACCGACTATCGACCGAGTGTCGACCGCTATATCGACCGCTATATCGACCGATATCTCGGTCGACATTACCCACAGTAAACAAGATCTGCTTTGTTTTGGTCTGCAATTAATATTTGACCTTTGTATATGTTGTAGTTAATTTTTTGTCTCAGTTAATTTTGTTTTCATACTAGTTAGTTTTCTCTAACTAGTTTATTATCCGCATAATTTAACTAGTTACATTTTTGGGGGGTGGTTAATTTTTGTTTGTGTAAGAAGTTATTTTTATAAAACCTGTTATTTTCTTTTTTAAGTAAATGATCAAGGGTTTTTTTGTTTGTTTGAGGAGGGTTATGATTAGTTTAGCTTTCTTTTAGGGTTAGGGTTAGCTATTTGTTTTGAGTAGGGTAAGGGTTAGCTTCCATTAACGGTTAGGGTTAACTACAAGTTTTGGGTAAGGTTAGGGTTTGCCTCTTCATAACAATTGAGTTTGTATTGAGTATCTCCATGGAATAATTCACATTATCATCACATTTACCATGATGAATAATGACTAGTTTCAAAAATTGGTTACAGTGCAAAATTAAGTCATTCTGTGTTGCTTATTTCTGCAGGAAATGCAAACGAATTTAAAAGAAACTTTTTTAGGTAAAGGGTTCACAAATTGGAAAACAAACCAAAACACTCACTTGGGTTTCGCGCTAGACGCCATTCCTCAAGCTAGATCCTCCGTTAGTCTGCTTGTTTTTTAAATAATCTAAAGTACAAGCACAAAAATTGACTTTTTACAAGAGTCCTTTAACAAATAACCATTACACTTTCCACAAATACCCAAACAGTGCTAACAGAAATATAAAAAAAGCAATAAAGGCCATTAAAATACTCACGTTTTACCAGCAACGCCGAACACCTTGGTATCACGTCTGTGAAAAACAACAACGCGCCAACTCTTGTCATGCGCATTGAACTTCAAATGGTTATTCTTTCTTCCAGTCGTGCTTGACGACGTCTGTTTTCCTCTATCTTAAACGCCCTATTCAGAGAGAACTTTGTGCAGCTTACTTTTTGGTGCAATGACCTTGTTATTTCTGGTAACAATTTCTTCACCCTTTAGAGTCCATCCTCTCCCTTTTATTATCATGTTCGACCAATTACACCAGATTATGGTGGTTGATTAGATGTTGATTTTCTGATTCCTGACCGCTTATGACAGCGGCATCGTCAGTGAACTAGAACCAGTGGATGGGATTTAAGAACTTGAGGGAAAAGCCAAATTGACGGTATTTTTCAGGTTTGATATGCTGTAAAAACGTGTTAAAACACAAGTTGAAGAGAAGTGGGCTTAGGCAATCACCTTGGAGTACACCACGACCAAGAGATGTAAATGGAGTGCGGAATTCATTTGTAAGAATAAAGGTTTTGAAGTCAGTGTAAAGACTTTTCACCAGTGATTTGATATGATCGGGAATGTGGTGGTAATCAAGAGTGGTTTGAATTAAGTAAGTTGTGATGAACTTCACCAAAGGCGTTTTTAAGGTCCAAAAGAGTAATGACGAGTGAACGCTGTTTGGTACAAGCTTTGTTAATGATATCAGCCATTTGAGCAGTGTGCTTAAAAGTTCCAGAAAGACCTGGTGTAAAGCCTTTTTGAATTTCCTGTTCAATGTAGTTGTTAGCGGAGAGGAAGTTGAAAATGGCGTTATGAAGACACGAGGTAAAAACCTTTAAAGGCACAGATTGTAAAGTAATAGGACGGAAGTTAGCAGGGTCATTAGGTTTTCCTTTTTATGGATGAGGATTGTGCAGGCTCACTTCCACTCGCTTGGGACAGATCCAGTTGACCAAGCTGTACCTATAATTTCAGATAAATAGGTTCGAAGAAAAGGACATTGTTTGAAACAAATTATTGACAGTTGATCTAGGGGAGAAGGAGAACCAGACGCCTTCATTTTTCTAATCACATTTGAAATCTGTTGGTATGTTGGAGGTTCAAGGTTAAACGGAATTACAGGATCTGATAAAGTTGGTATCCAGCTTGGAAGGTTGAAAACTTTAGTCAGATTTACTGACGAAAGAGTTCTTGCAAAGTAATCAAAACACTCATTCATGGAAAACGAAGGGATGATTTCATCTTTTTTGTTGAAGATCTTTTTGACATATCCCCAGAAATTTTTAGAGATGGAATAACCACGATTCATCAGGTCAGCATTGACTTGAAACGACGTGTTGTCTCGTAGTATGTCACGCAATAAGCGAGATACGTATTTGATTTCTGCGATGTCAGCGTTAGCAGACTGCTTCAAGACTTTGAAAAATTTCTTCAGATCATTTTTAGATTTGCCTTCGTATTTCCTTATCAGGCCTTCCTCAGGACCTTGTGCAACTTGACCAAAATTAGCAGAGAAATAGTCATAAACAGTGCCGTTCAGAAGTTTAACGCGTGAGCTGAGATTCTGAACAGTGATTGGAGGATTCAGAGATAATACGGATTTAAAATATTCGTTGGCCGTTAACCATTGTTCTTCAGATTTAGGTAGATTTATTCCCTTTTTAATATCGGGAAAGCGATGGTCTTCAGGTTGAGGGGAAGGGACACCGGAGGCCATCAAAGGATCACCTACATCGCCAGATTCTTGGTCTGTGAGTATGGCATCATTGAGGTCAGCACGAAGTTGATCATTCAAACCCAAAACAACTCTACAACTCCTTTGATGCATCTTCAATCCTCTGTTACCCTTGCAAAGTCTACCACAGCAGCACTTCACGAGACAAGCACGAGAAGCATCTGTAGCGACTGACTCATTCGCATCCTCATCCACTCCGGCAGAAGGACGCTCCGCTTGAGTGATTCTATGTTTACAGCGCCACGCATGGCGGCCCAGCAAGACAAAATTGTTACCGCAGAACGAACAGACCACATCAGTGAGCAAAACAAACAAAAACCGCAAACAAACCATGCCCTCCGACAACCAAAAGCAGCTCCCCACTGACTAATCCAAAGAAGATTTCAATCCAAGCACAAAAGGACGTTTAAACTGAGGACATGCACAAAACGTGTCCGTTCTGCTCAATGTCCTAATAATAATAATAACAATAATACTGGTACACAAAATGCAGTTAATAATAAAAACAATGAAATTTTTCTTTGTATGACTGATAACTTTTCATTATTCAGTTTATCATACCTACCAGTTTTTTTATACTTGCTGATGCATTGGTTAGAACATCAGTGATCGTCAGCAATCTTCTAAGCTGAAGAAGAATGTTTTGAAGGGCCTGCTTCTCCATCGTGACTGACTTCATGTCTGTCTTGCATTTGTCCAAGACCTCAAGCTCAATTATGTACGATGTCGTTAAATCCATAAGGTAGTAACAAAGATTCTTTGCCTTGAATCAAGGGAAGTCACATTGACCATCGCCTGCGACAACAAGCTCCTGATCGTTCAACTCCTCAAACATTTTTTCCTGTTGCCACTTCCACCATTCCGTTACAGCAGGAATCACATACAGCCTCTGCACCCTAAAGAAGGTGGACTTTGAAGTGAAAGAGACCCAGGAACTTAGCCGTCTTAGCTACTTTGATGAAACTGCAAGCGGACAACAATATGGCAGCAGAGGTCTGGAGGTTATAGACAAGAAAACCATTAACTTTTCTAGACAACCAAAACCTGCCTTTATGCCCAAGAGGGCATGTCCATTTTACTAACACACTGGTGCCAAAAAGAGTGTGATCAACCCTGGTTTGCTGCTGGCACCCAGGATGTTGGCATTTGTCTGCAAACACCTGCATTAGGAGGTCGAGAGCACATAAAACCTTAGTGCCTTGTACCAGGTTTATTTCATCTGGATGTTCCTTGTTGTCTTCCCAGCGACTTAATATATTTTCTCGAGGAGGACTAACCACACATGGTATGGCTGGTACAGCTGTGGGCACTGGTCTTTCTTCTTGAGCCTGCACCACTAGGTCCTCGGTCTGAGTGGATACTGAGACTACTACAGGCTCTTTTGATGGCTGCTTGCCAATGTCATCATCATTACTTTGTTCATCAAACACCCCAGATATTTCAAATTCAGTGGCAGCATTCTCTTCCTGTGTCATGTCCATATCACATTCACTATCACTCTCCCCACTATAAGCGGAAACAATGAAAACCAGTTAAAACCTTTCTTTATTAAATTTGATAAATTGTATTGTTTATCACTGTCCACTATCCAAGAAACAAAATTCTCCAATCACGCAAACCCTTACAACTCAAGGTAGATTGTGGAAACTGTTTAAACTAATTCATGGCTGAGTTTTATATCCTTCACATAATGAATTTATCTTAGAGAAACAGTGAAAAACGCTGAGTAATGCTAACTCAAAATAATGAGTAAATCGTTGCATCCATAGTGACCCATTATAGTGAGTTAACTCTAGCAGAAATATTGAGTTACTATTACTCGTTGGTAAGAGTAACGTTACTCAGAAAGAGAGTATAACTTAACTCAGAATGAGTAAAGTGGACTCGCAAGTGTGAATTAAAATACTCAGTTGCTGTGTAGAACTAACTCAAAAGTATGGGTAAAATTACTCAAGACAAATGCATCCATGGTGACTCTTTATTTTGAGTAAAATGTTCAATTACTCGTAATTTGAGTAAAATTTACTCCAAATTTTGAGTTAAGTTAAAGTTACTCTGACAACGAGTTAAAATATTACTCAAGGAACTGATTAAAATAGACGGCTATAATTACGCTCTATTTTGAGTGACAGAAAACTTAGTTTAAACAATTTGAACCGCACAATCTTCTACAATAATGGTGTAAATCATCAGTGGTAGGAGGATGCATGCTTTTTTGTAACTCAATATTTACTGTACTGCATCAGTTATGAAACAAACATTAGACAATAAATACTGCAAACTGCAGAAATTCAAGAAAATCAATCTTTGCTTTACTGGACCACTTAATTTTGAAGATAGCTATACTGCATTAACAGTTCATGTTACAAAGTGCACAGTCTTAACCATTGCATACTGGAAAATACTCTCCGACACTGATGTGAAAACCAATCATTCCATACGGGTTCCACTATATTGAATAGCCATTTTAGTGGAAAAAAAGAAATGTATTTGCTTAAAAAAAGTGATGCTTAACAGAAATCAATCAGTTTTACAACTTAATCATGGTATTTTGAACTTCTTATTTGCAAAGAAAAGGAAGATGCAACTGGTTGACGCTATAACAGTTTGGTTTTCCTAATCACTGTCTGCTGGATGAAATATTAAGTTACAGAAAAGTCAAAGGGAGGTATACCCATTGTTCCCTAAGAGTGGCGTGGCACTAACTGGAGTAAATACTGTATGTAATGGTAAAGACCTACTCAGAATTGTATTAAAGTATTGATATTACTCAACATTCAGGATCCTCTTTGTGCTAGTTTATGTAAGAACCTGTTGAGGGTGGGAAAATGCAGGTTCTTAATCGGCGGGTTTTACTATATTCACCTGTAATTCGTGAAGGGAATTTACAAAGACATTAGGGAAGAGGAAAGCTTTTTGCCATCAGAAATGTGCAATATGCATTTTTGAATAAAGGAATAAAACTTTGCCAGTCCAGGAGGATAATTATACATAAATACACAAGAAGTGGCCAGAAGTGCAAGAGCTGCTTCAACCAGTGAAACTTCAAAGCTGCAGATTATTTGTTTGTCTGCAGCAATGTAAATTTTTCCTGGCAATGCCAGAGTTCCTATAAAAATCAAAAACGGGAATAAATTGTCCTTGCCCTCAGCAATACTTCCTGGATTTGTCTCTTCCTGTAAAAAAAAAAGAAGACATTTAAGCACTTTAAAATATTTTTTATAACTAGCTTGAAGGTGTTCGTTATGTCAAATCAAAGACAATAATATAATAATCCTGGCAAGAGCAAATTGCAGACCAACAACATAAGCCTAGTGAATAAATGATATGTATATTATTATCTGCTGAAATATAGCTGGTCGCTATTTTTAATATCAAATGACAATTGCCATGGCACTGTGTCAAGACCTAGCGTTACAAGAAGCTTACCCTTCTCTGGTATACTAGATTAGTGGCCACAAGGACCAAGGACTAAAAAACGAAAAAATTCAGAAACACACACATGTACATGTACTTACCACACACTCTTCTCTTTAATTGGTAAGGCAAGCAATTGACAGATACACTCAACATGGAGTTCACCCCCATAGTGTGTCTTTTTGTCCAATTTTAGTCCTGATTGCCATACCCAGAGTAAGTTAAGGGCCTGTTTACATGGAGGTGGGGGCCCCACAGGTGAGGTAACATGTGGCAGGTCACCCCATCTGTTATGTAAACTTGATCAAATTAAAATCAGACATTATATGTACAGGGCGTTAACCAACTAAGCAGGTTGCCTCACCTACCAGGAGTCCCCCACCTCCACTTAAACAGGCTCTAAGTCAGAAATATTAGAACTTTTTAACCCTATATTATTTTTTTAAGGAGCGATCACAAGACTGTAAAGTGAGCTAGGACACTTGTTTTCAAAACATAAAAAATAATAACAACTATCCTTTTTTGAAGAACTTGTATAAAAAATTTATAAAACTTACTAAGACAAATTGCACAAATTCTTTATGTTTGCAAGCGCCAGCCTTTGTCTGTAGTAACAAAGGCAACACTGCCACTGCAACCTCTGCTTGTTCACCTAAAGTAAGATTTTTTTAAACAGCATAAAGGTAAATGTCTTGTCTTTTTAAGCTGCATGTATGCACCCCATAAATGATATAATAAAAACTCGATCATTAGCAGATTGAAGATGCTATAGCCTCATGTCTATAAATAATTACAGTGAAACTGGAATTAAACGGACACCCTCGGGGAAAGCTGTAGTGTCTGCTTAATACAGGGCGTCCGCCTAATACAAGTTTCGATATATAACGTCATATGAGTATGGTGGCCGAGGACTGCCACTCAGTTTTCAGGGCATTAATTCCTTTTTAAGCAACTAAAAATGCAAAACATAATGAACATCTAATGAAAATCAAACATCAACGCAATTTAATGTAAAACAAAAAGCTCGATTCAAATTACCTGAGATTTGAATTAAGTGTATTTTAAAGAAGAATGCATACAGAATCTAACTTTACATTAAAGTCAATTAAAACTGAACAAATCATAACACGAGGAGGTGAGTTAAAATGAAGTAAAATTGAAAATCAAATACAAATGCAAATCAAAATTGAATACATTGTAAAACGAGAATGCACTACGGAATCTAAGTTGGAGTTAAAGTGGATTACAATTGAATTCAACTTGAAAAGAGAATACGAAACAAAGCTAGTGGCAGCGCTCGGCCATGAGAAAATCTACTTTACTTTGAAAGTAAATTCAAATTCTTCGCGTGGCCGAGCCCTGCCACTGCCAAACCAGCGCCCAGGCCTCCCAGCTAAATTACTCCCATAAACCCATGCGCGTGTAATTTGTTGCAGCAGTTCTTGTCAAGATGGGAGAGTGGCGGAGGTATGCGGCAATGCAAAAGGCAAAGAGAAAAGGCAAGAAAGCAGGAGAGGAGAGCGCAGTTTCTGAAGAGATTGTTGTACAGCGCATGAGTTCGGACGTTTCTGGAAAACAGCAAAAATATACGAGAATTGGGCCCCAGAGTACGTGCCCTTTGAGCACGAAGAGTTGAGTATAGCGAACATCAAGGACGCCTGTATGAAATACTTCAGGCCTCAGATCGAGAAAGATTTTATTTGCGACGTGCTGGCTGGCGAGCGCGGGCCATCTTGCGAAATGATGGCCCACATTCCAAACAGAAAAGTTTTTTATGTGCGATTCATAAAACCCAAAGGAGAGGTTCTTTCTGACGAGGAAGGATCGCCGCGGTGCAAAAAGGTGAGAAATCACGAGGATAAGATTTTCGCACATTTATTATTATGCATGCAGATATCTCATACTACAGTGAAACCTCTATTAAGCAGAGCCCCAATTAAGTGGACACCCTCTATTGAGCGGACACCAAGCCGGGTCCCTAAGTGAACGTCGGATAATTTCCCTTTATAACGAACCCCTATTCAGCGGACACCGGCTCTATTTAGCGGACGCACACACTAAAATAAGTTGTATTGGGCTAATTTCTATTGTTAAAAACCTTTTTAAGCGCACACCGGACTGAACTGACAATAGTAGAGTTGGATTACGTCCTTGAAATACGTACTGAAGTCAGTTAATGTCTTTGCATTTACAAACAAATTAAAGTTGGTAACTGAAAGGTAATGAACTTGAACTCTGGATAGCTTCTGGAAATTTGTCACTGTACAGAGTAACCATTGAATGTTGATCGCTAACAAACATTGTGCAATTTTTACAACCTCTAGTAAGCGGACACTTGGGAAGGTCCCGGAGGTGTCCGCTTAATAAAGGGTTTCACTGTATTTCACACAAATATTATATGTGAATAGAGTAGAAACATGTATGCATAATTCATATATGGGGCTGTACGGAAACCTTAGTTACCATCATGAGTATTATTTGGTTTATTTTCTCTTTGAATTTTCAAATTCTAGGGTTTAGTGTTATGCTCTCAAGACTTTCTAGATATTTTACATTTTCGGTTAAGTACATTAACCAAATGTAAGACCTCAGGCTTGGGATCCCATAGAAAGGCAGCACATAAGTTTAAATGAACTAGGAGAAGTTGAGTGATGTGCCTTTAGAGTTGTTAACGTTAGCTCCAATATTTCTTGACGTTTTTCAGTGTCACTTGCATGCATCATTCGCAGTGGGTGTATGTCACCCAGTTAACCCAATTTCGGTCTTCCAAAACGTGCCACTTTCCATACCCGGTTTCAGACCTGGCTTGTGAATGTTGTACCCAATTTGTGAACCCAGCACATTGTCCAAGTGAACCCACCATACTGTTTTTGAAAGCTTTTTTTTTTTCATTAGTTAGTCGTATTTGACACTAAATGTTCTTATCCATTTGGAGCTGACAAAACAAAATAATACGTCCAAACATTCTCTTGGGTAAAATTCTCTAGAAAATGATACCTTATTTCAGACCATAATGGGGATAAGTTTGCTTCAGATGATTTCTAGCTTACAGGCTAATGTTTGGCACAGTGTCTTCATTTTGTCTAAATTTGATCTGACTTCTGTACTGTCTTGTAGCCAGTCCGTCTTTGTACTCTATGGGTATTCTTTTGATACATGTATGGCTACAAATTCTTCCCCTTGTAATCTTTGTTATACATAAGTAGTTTTGTTTTTAATTTTTGGATCTGATCCACAGCCAAAGAAAGCACGACCATCCAAGAGGACAAATACACAATCCCTGCCAGCCACCAAAGCCCAAAGCCCAAGTAAAGCCTTCCCAAAGAGTCTGTCAGCGTTAGAAATGATGAAACTTGGTAAAGTTATCAATGAAAAGTCCACTGTAGGAATTGAGCTATTCAAGTTTGATCTCACTGACATGGTTTGGTCCAACCTCCCTTTGACCATAGAATTCAACATTGCCAAAGAGCCTTTTGGCAAAGGAGGATTTCGTGAAGCAATTAAGGCCACAAGTAAAATGCCAGAATTTCACGGTCATCAGTGGGTAGTAAAAAGGTATTTAGTATCCGCTGTTGACAATATCAAACAAACAAAACAAACAGTTGAGCAGCACACAAAAAAGGTGGTGCAAATGCACATGCTGGCCAGGAATTTTGCTCAAAAACTGGAGCAGGAATTAAAACAAGCTGGTAACCTGGAAGTTTATGGGCCAACCCTCAGTTACAAGAGAATATACATGGGAAGAATCCATGGAGAGTCAGATGATGATTGGGTTACTGTTGAAGAATATATTGACGGGGAATTTACAAAGTACCTAAACAACACAAGAAAATCTTGTGGCATAGACTGACATTCGAAAGAAATGTGAAAGTCTAGCTCACTTTTCTTATGAGCGTTCAAGTAGAAATCTTATGGTCGTAGATATGCAGGGCGGTGGACACACTTTGTTTGATCCTGAAAACGCCTCTAAGGAATTGGTACAGGGTGAAGAGTTCTTGTTTTCCACAGGCAATTTGTCAGCTACGGCAATCAACTGTTTTATTGAGCATCATACTGATTGCAATTTGTATTGCACCATTTTGGGACTTAAAAAATTTCCAAAGTAAAAATGGCCTAAAATGTGGCACAGTCCTTTTATACACTGTTTACAAGTTTGTTTAGTTACTGTTACGTGCAGCATACTTGCAGTTGTTATAATTACATAGCTTCTTGTTATCTAGCTATGATTCAGTGACAAGTGAAACCTGATTTTACATTTAAATAATAGTACATAAAGTTGTTCAGGTGTGCAGTTCTGATGATGTAATACTTTTGAAAGAAATAGCAGTAATTGAATATTTTTTAGTTCACAGTCACTCACTGTCAACATTCATACTAATTCATGAACATGATACCTAATAACTGGAAATTAAGAAAAAGGTATGTGTATGCTTCTGCACAGTCTATGGTCTCATTGTCTTGTACAATGTCTTGTAAACTGTTAGTTGGGTATCAAACATTCACAATCTGATCTACAGGCAAGCCTCCTTCACATCAAGCACATTAAACTGTTGAGCTGACTCCTTCAATTTCTCTTCTAACACTTCCTAAGTCTGCAAGGTGCTTGATGTGTTGTTCCTTATGGGTATTTGATTATTTGCTGCTAGAATATTTGCAGAATTATGAGGTCTTGGCCGAGTTGTACTGGCACAAGTTCAGGGCTTATTTTACTGACAAGGTTAAAGCCCTCATTTTATGGATTAGGATTTGTTTAGACCTGGAAGTTACTTTTCAAATACATGTACGCATCCCTGCATTCATGGGGTCTAATATTGTCACTATCTGGTATGACACACTCGCATTCGGCTCTAAATTCAGGCTTCAGAAAATCTTCAGGAAAATTCAGGACTCCAGACAGGGTACCTGCCTCCTTGAGCTGTTCTTCTGTTACTGGGAGACCTGTAATGTAGTATTAGAGTAAACAATGAAAGAGGAATTAACAAAAAAAATGGAACTCCGGGTACTATAACCTTTTCATTCAGTTCAGATTTTTAGTGTCCCTTTATTTAACTTCCCCAGGATCTTCCGAAGTTTGATTTT